>NC_133216.1:35860240-36460240 GCF_040436345.1 Pagrus major
AATATGTTCAAAAATCAGTTTTACTGAAAGTTACGTAATCCTATATGGCTGCCACCTGGTGACGTCACAATATGCAAATTAGATGAGTAAATTTACTCCCATCACAAACTTTAGGTCATTATGAATATTTTTCTCATTTACACTATGGATTTATCTCTCACCACTTCCAAGCTACAGCCTTTTGAAATCTTAAAATCCAAACGGAATATTTTCCTAAATAAACTCTGGCGCCTAGAGGGTTAACACTTGCATTTTGTCAGTAGGATTATTTGTAACTCGTGCAGCAGCTAAAATAATAGTATATTCATGGTTCACTTTATATATAATTCATCACTGAGATGTTATCCCTGAACCTTTTTGTAAACTTCTATCTTTTATCCTATTTTTGTAATGTGCTCGATCGACAAAATCAGCCTCCGACTGACAGGCTATCAACTTTCAGAACACAGCCGTAGATTTGCCAGTGTTTCGTTTTCAGATTTTGGATTTTATTTGTTTTTTTATTTGTTTAATTTTCAGATACATTTTCATCAAACATTTAACCATGATTATAATATACAAACACGAGTTTAACACTACAATTTGACAACAATCAAAAATGTTATTTCAGCCTTACTAAATTTCCCATGGACCCACTCATCCACCCACTACCCACGAATGCCAACTCCCAACCGAGACAAAATTATTGTTATTGAGGATAGACTTAAAAAAATAAAAATAATAAAGGGCCAAATGCAATAAATAATGCTGTGTGTGAATATACCATATACACTATCGGGCTTGTGTTAGATGTTTTGGGTATTTCTCCAGAGACTTTGGAGTTACCGTATGCGAGGCCTTTTCAAGAGCTGGCATGAAAGAATGACTTTATTTGTGGTCTGAACAGATTTGTCTCTGACTGTGGGGTCAGTAGGCCTGATACTCCAGTATGCACACACACACACACACACACAAACATACACACCCTACACTACACTACACAACTGCTGAAAGCTGTCTGACTGCCTGAATCTCTCACAGTCACATGCAGTTGTGACTGAGGTGAGAGCTTTATAGAGAAAATTTTATATTCTAGAGCTTTAGAGCTTCTGTAGTAAGGAGGGACTCCAACACCAGTTTCATTAGCTCAGAAGGCAGCTATATACTGGAGTTTAGATTTTGTGTCTTTCAGAGTATAAAATCCAGTTTGTTGATGTTGTACAGTGAAGTGAGGAAAGAGGAGGAAAAAATCATCAGGGCCCAGTATTTCAAAAGTGATCTGACAGGATTATCCTGGTCGGATTGGATTAAATCTAGATCTGATCTGAAAACTGGGTATTTCAACACAGATCCAGAGAATCCTGATCCTGAAGATCAGGATTCAGCTCTGGTAATCCAATCCTCCCTTGAATCCAGATAAAAGGCTGGATTTGGGTATTTCAAAACGCAAGGCAGATATCTGGATCAACTTGATACCAAAATTTCAGGATCACTTGAATCCCACCTCAGAGGTGGATTTGACTTGGATTGACAAAGTCTCAGCTCCACTTCTCCTAGATATTGTTACTCAAGATGTTCATTACACTTTATCTAAAGTGTTAGTGTTTTACTTTTAACAAATAATTAAAGTAATTGTAAGAAATTTAAAGCATAGTAAAATATTTTTGACCACACTTTCTGAAACTGCTGTAAATAAAAGTAACAATTACAGACCTATTTCTCAAATTCTAGTTCACCAAACATTGTAACTTGCATGTACCAAAACATCAGAGAAAGACAACAGGAATGCAGGATCCAAACAAAGTTAAATTCCAATAAAACAAAGACATTTCAAATAATGTGGCCACTAACTAAAACAGGGACCTAACCCATCTCAGAGGTTAGAAGTGAGCTGTTTCTCCAATAGCTTTAGTTTCAATTCCGTTTTTTCTTTGCTGAAGCAGCATCAGCTTTATTTGTTCGTTGGCCAGTTCAATTTGTTTGACCGCCCTCTCGGTCTCCATTTTGAGGAGCTTTTCATAGGCATCCTCATCACCAGCATGCCTCTTCCGTCTCCGTCTCTAATAATGCACTTTTAAAATGTTTGGATATAGCTTGAATGTGATTTTAAAACATGCAGCAATGTATTTCAATAAGTGTTTGTGTACACACTGATTATTTTACTTCATCAAATCAGATCCTTTTATGAATGACCATAATTATGTTAAGTGAGAGCCTTCTATATACGGGAGAGAAATTAGGAGGAAAAAATGTTTCTAATTGTGTCATTGACCAAGGTATATACCATGAAAGTAATGCTATTACAATTTTGAGCAGTTTCAAGCACTTTATTCAAACTCCAATTACTTGAAAACCTTAAATGTATCAATACAATTAAAGCATTTCCAAAGATTTCCAGCACTCGCCCTGTTGTAGCTGAGTGGTCCATGGCTGTGAGTGGACTGAAAGTAGGTGTATGAGTATCTTAATCCACAATCCCAAATTGTGTTTATGTACACAAAAACATGATATCATCACCAGCATTACTGTAGCATTCTGACACTTCTGAACAAACCGTATAGTTAATACTCATACTGTGTAGCGTTATGTTTTCTAAGTACTGCAGCAGGTCTGTACACATGTAGCCTATTTATAAATCTGCTGTGTTGCCAATGACGTGACGCTAATGATAGCCCGCTAGCTGCTTAACACACAAGTCAATGGAGCCGGGTTAGCTCCCGTTAGCACGGCCGCGGCTCAATTAGAGATCGCTACGGCCTGGTTTTAATAAGGTGACAATTCAAATAGTTGCCTTGCATGATATGTTGGTTGGCGTTCGTATGGTCTTAAAACCGCTACACATTAGACGACGGTAAATTTACAATTTTGACGTGAAAGTCGCGCTCAGCTACTCCCTTCGTGAAGTAGTCCGCCATGTTTCAGATCCCGGAGGCGGAGACTTGAGATTTGGAAATCCGTATCCGGCCAGGTCGGGATCACGGTGATCCACCCTGCCAGTGTTTTGAAATACTCAGATAAAGTCAGCAGGATCACCGTGATCCATGACTGAGAAAAGGAGGATTTCATTATCCGGATTACTCTGATCCAGATTACAAGTTTTGAAATACTGGGCCCAGATCACAAAATCTGGATGGTATTAAACCTGAGATTTTTAAGGTGTGTTCAGACAGAGCACATCAAAAGGTAAATGTCTTTATTCACCACCAGTGTTTCCCACACATTAATTTATTTGTGGCGGTCCGCCACAATATCAACATTGTCCACCACATATTGATTTTCTGTTTTTGAAGATGCACATCCCGTTCTCACTCACTCAAGACAGCGCATCCGTCAGTGAATAGCATGATGTTACATACTCCCTTACAATGGATGGCGGTGTGGTTTTTAATCCGCTGGTAAAACCAACGAAGAAGAGGAGTAGGACTATTTAACGCAGTTGGCTTGACCGTAACTTCCTCTGCTAAGGAGACGGCTGGCCTCATCATCGAAATCAAGTCCCCACAAAGAGCGCCAGACCTTGAAGCCAGTATTTGTCATGGCCAAGCCATCGTCATGTGATGCAACATTGTGAAAGAAGCGTCTGTAAAACGGTAATAAAAGCTGCACAACCCCTGCGAAATGACTTGTTTTACTGTCAGAATCTGAGCAATTAAGTCAAATAAAATTTGGAGAGTCTAGAAGAGCCACCCGATTACATTTTATCCCCATTCAAGTTAGCTGGGCACTAAACCGGAAGTTAGCACCCCAGCTGGGCAGCCACCGCCACAATTAAAGTCTGATTCTGTGGGAAACACTGACCACTTTAGCTGTAAGCTAGTTTGCAATGTACGCACAAACTGTGTGTGTGTGTGTGTGTGTATTCAACTTAGAATTTGATACAAACTTTTTTAGGTTAGGCATGGGCTGAACCTCACTGAACTTGTTAGTGAGGCAAACGTTTCCCTCATTAACATTATCAGGTTTCTTCTTCTAAAATATGGCCCATTAGCACTTTGCGTTTTGCTTGAAGAATCCTCTGCCATCATCTTGTCTGTTAACTGTCCTTACTCTTGCCATGTGATCAATTACATCTGACTCACACTGTGCTACTGCTATACGGAGCAGTCACTTTCAGTTTATAATTGTGGCATCCATCATCTCAGTATTGTCAAAAAAAAAGCCTAACAACAATGTTGGTGTTGGGCAAGTACGGCAGTTATTGTATGCCTAAACACCTGTACACTTGTAAAATCGACTGCCGCAACAAGCCTAGTTTGGAGCAGAAGCAGGAGGGATGTTGCTTACAGTTACAGAACTGGAATTGGACTTGGGAAGAGTGGCTTGTCATAGACATAGAGTGACTGAACAAGAGACTTGCAAGCGACTCTGCTGTAAAAAGATTTTGACTTTTTTTTAATCTTGTATTTGTTGGACTTTTATCTCTTTTTTTAATCTTCTTTAACCTTTTATCATTTTTAGACCGTCCAGGCCGCAGTGCAGTGCAGTCACCAAAGACTTGGTAGGGAAGACCGACCGGATCGCAGTGCAGTATTGGGAAAAACATTTCATGTGAGGGCAAATCTCACAAAATTTGATAATAACTCATATTGGGTCAAGCCTACTCTAGTACTCACTCAGCCTCTACTTCGCTGTACTTGCATTCTATCTAGACAGCTTGGCCCAGCCTTCCAGACCCTGTGCAGCTAGCTGGGTATAGCTTGTGGCCTTTGTTACCGGGGCAGCCCCATTGGATTCAGCTGCATTCACCTGGTCTGCCACTGTGCCTCCCTCTGTTGCTCACAACCCTGCCCCAGCCTGTTGCTAACTTCCCCTGATGTTTCTCTTCAGCTGTCTTTCTTGTACCTGTGGTTGTTCTACTGCTGGCTTGAGCTGGGCAGGGGAGTTCCTTGTTGGCATGGCGTGCCAGCACCACTGGGCCGTTCCTCTCCCTCCCCCTCTGTGAATCCATCATGGTGCACCTATATAAATATATACACCAGTCAGTAACCACATACACGTTGTCCTCACCTGAACCACAGGTGGGTGTAGCACTGCTCCTGCTGCTCCCCCCTCTTCAGATCCCGTCCCGTGCTGCGTCGGCCTCCTTGTCCCGTCCTCTGCTCTCTTCTTTCAGTGTTTCACTTCTCGCTCCTGTTAATTGCTGATGCCTGTGGCCAGGACAAAACACAACAGAAACTAAACACATTGACAACATTGATTAACTTTAGGTAATGGAGTAATCACATTATATTATATAATAACAGTAACTTACAACGATTAAAACTAGTGTTTCAAGTAAGCATTTACTAATGGCACCCATCTTAATTAAGGTGCTAATTCACACATTATATAATAGTTTATGAAGCATCTGCTTAACAGTTAATAAAATGGAAATGTTAATTGAATAATGAATGCATTAGTAAATGCAGTAATAAGCATTAACTAGTGGCTCACTAACAGATAACTCGTGTCTGTTAATCATTCATTAATGGTGTAAATTTTAATTATACATTATGGGTTTATAAATATTATATTAACATTAGTTTATACAAGAATAAGCATTAACCAATGGCTAATTAATGCCTTAATAACCATCAAGTTACAGTCAACAAATGCCTCTTGTTAACACTTATTAAGGGTTTACATAGCCTCAGTCTCAAAAAATGTTTAAATACCTAGTCCTAACTATAAGAGTATATACAGGAGGGGTTTTGTTATGTCAGTCATATAATATGAAAACAAAATCACTGTATGAATTAATACTGTGCTGTGTGGGCTGTAATCAAGGTCCCTGTCCAGTCGGACCAAACACTGAGGATTTTGTGGTTTGTAGGTATGACACTGGTAAAGATGGCTTCATCGACCTGATGGAACTAAAGCTGATGATGGAGAAGCTGGGAGCTCCACAGACGCACCTGGGCCTCAAGAACATGATCAAAGAGGTGGACGAAGACTTTGATGGAAAACTAAGTTTCAGAGAGGTGAGAGCATGACTTCCTTAGGCATTGGTGTGTCCTGTTACTGTGCCATGTGACTTGATGACTGGGGATGCTGTGTTTTATATTTTTGGTGACTTAGGGGTACTATAGTTTGGGATGCATGTGCATCCAAGCGTGGGATGAATATACAGTCCTGCTCACCATTATTGGCACCCATGAAGTTTAAGTACATAATGTGGAATATCTTCTGAAAAAAATGAATCAAGTGAAACATTTTTTTTCTATAGAGAACTCGTGTTTGATACAAAAGAGCAAATGATAAACAACAATATAAAACAATTAACAATGGGAGGAAAAAATAGAAAAACTTAAAGCTTGCTGTGTCACTGGTATTGGCACCCTTTGCTGTAAATCAGTATGGAAACACATTGTGACTCACCTGTGGTAAATCACAAATGAGAATCACCTGTGATAAATTGTCTGTGCCCATGTGACATGAATTAGCCAATGAATGATGACTTCTGTGTTTTAAAAAGCCATCTGTTATCCCCTGTTCCTTTGTCACAATGGTGAAGACAAAGGAGCTGTCTGAGGACATCAAAAGTGCGATAATTGGCAAACACAAGACCTCCAAAGGGTATAAGGCCATCTCCAAAGACCTTGATGTCCCTGTTTCAACAGTGCGTAATGTTATTAAGAAGTTTGCCAAGCATGGAACTGTCAAGAACCTCCCTGGGCGTGGGGGGAAGAGAAAAATTGATGAGAGAAGTCTTCGAAAGTTGGTGCGAATGGTGGAAAAAACACCACGTCAAACATCCAAAGACCTGAAGGCCAACCTGGAACAGTCTGGAGTCATGGTTTCAACAAGTACCATACGCCGCACACTAAACCAAACAGGGCTTCATGGGCGAAGGCCAAGGAAGACATCACTGCTGAGGAAAAGACATAAAAAGGAACAACTAATCTTTGCCAAAGAGTACCTGGACAAACCACAATCCTTCTGGGAAAATGTTCTGTGGACAGATGAAACAAAAATAGAGCTTTTTGGCAATGCACACCAACAGTTTTTTTTATAGACGACGCAATGAAGCCTACAAGGAAAAGAACACCCTACCAACAGTTAAGCATGGTGGAGGATCCATAATGCTGTGGGGCTGCTTTGCTGCATCTGGTACTGGAGGCCTTGACCGTATCACAGGAATCATGAAATCAGAGAATTATCAAGAGATTTTAGAGCGAAATGTCCTACCCAGTGTAAGAAAACTTGGTTTGAGTCGAAGATCATGGGTCCTCCAGCAAGACAAAGACCCAAAGCACACATCCAAAAGCACGCAGGAATGGTTGAAAAGGAAAAAATGGACTGTTTTAAAAATGGCCAGCCATGAGTCCTGATCTCAATCCGATCGAAAATCTTTGGTATGAGCTGAAATCTGCCATTGGGGAAAAGAAACCTGCAAACGTTCAAGAGCTTGAACAATTTGCAAAGACAGAGTGGGAGAAAATACCAGCTGAGAAGTGCAAGAAGCTTATAGAAGCGTATAAGAAACATTTGGAGGCTGTCATCACTGCCAAAGGGTGTGCAACCAGATATTAAAGAGGGGTGCCATTATTGCTGCACATGCTGTTTTTTCTGTTTCTTCTTTGAAATTACAATATGTAAGTTGAAAAAACAATTTTCTTTGTTAAATTACTTTGGACCTCCTATTAAAAGATCCTGATGATATAAATTTGGTACATTTCCATTTATTTCTGACGATACTGTAGAGGTTATGCAAAAAATGAAGGGGTGCCAATAATGGTGAGCAGGACTGTAGTACTGGTAATTATGTATCAAAAGTGTAAAGAAATATCAGACCTGTATTATTTTCAGACTCACTGCATCAACAATCCGTCTCATTCTTAAGTAACTTTAACCCCTCCATTTTTGTGTGTGTTTGTTTTGAATGTAATTCTTTTTCCCCTTGTATTTTAAGGTTAGACCATTTCTTTTTAATATTGGCAACAGTTCTTTCTTTCTGCCCCACCTTGTTCTTGTAGTTATGATTCCTGTTCAACTTCATAATGAGATCCAATCTTAAAGGTGCATTTTGTAAGATCTGGACATAATTTAAGTTTAAAACACGAGTGTGAAGAAGTAACAGTTATGGCGTTATGTCCAAGATGCCTTTGTATTGCATTGCAGAGATATCCATTGCTAGGCAGCCTCAAGCAGCCAGTACGGGCTGTCCCTTCTGTTATTCATCTGTAATAAGTCCTCCTGGCCTGAGAGGCGATAGTGAGTAACTGTAGCCTCTAGTGTGCTGCAGGAGAGGATGAAGAAGTTGAGCCTGCTGGAGGAACTATGGAAGTTTACAGCCTCAGTTAGTTATTCAGTAAACTCAAAAGATGCAGAAGCTCCAGAAAACCAACTTTTATCATCATCTCAGACAACAGCTCCTGAAAAGCAACCACATCCACGGCAAGGAAAAGAAGCGACGTAAAAAGAAGCATGACAAGAGTACATTTTGCTGGGGCTTTCCAACGTTGGAGACAGCTGTGGGAGTAAAAAGATGAACTTGCAACGTTTCTTTAGACCAGTAAGTAACATCTAACGTTGCCTGTTTTCTTAAACATATCTTTAGTGTAACTAATGACAACACAAACTGTTAGCGTGATGTGAATGTTTTCTTGTTCTTGCTAAAATTGAGCTTAGTAAGCTATAATGTAAACATATACACAATCGCTACACATGAAGATCATAAGATAGCGATTTTGACCGGCTGTATTCTTGCTCTGCTGTCACTTATTAGTTGGCTAGATTTATAACAGCTGACTGTAAATTGCGATTGTATGGTCCCAGTAATAGACTATTATCGTTCAATTCTTCATATTCTAACGACTTGGCACTATGGTTATAAGACTGTTATGTAACTTCACTATACAGTTTTGAGGACATTACAAGATTTCTTATGCGTGTCTTTCTGCAGCAATGGCACTGTTAGAGATTGTGTACAGTCAGTAAATCATGAACGTGTTGCTCCAGGAATGAACAAGGCGCAGCTCCGGCTTCTACCGTCATGAAGAAACAACCAGGCCTGCAGAGCTGAAGATCCTGCTGCATCAAGTATCGGACTGAGTGACAGTCACAAGTAAGTCTAAAGTGGCTGAAGATCTCACTTATCGTACTTTGTAAACCACATGCCTTGTGAAAACCTTGTGGCTGTCTGATGGACACGTTTTTCTCTGCAGTCCATGTTTCCGCTATGTGACAATATAAAATCATTGGTTTTGTACACAACTGTTCCTCACTTTCTTCCTGAAAGAGGGCAGATGGCACTGTGATGTATGTTTATGAGTACTGACATCGTCTGAGTGAAATAATTAATAAATCCTGTCTGTAATATTAAAATTAAAGATCTCTAAATATATCTTACATGTACAGAGGGCTTTACAAAATATATTCCAAACACAGAGTTGTGTATATATACTGTATATATCTAAGCCTTATCACATCACTGTTCACACTGTATAATAAACACAGTCCTGAGATGTTCCAATAAAAACAATGTGTCTGAAGTAAAGTAATTGCCACAGTTTTGTCTTTTTAGGACCAAAATTCCAGTCCAGCCACTCCCAATGATGAATTACCACCCTGCCCTTTATTCTCATCTGTAGCTGGTCTCATCAGCATTGACTATTATTTGTATCTCTTACAATTTTAACTTCTTCATCTTCATCTTCATCTGCATCATCTTCCGCTTTGTCCGGGGTCGGGTCGCGGTGGCAGCAGGCTCAGTAGGGAGCTCCAGACCTCCTTCTCCCCAGCGACACTTTCCAGCTCCTCGGGGAGGATCCCAAGGCGTTCCCAGGCCAGATGAGATATGTAATCTCTCCAGCGGGTTCTGGGTCTGCCCCGGGGTCTTGTCCCAGTTGGACGTGCCCGGAAAACCTCCATGGGGAGGCGCCCAGGAGGCATCCTGATCAGATGCTCGAACCACCTCAACTGGCTCCTCTCGACGCGAAGGAGCAGAGGCTCTACTCCGAGCGACTCCGAGCTATCACCCTATCCCTAAGGCTGAGCCCAGCCACCCTACGAAGGAAACTCATTTCAGCCGCTTGTTTCGGTCACTACCCACAGCTCGTGGCCATAGGTGAGGGTTGGAACATAGATGGACCGGTAAATCGAGAGCTTTGCCTTGCGGCTCAGCTCCCTCTTCACCACAACGGCCCGGTACAACGCCCGCAATACTGCAGACGCTGCACCAAGCCGTCTGTCCACCTCATGCTCCATTCTCCCATCACCCGTGAACAAGACCCCAAGGTACTTAAACTCCCTCACTTGGCTTGGCTGCGCCTTGAGATCCTGTCCATGAATATCACAAACAGGATCGGAGACAAGGGGCAGCCCAACCCCAGGGGTGGATGAATCTCATCCACCCCTGGTGCCTTGCCACTGGGGAGCTTCTTGACTACCTCAGTGACCTCTGCCAGGGATATGGACGAATCTTCCCCCGAGTCTTCAGGCTCTGCCTCAGTTTCAGAGGACGTGTTAGGCGGGTTCAAGAGGTCCTCAAAGTGTTCCTTCCACCGCCCGGACGATATCCCCAGTCTGGTTCAGCGGGTCCCCTCCCCGACTGAAAACAGCCTGGGCTGAGGCCCGCTTCCCTTTTCTGAGTCACCAGATGGTTTCCCAGAACTTTCTTGAGGCCAACCGAAAGTCCTTCTCCATAGCCTCACCAAACTCCTCCCACACCCGGGTTTTTGCTTCGGTGACCGCCGAAGCTGCAGCCCTCCTGGCCTCCCGGTACCAGTCTGCTGTTTCAGGAGACCCCTCGGCCAGCCAAGCCCGAAAGGCCTCCTTCTTCAGCTTGACGGCTTCCTTCACTGCTGATGTCCACCAGCGGGTCCTTCGGTTGCCGCCCCGACTGGCACTGATGACCGTCTGACCACAGCTCTTAGCGGCCTTTCGGGCTTCAGATCGGGCAGGCCGTTCCTCCCAATCACCCCCCCTCCAAGTTTCCCAATCATCACCCACGTGAGCTTTAAAGTCCCCCAGAAGAACTATGGAGTCCCCAGGTGGAGCCCCTTCCAGGACACCACCCAAGGACTCCAAGAAGGCCGGGTATTCTGAGCTGCCGTTCGGTACATACGCACAAACAACAGTCAGAGCCTTCCCTCCAGTGACCTGCAGTCGCATGGAGGCGACCCTCTCATCCCTTGGGGAGAACTCCAACACAGCGGCGCTCAGCCGGGAGCTTGTGAGTATCCCCACACCCGCCCGGCGCCTCTCACCCTGGGCAAATCCGGAAAAGGAGAGAGTCCAGCCCCTCTCAAGGAGTTTGGTTCCAGAACCGGTGCTGTATCTAGTTGGTACCGCTCTACCTCCTGCACCAGCTCTGGTGACAGAGAGGTGACATTCCACGTACCAAGAGCTAGTCTGCGAAGCCGGGGGTAAGGAAGCCCAGGTCCCCCCCTTTGCCTGCTGCCCGATGTACATAGCAACCGACCCCATCGCTCTCCCCTGCGGGTGGTAAATCCACAGGGGCACAATTTTAACTTGCAACAGTGAATTTGCATCGAAACAAATGGAATATCTAAGATAAATGACAAAAAAGGGTTTGAACTAAACATTGAGAAAGGGGGAAATGCTGCCCCATATTGTTTGAAACAGGTGGCTGGAAATTACAAATGGCTCCTTTTTAACACAAATTATATCTGCATATGGGCTAAAATCATAATTTCACACAAATAATAATGCTCCTGAACATCTGTTTTACAACAGAATGAGGATCAGAATGTCCCCTCCTTAAGTAGTTTCAGTAACACTTCGCTCTACTACATCAGCTGGCCAGCTGGTACCGCCATCGCTAAGAGCAAACAAAGTGCTGCTCAGCGAAGTCGCGACTCTTCTCTGCTCTGGCGCCCAACAGAGTCACTCGCCATCTTCCGCAAAAGACTCAAGACTCACTTGTTCAGACTTCACCTCGACCCCACATAGCATGACTTTCTTGTGACAAATGTACCTATTGTAAGTCGCTTTGGACAAAAGCGTCTGCTAAATGCCATAAATATAAATGTAAAAAAAATAAATGTAGTTTCTAGAATTTAACTGAGTCTTGTCTAAGGCTGGACCACCAGCTGGACAAAGCAGGAACTGGCAATGGTCCCTGTAGGCATATTTTGAAAACTGAATTGGTAATATCCCTAAGGCAGCTCCTACATTTTTACCTGATCTTTATATATATCTTTAAATTTAATTGAAATTTGTATAATAAAACTAAATTTGCAGTAGTCAAATGATAGCAAACTAACTTGGAATTGACCTGAATAGGGCCTACTTGCTTGTTGATCTGGCCCTTTCCTTGATCATGTCATGATTACCTTGCCTACTGTTTCTCTAACGGAGTATTATACAGCTTAGATGCAGCGCAAAAACACTGAGACGCATAAATGTTAACCAATATAAGCATCTGGACAAAATGACGCATGGAACGGGACAATGCTCACATCTACTTTGCAGCACTGTAAAATAAAAAAAAAATGGAAATCAATACATTTCACATCATATTTGGGGGTTCCCAGCATCCACTGCATGGGGCGGTTTGGTGTATCTTAAACGAGGGTGGACAGCTCTCTCTGACTGTGTCTGAGTGTCACAGTGGGCTGAAATTGTAGACGATAAAATTATATCTTCCTCCCTCTTTTCACTTTTCCTAGCCAGTGTATGGCGTATAAATATTGACATATTTACATAAAGATTGTGACTGTTAGCTATTGAACATAACAGTCCTATTGTGAGTGAGTGAACATTGGTCATTGGCCAGCCTCTGGGGTTGCATCAGTTGTCTACATTGCAAAAGCACTCATTTTATAATTTGACTATCTCTGTAGCTGATGTATGTAGGTTAAGGACTTCCTTCAAAAACTGTCCTGCAGCACACCATTGAGCCGTTACAACAAGTTATCACTTGTTTTTATTATCCATACAGGGGCTTGGTAATGCACCAAGGAAAAACTAAAAACAGAGTTGGATGAAATATAAAAGAGCAACATTAATGCTTTGAAAATACATTATGCAAATGCATGTCTGCACAGGTGTGTTTCTAAAAGCTTTTTAAATTGAGGCAATGACTCAGCTGCTCTGATATTTGGGGGAGTTTGTTCCATAGTGTTGGGGCGAGAACCATGAAAACACAGTCCCCTTTTGTTTTCAGTCCGGACCGTGGTACTGTTAACATGATTTGGTTCTCTGATCTGAGGTGTAGTGGAGCAGAATAAGGGGTGAGTAGTTCTGAAATGTAAAGTGGAGCAGGACCATTTAGGGTTTTAAAAGTAATCAGTCAAATTTGTAATTAAATTCTGTAATGGACTGGTAACAAGTGTAATTCAGACAGGACTGGGGTGATGTGTTCTCTGCGTCGAGCGTTTGTGAGAAGTCTTGCTGCTGTATTTTGTACCAACTGTAGTTGGTAACTGCCATGTGTGTTGAACTATGTTTCCTGTTAGCATTGGTTTGGCCATGGCAATATTTCTTATTTGTAAATAACAAGTTCTAACTAGACTGTTAATGTGTTGACTGAACTTGAGATGGTGATTGAAAACCACGCCAAGGTTTCTAGCTGACTGTTTTGTGTTTGTTGTTAGTGGTCCAAGGTGATGGGGTAACAGTATTACAAATAAGATTTGGACCAATAACCAGTACTTCAGTCTTGTCTGTGTTCAGCTGTAGGACGTTGGAGGACATCCAGTCCTTAATGGCAGCAAGGCAGCAGTGCAAAGAGTCTGGGTTATTGTGGTTTTCAGGGTTGAACGAAACATATATCTGAGAATAAGAAGCATGTCATCATCATCATCATCATCATCATCATCATTTCTTTATTCACATCAGTTAAAACCATGTACAACATACTCTTAAATCTGTAATAATCTTATGTGAAATGGGACACCCTAGGAAGCTTAAAAAGCTTATTAAGAGGGGGCCAGGCACAAAGTAGATACAAATACGATTAAACATAACATATCATAACATAACCCCACCCCTAAAAAAAGAATGTATGTATATATATATATATATATTGTTATGACTGTGGTCATAGTTTGGGTCGTTTGCTGTGCGTTTTGCTGTCTGTGTGTGTTTTTGATTTTTTTATGCAAATAGGAGTGGGCCATCCCCAAGAGGTGATTGGTGGAGAGAGATCCGATTCAAATCCGTGATTGGCTGCAGCTGATGGCACCCGATATATAAGGAGCCAAGATGGCGGCTGTCAAAGAGAGACAGCACTTCCTCATCCTCCTCCTCTTCCAACCAGCCACACGTCCTTTTTGTAAAAGCCTTGGGTGGAGATCAGCAAGTTTTTCTTTTGTTTGTTTAAATAGTAAGGGTGGACTGCCTTTTCGTTTGAACGTGTTTTCTCCTGTTTTTTCGTTAGTGAGGGAGGTAAGTTTATTGTGATTTTGGTTTTTGAGTTAAGAGATTTATTTTCCCAGATAGAGGTGTTTTGGTTATTGTTTTGGCCTTGGTCCACCCCGAAGTTGCTTCCTTAGTTATATTTATAGTTGTTTGATCCCTTAAGATATTGTAAATAAACTGTTCTATTGTATATAAGACGTGTGAGTGGCTGCTTGGGACTCGGGGAAGATTGGGGACCCGTTTTCATGTTGCGCTCTAGGCACCCCTAGACTGGGGCGTAACAATATATATATATATATATATATATATATATATATCTATATGTGTGTATATATATATGTATATATATATATATATATATATATATATATATATATATATATATATATATATATATATGTATGTGTGTGTATATATATATATATATATATATGTATATATGTATATGTATGTATATATATATATATATGTATATATGTATATATATATATATATGTATGTATATATATATATATATGTATATATGTATATATATATATATATATATATATATATGTGTGTGTTTATATATGTATATGTGTATATATATGTATATGTGCATATATATGTATATATATGTATGTATATATGTATGTATATATATTCTTTTTTTAAAAATAAAATAAAAATAATTTTTTTAAGATAAAATAAAATGAAATAAAAAACAAACATAAAAATAAAATAGACATATTCACATGTATACACATACATGTACACATAACACTCTCAACCATACAAACCCAAACAAGACATACAAACAAGCATAGCAATGGTACGACACAGAAGTAAAATGGCGAATAACATGGACAAGATGCAACAAATATAAACTAAACAAAAGGGACATTTTACTGCAAAAAGGGTACTTCTGCTTTGATACTTTCATAATATTTTACAGATAATAATTCTGTACTTTTATGTAAGTGGGATTTTGATTCCAGGACTTTTTTCCTCCACTGGATGGATATATATATATATATATATATATATATATATATATATATATATATATATATATATATATAAATGCAGACATGCTTTATCTGCCTCAACAACACAATACCAGTAAGCTTACCTCGTAACTTCTTAATATAATGATGTGGTCGCTGAGAGAGTACCTCCTCAGGTGATGGTAAAGATTTGTGGGTTTTCCTGTCTTTGTTGGCACCAACTGACAGCATATTTTGCAGACTTAATCTTACTGCAAACTTAAGTGTTTATCTGTGCTTCGTCGCTTTTGATATATCAAAACAACTTTCCTATAATTGACACTGTGTACCCTTTTTTGTCGACAATTTACTTGGAGCAAAATGTGTGTTCACCTTTAGTACTTTAGCATCAATTATGCCTGTGTAAAACAAACCTGTTGTGAATTAAGAGGGGGCAGCAAATTACTGGGGGCAGAGAGGCTAAAGAGTGACATCACATTTCTGCAAGTTTGTGCTCTACTTGTTAAACAAGTGTTTGATAAATTGATCTGAAACTCTCCCTTTTGTTGCATTTATGGATAATGAGCTTTGTCGTAGTTGACTCCAGTAAAATCTGTTTCATTCCCTCTGCTGTGGGCTCTGCATTGAAGTTACACTGCTGTCGACTGTGAGTGTGTGAGGAACATGGGCCCACTCTTGTGCCAACATGCAGCGACACAGAACAGAGGCCGAGAGGCAAAGTCGCTTTGGTGCCCCTACAGTTCTGCTTATTATTTTACCTCTTTTCCAGAGGACATTGAACTTAAAATCCACTTTCTTCAACACAAGCTCAAACAATGTTATGCGATAGGAAATGGGTGGGTACTTTGATGTACATCCCAAGAACTGCATGTTGATGGCTGTTATTCGATTTATTTCTTCTGTGCGAAAGGCTGTGTCCAAAACTTGTCATCATTATCTATATAAATTGAGAATGATGTTAAAAGTGGATATGGTCAAACTGACATACACAGTTTGTCCATGAAAACAGCAAGGAAACTACTGTATGAAGACCTTGGAGATGTAATCCTCATAACCTCATGTGTTTGAACTATCTTACTGTAGTTCCTGCTGATCTTCCGGAGAGCTGCAGCTGGAGAGCTACAGGAGGAGAGTGGTCTGATGGCTCTGGCCAGACTGTCTGAGATCAATGTTTCCACTGAGGGAGTGATGGGGGCCAAGGACTTCTTTGAAGCCAAGGTACTCTCTGTTTGTACTCCATGTTGTCTTGTGAGTGAGCGAGAGTGGTAATATTGAACTTGGCCCTACCCGTGATCCACAATGCCTGCTTAATTAGTAGAAGACGGCTATGTTGCTGAACTGCTGCAGCTCACTTGCTTGTGTGTGTCCACACAGGCAGACCTGCTGTTGCAGCATGGCTCCTGCCTGTTTGCCTTTAATAATTATCAAAAAATACGACAACGCGATTTTCCTTCACCCGGTTTAAAGAGAGAGAAAGCGGAAGGGAGAAAGAGAGGTAGGGAGAGAAAGAAAGAAAAAGTGCCCTTCAACTAATGTGTGTAGTCTCTTCATGTCTGTGACATATTACAACAACAGAGTAAATTGCTGGTGTGATATCTACAGGTGGTTTTCATGTCAATTTTTGCAGATAACCGTGCGTGTCATGGTAAAAATAGGCAAGACTCACTGGATTACATGCTGCTGCAGCCTTGCTTAACATGTGCATGAGGCACGCTACTCATGCCAGCAGTGTGACTCTCCTAACCTTTAAAACAAAAATGCCCAAATGAAAAGCAAGATGTTCTACCATGCACATGCATTGCTCACGCAGGCATTGTGTCCAGCCTGTTGGCTTCTTTTGGGGCATTTCAAACATTATGACTTACACTTTTACTTTATAGTGTTGGTCATCATTTTAATCACTGATGATATGATATTTACTATATTATTTCTAGACACAAAGATACTAACTAAAGTGGACATATATTTGTATTGTAATACTATTATTGCAGACCACAGGACTTTGCAGTATAAAGGCTAAGGGCTAAAAAGCGAACCATTTAGATGTATGAATTAAACTGGGGATGTCTAAGATAACATTGGACACACCTGTCTATGTAACATTCCCTGGTCAGAACACATAAGCCTCATCATCAAGTTTAAGGAAAACTCCATTGACCTCCAAAGTAATGTGAAGGTGAGGCATAGATTTAGTGAAGACGATAAGTGGCAAGGGCTACAGGAAAGTGTGACAGTGGTCTTTCAACTGGTTCTGCAGCGCATTTCTGCAACATAGCTGCTTTCTGACAAATTGCAAGTGTTTCTTTGGTAGTTGACATGTGTAGTGTCAAAATATGCTATGCTACTGTTAATGGGAAGGAACACTGTCATTTTGTGTGTTAACAGATGCAGGCTGTGTCTCAGGGCAGCAAGTTTGAGGCTGAGATTCGAGAGGAAAAAGAAGAACGCAAAAGACAGGAAGTGGAGAAGAAACAGAGACAAGCCGCCTTCAAGCAGTTGCAGTCCACCTTCTGCTCATGACCCGTCATAAGAGGCAGATGAGAATTCCTGACATGCATGTCATTGTTACTAAGATTTTAGAAGTAGCTTCACATGCCACTTATACTTTAACCAAAGCCATCCCTCAGAATTTGGCACTTTATAACAACAATAGAAAGATGCATTAAAGTAAATACTCACTAAAATACTTGAAAATACCTGAGAATGGATCATAGGCAAGGTTTATTCATACCAGGCTTTCTGCAACTGTCCCACAGAAAACACAAGGCAAAAACATGACTTCAGATGTGTAAGAAAATATGTACTGAACACCACAAATTCATGGAAGCATCATAGATTTGTACTATGTACTTACAACAACAACAACAACAACACAAATAATAATGATGATGATAATGATGATAATAATAATAACAATAATAATAATAAATTATTATTATTATTATTATTATAAGTAATGACATCATATAGTGTGTAAACATTTGTTGGTGGCAAAGTAAGCCTTATGCACTTTTTGACCACTGACTTTGACTCTTGGCTCCATTGACTAACATTAAACAGGTTGTAGTGGGATCGGCTTTACACAGGTTATCTTTAAAGGATTTTTTTCTCTTTTTTTTCACTTCTGAGAGTGAGACAAAAAGACTGATGATGGTCTCATGTCTGTGTGTTAGGTGCATAATTGGAATTAGTGGGTATGTGGTTAACCTAGCTTAGCATAAAGACAGCTAACTTGCAAACACCTCTAAAGCTGACTAACATGTTTTATCTCATTTAATTTATAAACAGCAAGTTGTCATTTTAATTGGACTCACTTCCTGGAATATTTTTTTGATGAACAATTTGTACTTCACATCTGTAGTTCCATAGCACACAACTCCCACTAAAAGCACAAATTTATTTTCTACATTTCTATTTATGTTCAGATTCATAAAATGAGATGCAACATGTTAAGTGGTAGGCTTTAGAAGGTGTTGATATGTGTGTTTTTCCCACTGTTTTCAGTCCTCATGCTAAGCTAGTCTAACCACCGCCTGACTCCAGTTTTGTACTTTAAACACAGGCATGACACTGACATCCATCCTCTCTTCTCCCTCTGAGAAAGAAAGCTAATGAATCAACTTCCCTAAATGTCAAACAGTTCCCAACAAGAGCAAACTGCTTCCGTTTAAGCATGCTTACCTGCTATAACCAGGGTTTCTCAACCTTGTGATTCTGTTTTTAGGATCTAAATTCTCATAAAACTAGCAGTCAGACAGTTGATAAGTTGTCATGTGAATTTGTCTATGGTGTAGTTTAATGAGCATAGAGGGAGGACCCTCACCTTCTGTTGAACCACCATGGGACCTCATTTTAGATAAAGTATGAACTGTAGTTAATGGAGAGAGACAAATAACTTTTTTATCCCTTTTGAATTGTGCCAAGAATGACACGTCATGTTTGTTATTTTAAAATATATATAATTTCAACCCGAAAAAGTCAGTTTGTCATGAAACTGTTGATATATAAGACTGTGTAGAATGTCATTAAAAGAACTACACAGCCAACAGTTGTGTAACTGTCATTGTCTTGTTTAATGCTCATTGAAAGCTTGTAGAGCCAATCCTGCATGTTAGCTAGCTCACAAAACTGACTAATGATCTTTTAACTTAATAAACATCAAATTTGTAATTCATGGCACAATCCAGAGATGATCTAAAATGTACATATTTTATCTGAAATAAGGTCCCTTGGGGGATACTGGAAGCGGAGGGATTTCACCTCTCTATAATAGCATGCAGTGCATGTGTTTTATATACACTAGAGTTTATAATCTGTCAATTTAGCTTATTTTCTGTGTAAAATAGACCTATGATAGAAATCTTCTGCAGATTTGGTTTCAGATAGTTTATCTCTAAAATGGAATTGATTTGCAATCTTAATCTTCAACACTAAATGTGGGATTGTAGTCTAGATTTGAAAGGGGTGCTCACACACTTATAAAAGAAATGTCCAATCTTCAAAAACACTGGATCCTACATTCCCCATGATGGATTTCATGATATGTATTTCAATCAACAAACTATGCTAACCATGTCCCATTTTCGCTGACTGGATAGAATAATACTAAACTAATGTTGCTATGTATAATCAGTGCAGTGCCCCATTAATGTTACCAGTCATTCACTCAAAACATTACTGTTCGAGCTTTTGTAAGCAGCATCTTAAAATTGACATTTTAATACTGAATATTTCAGAGGGAGTTAGAATGACTGCTCCAGTCTTAAGGCTCCTCCATATACAGCTGACAAATGAGGCAATTTGGAGTAGATGATCTCGGACTCTGACCCGATGTATTGAACATCTGTAGGCTTGTCCCCGGATGTTCCCTTGATAGGGTTTCCACTGTTACTTGTTATGGCAACGTTCAGTCACAGCATGCCACAAACTAAGACATGAACCAATTCCCAAAAGAGGCAGTTCATATTTTAATGAGAGACCAGAGCCCTAGTGCTGCTCTCAGTACAATGGCTTGAATTCTGAACAAACTTCAAAATACAGATAATTTCTCCCATCACTGTCAGTTCAGCTGCATACTAAGTACCAAGTCAGAAAATTACAAGACCTGCATATTCTTCATGATTTGATCTCAGCAATCACAAATATCTGCTCTGCAGCTTGGTACATGCTGGGTGGGTGGGATATCGATTTAATGTTGAGCCAGCCTATCACTGAGTCAAAGAGCTCAGTCTATTGTCTGTCAAGACTCGTTTAACTATGTGTGGTTGGTAAGTAGTAGAAGAGCTCAGGGTCTGTACCAAGTGCTGTATCGTGAGCTTTGCTATGCAGCTATGTGATTAGCAATAGCAAAGAAAGGGGATTGTGCTAATTTCCAGCTCTATATTTTTATTCTAGGATTCCACTAGAGTAGCTTTGCACTAACTTGTAGAGTGGTCCTGAGAAGAGTGGTTAAATAACTTAGACAGACTGAGCAGCTGGATGGACACATCCCTTTATTTCCTGGGTGTACTGTGCCTGCAGCAGATGACCATATACAGTCGTGGTCAAAAGTTTACATACACTTATAGACACGTATAGAAACATGTATATCATGGCAGTCCTGAGTTCCAATGATTTCTACAACTCTAACTTTTCTGTGATGGAATGAGTGGAACACATGCTACTTTGTCACAAAAAACATTCATGAAGTTTCAGAGTCAGAATCAGAAATACTTTATTGATCCCGGAGGGGAAATTGCTTGCATTACAGCTGCTCCCATTCAAAGTCCAAAAATATGCATAATAATAATAATAATAATAATAATAATAGTAATAATGATGATAATAATAATAATAACAATAATAATAATAATAATTATAATTATAATTAATAATAAAAAAAACGATTGACTCAGAGTGTCTGACACTCAGAGCAAGGAGTTGAACAATTTGATGGCCGGCTCTGTGGCTCTGTGGTGCATCTTGGTGGGACCAGTCTAGTACTGAATGTACTCCTGTGGCTGACCACCACGTCATGGAGTGGATGGGAGCCATTGTCCAAGATGACATGTAACTTGGACAGCATCCTCCTCTCTGACACCACCGTCAGAAGAACTTCTGGAGATGACAGGTCTCTGTGCAGTAGTTGAAGTCTATCGTGTAGAGGGTGAGTAGGAAGGGAGAGAGGACAGTCCCCTGTGGGGCTCCGGTATTGCTGACCACTCTATCTGACACACAGTGTTGTAAGCGCACATACTGTGGTCTGCCAGTCTGATAGTCACTAATCCAGGTCACAAGGGGGGCCAGCTGACCTGAATCCAGTGATGGTTCTCATTCCTCTCCAGACCTCTCTCATGTTGTTCTGCTGAAGTTTCCACTCCAGCTTCCACCTGTAGTTTTCTTTAGCCTCCCTGATCTTCACCTTTAGGTGTCACTATATTGTTCTCACCTCCTCCCTGTTGCCAACTCTGAAAGCCCTCTTCTTTTCGTTGAGGATTTTTTTGATGTCCTTTGTTACCCACGGCTTGTTCTTTGGGTAACAATGCACAGTCTCAGCTGCGACAGTGGAGTCTACACAAAAGTTGATAGTCCCTGATGCACTCTGTGAGCCCATCAATGTCCTCTCCATGCAGCTCGCAAAGTGACTGCCAGTCCGTGACCCTTAGTTTAGTAGTATTAGTATTAAATTAGTATGTGTTATTAGGGCCCGAGCACGAATCTCGTGCGAGGACCTATTGTATCTGTAAGGATTATTAGGGCCCGAGCACAAATCTCGTGCAAGGACCTATTGTATCTGTAAGGATTATTTTTTTTCTTTTTCTTTTCTTTTTCTTTTTCCTTCCATTTGACTGCATATTTGGCGGCCTGAACATACCCCAAAACTCACCAAACTCAGAACATACGTCACATTGGTGTGCTGCTATTAGAATTCACAATGATTGGGGGTGGGTGTGGCCAGGGGATTCCATAGCGCCACCTAACGTCGACATGTCCCCGCGAAAACATTCTCGGATCGTCATGAAATTTACAGGAGTCATGGGTCTCAAGGATTTAGGCCGGAATTATTTTTGCCATCTTGAATGGCGTGCGGCGATTTTCATTTTTCCGCCGCATTTTTCGGGACTTTAGGATGTTCGCAGACTCACCATAGCCCGTAGCTCCTTACCCATGAGTACGCTAATTCGATACCACAACTGCCACCATGCGTGGCACGACAGCTCAGTAGCGCCCCCTAACGCCCCACCTTGATGATGACACCTTGTCAAAAGCTTTCGCCTCCGACATACCTGGTGGCAGTGCGGTTAATTTCGATGACCCCCCTTATGGTTTTTCCCATTCTGTACGGACCCAATATGTCTATGCCTTGTACTTTAACTAACTCGTCCTACAGATTTAAAACCGCAGACTTCACATTCACTCAGTAGCATCCTTAGACCTTCAACAGTCTGCGTTGTGGCTGGTGGGCATGGCGGTGCGGTCAATTTCGATCCTTCGCCATCACGCAGTAAGTCCTTATAACCTCAATATACAATTTCCTATCTACACCAATTTGCTCACACATGTAGAAGGGTTTTAACTGAATAGGTCTATGCATTAATACTGTGTCATATCTATAGCGCCACCCACTGGACACAGGAAGTCACTGAAGATGTCACTGTTGTGTTTTGTGTGACACGGATCCCATTCACAGTAGGTAGAACATTTCCACAGGCAACGGGCAAGCACACATCTGGGCGCACAGGTCTCCGACGGCGCCACAGCCCGACGTACGTGGTGCGAGGGCCCGTTCATCGCTGCTTGCAGCTTTAATTATTATTATTCTTTGTCCTTCCAGTTGACTGCATATTTGGCGGCCTGAACATACCCCAAAACTCATCAAGTTTGAAACATACATCACATGTGTGTGCCCACATCTGAATTCAACATGATTGGGGGTGGGTGTGGTCAGGGGGCTCCATAGCGCCATCTAACATCGTTTTTCCCTGCGAAAACATTCTCGGATCGTCATGAAATTCGCAGGAGTCATGGGTCTCAAGGATTTAGGCAGGAATTATTTTTGTCGTAATTTTTGCCGCAACAGTCGGCCATCTTGAATGGCGTGCGCCGATTTTCATTTTTCCGATGCTGTTTTCGGGACTTTGGGATTTTCGCAGACTCACCAAATTTTGCCCGTAGCTTCTTACCCATGAGTACGTTAATACGATACCACAACTGCCCTCATGCGCGGCACGAAAGCTCAGTAGCACCCCCTAACGCCCCCCTTATGGGTTTTCCCATTCATTTTTTTCATGTCTATGCCTCGTACTTTATTTAACTTGTCCTACAGATGTAACGCCACAGTCTTCACACTCACTAAATATCATCGTCAGACCTTGATGAAAAGTTGTAAAGAGCTTTCGCCTCCGATATACCTGGTGGACGTGGCAGTGTGGTGACCCCTTATGGCTGTTCCCATTCTGTATGAACCCAAGTTCTATGGCTTGTAGTTTCACTATCTTTTCCTACAGATTTAACACTCCAGAGTTCACATTCACTCAGTAGCATCCTCATACCTTCAACAGCCTGCGTTGTACCTGGTGGGCATGGCGGTGCGGTCAATTTCGATCCTTCGCCATCAAGCAGGAAGTCCTTATAACTTCACCATACAATTTCCCATCTGCATCAAATTGCTCACACATGTAGAGGGGCTCACCCTGAATACATCTCTGCATCAATACTGTGTCATATCTATAGCGCCACCCACTGGACACAAGAAGTCACTGAATATGTCACTGTTGTGTTTTGTGTGACACAAATCCCATTTAGGTAGGAACCTTTCCACAGACAGCGGGCAAGCACACATCTGGCTGCACACCCTCTGACAGCGCCACAGCCCGACATACGTGGGGGGGCGAGGGCCCGTTCATCGCTGCTTGCAGCTTTAATTATTATTATTATTATTATTATTATTATTATTATTATTACTATTATTATTATTATTATTATTATTATTACTATTATTATTATTATTATTATTATTTATTTTTTTCTTCATATTTCTGGAGTTTAAATGGGAGCAGCTGTAATACAAGCAATTTCCCCTCGGAGATCAATAAAGTATTTCTGATTCTGACTCTGAAACTTCATGAATGTTTTTTGTGACAAAGTGGTATGTGTTCCACTCATTCCATCACAGAAAATGAGAGTTATAGAAATCAATGGAACTCAGGACTGCCATGATATATATGCTCTTTAAAAGTGTATGTAAACTTTTGAGCTTTTCACTCACAGGACAATGTTTACAGTATGTAACAGAAAATGAGGATAAGCATAACAGGTCCCCTTTAAAGAAATAGCTCAATATTTTTGGGAAATACACTTATCAGCGTTCTTTCTTTCTTTGAGATGGGTGATGGATATCAATGCCATGTCTGTTTGTTCAATACAGAGCTGCAGCTACGGTGTAGTTAGCTTAGCACGAAGACTAAAGGCAACGGGAGACAGTGAGTCTGGCTGCGTCCATACTGAAACAAACAAACAAGATATCCCGGCTTTAGATGTGTAACCTTTGAACTATAGACAGGCTAGCTGTTTTCCCCTGTGTCCAGTCTTCTTCTCCAGCTCTGGAGCTTACATAACACAGAAATAACATGAGCTGTATCTCCTCATGTCACTCAGAAAGAATTCTGAAATGTTGAACTATTTCTAATTTAAAACATCCTTTAACATAACACTGGACCACAGACAGGCAGCAGTAGCTCTGTTTTAACCTAAAGAAGAGGTTAAGCACCAGGTTTTTTACTGAGAGTGTGGGTCACTCTCCTTAGTGAGGAAACCTAAATGTCACTCTGGGTGCTGCTGGGTTTTTTAAAATTTACATTAGTGTGCAGTGTTACTAAATTTCAGGACAGTGCCACAAATATACACCACATTCTAATTATGCAGATTTCTACAAAGTAATTTAAGTTAATTAACAATATATAATGTAAAATAAGTGATTGCATAAGTATTCATCCCCTTTAAAGTGACTGACCTAATTCAACAGAGAACCAGCCAATTGGTGCTGGTAGTCTCACAATTAGTGAAATGTGTGTCTTAGGTAATTGTAGTACAAAGATACCTGGAAGGTCCAGTCACTGGTTAATCAGTATTAGTACTCACATATTGTGTGAAGTTGGGCAGTGCTGTATCCATGGTGACGTGGTTAAAGTCACCCGAGATAGCAATGAACACACTCGGGTGCACTCGAGTCTGTAACCGGGCTATGGTGGAGTGGATGACGTCACACGCAGACGTCGGGTTGGCAGAGGTAGGAATGTATACAGTCACCACAACATGTGATAACTCCCGAGGCAGATTATATGGTCGGAGTCCAACGGCAAACCTGTTGTTAACTAGAACGGCAAGCCCCCCTCTTTTATGCTTACCGCTCCCGGTGCGGTCCCTGTCGGCCCAATGGTCTCATAGCCCTCGATGGAAACGTTGTCATCAGGAATGTCCTGGTGCAGCCATGTCTCCGTAAAGCACAATAAACTACACTCACAGTACTCCCTCTGACTCTTGGCTGGCGCCATTAGCTCCCCCATTTTATTAGCCAGCGATCTCACGCTGCCCATGATGAGAGAGGGAAGACACAGCTTATAACTCCTCTTCTCCGTAAGCCTCCGTTGTCTCGACCTTGACTACAATTACCACATGAAGACAAAAGAGCACTCCAAGCAACTCCATGAAAAGGTTATTGAAAAGTATAAGTCAGGGGATGGATACAAAAACATTTCCTAGTCACTGAACATCCCCCAGAGTTCAGTTAAATCCATCATTAAGAAATGGAAGGAATATGGTACATGTGTAAATCTGCCTAAAGCAGCCCATCCTCACAAACTGAGTGACTGTGCAAGAAGGAGACTTGTGAGGGAGGCCACCAAGACACCTATGGCTACTCTGTAGGAGTTAAAAGCATCAGCAACTGAGATGGGAGAGACTGCTCAACCTGACAGAGCATGAGCATTAATGCAAAGAAGAATGGAGTAAAATTGCAGTGTCCAGATGAGCAAGCCTGATTGAGACCTATCCACACAGACTCAGTGCTGTGATTGCAGCCAAAGGTGCATGAAATGAATACTGACTTGATACTTATACAATCATTATGCAATCACTTATGCAATCACTTATTTTACATTATATATTTTTAATTAATTGACATTACACTGTAGAAATCTGTTTTCACTTTGACATTAAAGAGGTTTTGTTTGTTGGTTTTTTTGTCAAAATGTTTCGAAAATTATATTGAACCCATTTATACCATTCCATTTATAAAAGCAATAAAAGGGGGAAAATCCAAGGGGGTGGAGACTTTCTATAGGCACTGTATGTGCTGTAGGTGATCAGTCATATATATATACATATATATATACACAGTGTATATATATATATGTACATATATATATATATATATATATATATATATATATATATTCATATATATATATATGTATATTTATTCATATATATTCATATATATATATATATATATATATATATATATATATATATATATATATATATATAAAAATATATACACTCTATCTAAATGATTTGGAGCTCCATCCTGAACCCTAACTCTCCGATGTACATTTTGAACCTAAAAATTGACTCATCAGCCCAAAAAGCTGAGAACCCCTGATTTAGGCAGTACTTACATACAGCTCCTGTATCTGGTCCTTTATTCGCTCTGTAGTCCTGTAGTCTGTATTTAAGTTGTCATAGAGCAAAACTACTGTGCGTAACACATACTGTCTTTGGTATTTGTTGTGGGAATTGACAATGTATTTTTTTCTAAATAAAATGGTATATATTGTTATTTGTTATAGCAGAGACCTATAAGTTGCCAAATATAAAAAAGTGAAAGTCAGTGAAATATATTTTTGGTCACTTGTAAACATATCGTGTTGTTATACCCCCTGTCAGAATGGAAACGTTTGACTTGATTGCAATAAAAAATATATAACGGTGATATTAAAAAGTACTAAATCCATCTCATTACTCATGAAGAAGGCTTGGTAGCCATATTGAGAAATCATCCATCCATCCATCCATCCATTATCTTCTGCTTATCCGGGGTCAGGTCATGGAGGCATCAGGCTTAGAAGGGTATTCCAGACCTCCTTCTCCCCAGCAACGCTTTCCAGCTCCTCCTGGGGGATCCCGAGGCCTTCCTCGGCCAGATGGGATATATAGTCCCTCCAGCAAGTTCTCGGTCTGCCCCGGGTTCTCCTCCCAGTTGGTCATGCCTGGAACACCTCCCAAGGGAGGCGCCCAGGAGGCATCCTAACAAGATGCCCGAACCAACTCAGCTGGCTCCTTTGGAGGCGAAGAAGCAGCAGCTCTACTCCAAGCTCCCCGCAGATGACTGAGGGTCGGAACGTACACTACCAGTCAAAGGTTTGAACACACCTTCTCATTCAATGGTTTTTCTTTATTTTTTATTATTTTCTACATTGTAGATCAATACTGAAGACATCAAAACTATGAAGGAACACATATGGAATTATGCAGTAAACAAAAAGTGTTAAACAAACCGGAATATGTTTGATATTTTATATTCTTCAAAGTAGCCACCTTTTGCTTTGATGACAGCTTTGCACACTCTTGCCAGATTACAGTTTGCAAATGCACACAGGGACAAAGACCTTAATTTTTGGAGACATGTCCTGTGGTCTGATGAAACTAAAATTGAACTGTTTGGCCATAATGACCATCGTTACATTTGGAGGAAAAAGTGGGAAGCTTGCAAGCCTGAGAACACCATCCCAACTGTGAAGTACGGGGGTGGCAGCATCATGTTGTGGGGGTGTTTTGCTGCAGGAGAGACTGGTGCACTTCACAAAATAGATGGCATCATTTTTTTTTTGATCAAATTTTTATTTTATTTTCATTCAGACAGAAAACAAATACTGATGTACAGTCACCGAACATACCGTTACATCAACCGCCCCCCCCCCCCCCCCCCCCCACACACACACGCACATACATACGTATACACAAAAAGCAAAAGCGGCTAAAACAAACAATAACAAAAAGAGAAAAACAAAAACAAAAACAAAAAAGGGACTTGTTGAACAGATAGTATAGACTTGTTGAGTGAGGTAGCTCAGATACACAACAGACCACAAGGATCAAAGTGAGCCCTTCAGTCCTTCAGCCGTAGTGAGCCACATATTCACATTCGCCTCTTTGGCCCCATTTATACGGGCTGTTGACAGTTCCATATACGTAACATCCAGAAAAGTTAAAACCCATTGTCTGATGGTCAAAGTGTGAGGGGGCTTCCAGCGTAATGCGATCATTTTCTTAGCAGCTGTTAAACCTGCCAACAATACACGTTTCTGACATTCAGGAACTCGAAATGCCGAAAGATCATTTAGTAATAACACTGGTATGGTCACAGGTGCTGTCTCCGATATGAGTGCCATCAGCTCAGCGGCCACACCCTGCCAAAATCGCACAAGAGGGGGGCACCCCCACACCATGTGGAGGAAAGTGCCAGGGGTTTTTAATGTACACAGGGTGCATGAGGGATCATTGATAACTTTCATAAGATGTAGCTTACGAGGGGTCAGGTAGGTCCTGTGTATGAAATTATAATGGATCTGCTGGTGGTCAGGGTTTCGAGAGGCGAGTTTGATATTGACCCACACCTTGTCCCAATCAAAATCCTGATCCAGCCCGGGGACGTCGCCCCTCCATATCCTGTCTACTGGGAGCGTTTTGTAGGTGGCCTCAAGCAAGTATAAGTATAGAGTGGATACCATTCCCCTCGCAGCTCTTTTAGTAACAATCAACTCATGAAGTGGATGTGTAGGCAGCAGGTGCTGCCAAGGTACACCGTGTGCTTTAAGAGCTGCTCTCAGCTGTAAATAAAAAAAGAAGGAAGTGTCTGGCAGATTAAAGCTATTCTTAATGTCCTGAAAGGAGCGTAAACCATCTAAGCCGAAAATATTACCCAAAAACTTTATCCCTCCCTTTTCCCATTGAGGGTAGGTGACAGGTCTCCCCCGATCAGCAAATCTTTATTATTAAAGATTGGAGACTGCAGGTGCCATCTGCAAGATATATCACAAATCCTTTCCACTGAGCGCCAGACCTGTATCAGATGGGTCACGATGGGGCCGCACCATAATTGACTCTGCCGTGCAGAGATATTTGCAAAAGCTTGAAGGACCAGTGGTAAAGTTTAAAGTTGGGCACAACTAATCCCCCATCTAATCTCCTGCGCTAGACAGTGGTAGATCTAAGGCGGGGTCTCTTCCCATTCCATATGAATTTTGAAACCGCTGCATGAAGCTTACCCCAGTATCCAGCAGGGGGAGAGAGGAGGACCATGGAGCTGACAAAATTTATTCTGGGCACTATGTTCATTTTGACAATGGAAATACGAGCCTGGAGTGAGTTGGGCAGGCTGGCCCATCTTTCTAAATCACCCAAGACTTTGTCCAGTGTCTCAGCATAATTGTGCTTCACAATACGATGTAGAGAGGAAAATATTTCAATGCCTAGGTATTTAAAATGTGAAACTGAGGGAATATTGGTAGGCAAAGCAGAGGCCGCTTCATCCAATGGCAGCAAAGCTGATTTTGACCAATTGATTTTGAACCCTGATAGCGCGCCAAACTCATCCAACATTGATAAAAGTTGGGGGGCAGACTGCAACGGGTCTCCAAGAAAGACTAAAATATCGTCAGCGTAAAGTGCCAGGTGGTGGTGTGTGTTATGAACAGTTATACAAAATAGATGGCATCATGAAGAATGAACATTATATAGAAATATTGAAGCAACATCTCAAGACATCAGCCAGGAAGTTAAAGCTAGGGTGAAAATGGGTCTTCCCAATGAACAGTGACCTTAAGCATACTGCCAAATTAGTTACAAAGAGGCTTAAGGACAACAAAGTCAATGTTTTGGAGTGGCCATCACAAAGCCCTGATCTCAATCCTATAGAAAATTTGTGGGCAGAGCTGAAAAGGCATGTGCGCGCAAGGCGGCCCACAAACCTGACTCAGTTACACCAGTTCTGTCACGAGGAATGGGCCAAAATTCCAGCAAACTATTGTGAGAAGCTTGTGGGCAAGCTTTTTGTAAGTGTGTGTTTCCTTTGCCATTTGGAAGGGCCAGGGGTAGGGGAAACAGATCTCAATGGGGAAACGGATCTCAAGACAACACCAGCAAATCTAAATGAATTCGGTTCTTATGGCTTCTGTTAAATTAACTGAATGACTAAATTGTAGAGAATGCTGAAGGCATCACACTATTGTTCTCGTTTATTATTCTGCCTTCTGTACATTTTTTGCAGCTACAGAAACTGTTCAAACTATCAAAATGTTTAAGGACATTATAGCTGTTCCTTTGGCTTTTTCTATCTGTTATACTTTTTGAAATATTCAGCTTTATCTGCAAAATTTTGCCCATTCATTCTTATGGGGATTTTTTTCAAATTTTTGTTCTGCTACTGCTTCAGCATACGTTTGGCTAGAGAAACCGTTCAGCTGTCAATATGTTCAGCTTTTTAAGCCCATTCAGTCTGTTACTATTCTTTTATTACTATACTATTCTGCCTGTCAAACTTTTTAAAATATTCAGCATTTTAAAAAAAAGGAAGTAAATGGAAAGATCTTCAAATCCTCTTCAAACCCACCCCACTTTGAAACCCTTCTGCTCCTTCATAGTTTGACCTTCAGACAACATTCCAACTTTGAACAAGTCACAAGACGTTGAACTACTCAGCTTTTTAAAATCTTTTATAGTTTTTAAATGATAACAATTTTAGTTTTATGTTTTTTTTGCCTCTCTTTCAAATGTTATAATGGGTGTGTATTGCAGAATGTTCAGAGCTGCAGAGTGGGTCACATAAAAACTTCTGATAATATTATCTTAATCTTGATTAAGATCCCAAATCTTTCACTTCTTAATGTAGGAAATCTTGTTGTCTTTCAGCTGATGGTCTTATCTCAGTTGTTGGACTTACACTTTTGGCTGTAGAAGCGTTCAAGTGACAGACACTCCAACAACTCCCCCATAAGCCACAGTATTAATTTTGAGTTAATTAATTAATTGAGTTTTGTCACTTGCTCTAACTCCCCAATTTTTCACTCTACAAAAAAAAAGACATTATTTCAATTAATCAATTGCCAAGCAGGAAATTGGGAGTTGTTTTTTCTATATAATTAAGTGGACCCGATGAGACATGCTTAGTTAGTAGACTCAGTAGTGGTAATACTACTAGTACTACTACTACAAGTACTACTACAGATATTATTACAACTACTACAGCTTTTACAACTACTTACGACCACCAGTACTACTAATATCACTAGACTATTATGACCAGCGCCGTCGTATAGGGGGGAAAGGTGATGACAATTCTAAGGGCCCACAGCCTGCTAGGGCCCACACACAGCCCCCAGTAGCCTCTATGACAAAATTATTATGCATACACTGAACTAATATATATTCATACGAATGAATCCGAATTAAAACAAAGCCACAAGTCATACAATATTCTAATTTTAATAATTTCAATAACCCCCTTGGCCCCTTCTTAAAAAATGGTTTGCTCCACACCGCGGTTCGTTCTTCCTCATCGGAATTAAATGAGCGTGAGTGAACTCCAGCAGGGTAAGGATGGCCCCCAAAAAGCACAAGTCCGGACATTAGAAAAGAGTTGAGAAGGAGGCCAGAAGTAGGAGCAGCAGAGCAGGGGCCCAGGACATCAAAAACTTTTTTTCTAGAATGGTGAGAGTAAAACTACCGAGGGCGGCTGAAACAATTAGCCTACTGGTCATTCATTTAATGTCTGTAACATTACCTTTGACGGGGCGCAGGCTGGAGCCTACGTTAGCTGTCATCTGGCCGCGCTACACTCTGGACAAGTGGCCAGTTCATTTAAAAAAAAAAAAAAAAAAGTCGCCGGTTCCTAGAGTAGCTATAACTGAACGTTACTAATTTAGGGGCTACTACAGTGACTGTGTGTTTCACACATATCACTGTCGGACAGTGTTCCAGTATGCGCCCACTCAGAGGCTGCATTGAATTGTATTATCACGCATTCAAGTTCTACTCGGTAATTATGAGCATCAGACAAAGGTCAGTTACGTTATCATGATGTGTTCAATGTGGTCTTGTAAAATGTGTTATTAGTGCGATATTTGAATAGCCTAACTACAAAAAAGTTAAATGTTCAAAGATTTGTTGTTGTTGTTTGTTTTCATAGCAATATAAAATAAAAGACACCATAATAGCTGACAACAACAAAGTAAAAAAGACTATTTAGAATTTTGGACAGTTTACACTGACTTTTGAATGGTTTAAAAATATTTTTTTGCCTGGGAAAGTGAAGCTGTCCGCCTAGAGCTATGGTACTAAAAAGCCCATTTAGATTTTGTCCAAGAATAGGTTAGTTCTGCATCAGTTTTTCCACGAAACATAACATTTATAACAACGTATTCCATGTGCTCTTTGTTTTACTTGCACATTTAAGTTAAATGCTACATATTTACCTTGGGCTCCACCCTGTGGACTATCTTGAGCCAGGACACTTTGTTTTTTTGCATATCAGTGCTTGATTGTTAAATACAATAAAATACCCACTACCTATTTGTTGAGTGGTTAATTGAAAATGTATTTGCAATCAGAGGTGTAATAACGTGTTGCAAATCAGTGAAATGAGAATAAGACAACTAATAATACATAATTTACATAATAATACTCTGACTTGTTAAGTTGTTAATCGTAAAAAAGAAAACAAATTGGGTGTATTACACCAGGCACCGTCAAGAACACTGAAAAACAAGAAAATTGAAGGTGGCAATGAATGGGGTAGAGGGGCCCACACCGATATTCTTTCAGGGGGCCCAGAATTCCTAGCAATTGCCCTGACTATGACTAGTAATACTTGAACTGTTACAGCTTATGCTACATCTATCTTTACTACTAATATTACTCCAACTACTGCTGCTACCACTGCTACTACTTATATTACTAGTAATACTACAACAACTATTACTAATACTTCTACTCCTCCTCCTACTTCTCCTCCTTCTGCTCCTCCTCCTACCATGCCTTTTAAGATATTAAGCTTTTTTCAACCTGTTCTTCTTTCCTCTTCTTCTACCTTAAAATGTCAAAACTTTCAGCTCCTCTGTGATAATTCTTCCACTTACACATTTTTCTTCTTGTTACGCCATTTCAAATATTGCTGGGGTTGGTAGCATTGGAAAACCTTCAAGCCCAGGCTAGATTTAGAAAATATCCAGCCAGTAAACCCCGCCCCCTGCACTCAGGCCTCTCTCCAAAGCCACTCCCCCCAAACCATGAACACGCACTGTCCGACAACTGCCGAATACCGCCGACAGAGTCTGAGTCTGCTACATGTTTTTTTTGTTTTGTTTCCCTCAGTGATTCACAGACAAACGTGAATATTGTATTGCACTCATGATTATACAATGTTTTGCATGTTAGAGCTGCCATGATGAGAGCATCATTGACTCTGATGATGAGTACACGCCAGAATGAAGCACATCATCATGTCAGAGAGGACGACAGGAGGGCAACCAGCAGTGTCCGAGGAAGTGGAGGCAGAGGCCGTGGACATGGGAGGGCGACAGGTCAAGGAGCAGATGTTCTCGGAAAAGATGAGATACAGTAGAAAATCTTCAAGTTCAAAGGATTGCACATGAGCAGGTATCTAAAGTAGGACATTACTTGTGCTTTATTTTCTGATGAACACCACCTACAAATATTTGTGTTTGTACAGTTTATTGACCAGGTATGGAACTTGGGCACACAAGCGCCCTAATCAGAATCACATTTCTTGCCAAGTAGTTTTTCACCATATGAATTTGTGTTTTGGTGCAATAAACTCAGTAAGTATAAAAATGTAAAGAACGGGGGCTTCTGGTCAGACCACCTCCAGGATGGCAGCATAGGGAGAGAGCTCCTGATTGAACCAGAGTAATTACTAATATACTCCCATACAAACTGAGAAATTCATTTTGACTAAGTGCATAAAGAAAGGGGGTTAAACATCTACCAAGACACCGAGCAATAATTGCCAGCAGAAAGCAGAGGTGGACGAAGAAGACGAGGCAGAAGCTAGCTAATAATTAGTGGTCAAAGCTAACAAGCAGCAAGGTGGGATAAACTACGCTAGCCCCGAGTGGAGAAATGGCTGATTTGGAGCTTATTCTGCAAGAATTAAGAGGGTTCCGCCAAGAAACCAAAGAACAATTAGAGACAATCAAAGAAGAAATTTTGAAGGCAAACACCAGATTAGATGAAGCGGAGGGGTGAATCGAGAAAGCAGGGGAGAGGATTCTTTTTTTTTAAAATTTTGTCTTTATTGAGGGCAACAGGTTTCAAACAACGTAGGATACTTTTCCTTTTTACATGATTTCTCTTATGATTTGCAGGTGCCTGATATATAGGATAAAACAAAACAAAAAAGAAGGGAGAGAAAACCAAATAGAAAATACAACTACAAGGATTTTCCATCTGTGTCACTACCTCATATCAATATCAGTTTTCTTTCCAGGCCCATTTTTTAAAATAATTTTTGTATTGTAACAATAAGAACAGTTCAAACATAGGGGGGAGTTTCACTATGCCTCTCTGAGAGAGAATAAATAAGGAAAAGAAAAAAGGACATGCATATACTTAGACAAATATAGCCAAACAAACAATCTTCAAACAAAATCTGATCTTAAACCTATATGTTCAACATACCCAGTCCATTAAGACCATATCCCAGAAAATTTGTCAGTCTGGATTTTGAGGGAGTAAGATAACTTTTCCATTTTATATATATCATGAACCACATCTAACCATTCTCCTATTGTAGGAGAGTCTTGTTTTAACCACCTTCTTGAGATTGCTTTTTTGCTTGCCACCAGAAGTATAAGTAACAACTTTTTAGGGCCCGAGCAGTGAAACTGCGAGGACCCTATTGTAATTGCAATGATTATTAGGGCCCGAGCAGGGAAACTGCGAGGACCCTATTGTAATTGTAATGATTATTAGGGCCCGAGCAGGGAACCTGCGAGGACCCTATTGTTTTTCGAATGATTATTAGGGCCCGAGCAGGGAACCTGCGAGGTCCCTATTGTTTTTCGAATGATTATTAGGGCCCGAGCAGTGAAACTGCGAGGACCCTATTGTAATTGTAATGATTATTAGGGCCCGAGCAGTGAAACTGCGAGGACCCTATTGTAATTGCAATGATTATTATTATTAGGGCCCGAGCAGTGAAACTGCGAGGACCCTATTGTTTTTCGAATGATTCTTATTATTATTAGGGCCCGAGCAGTGAAACTGCGAGGACCCTATTGTAATTGTAATGATTATTAGGGCCCGAGCAGTGAAACTGCGAGGACCCTATTGTTTTTGTAGTGATTATTATTATTTTTCTTTTTATCATATGATCGCATTTTTCACTGCCTGAACGTGTATGAAAACGCGATTTTATTTGGCAAACACATTAGGCCTGACGAAAAATTTTATAATCTGCTGTCGTTATGAATTTTCAGCACTAGGTGGCGCTATAATCAAGGAAAGTGCGTTTTGGCTAATAACTCCCACATACTTTGTCGCACATTCAAAAACCTTATATCCACGCGTTCAGTGAATCTTGCTGAATCTCCTGATATAGGCCACGCCCATTTCCGCCTACCGTTTTTTTTCGCTAGCGCGCGAAATGTCGCAAACCTACTTTTTCGAACTCCTCCCAGGCAATTTCACCAATTTGCACCAAACTTTGCACACAGCATCTGTGGACCCTCCTGACAAAAAGTTATTAAAAGAATTTTGCTATTCCAAACAATACTCAAGTTATTAAAGAAGAACTTCCTGTAGATTTGGGTCAAAACAGGAAGTGTTGCACAGCTCCACATTGGTGTGTCCAAATGACATGAAACTCAGGATACTACTTCCCCATGAGCCCCTAAGGCTCTGTGCAAAATCTTGGCCTATGACCACTAGGTGGCGCTATTTAAATTGAAGTATTTTATATCTCAACATCGGTTGGTCAGATTAACACAAAACTTGGTACACTGATTGCCAATGGCCTCCTGAGGACAACTGATGAAGGTGTTACCGATCTGACACTAGGTGGCGCTCTGGTGGCAGTTTCATTTTATAATTGGCACTGTGCCCACACCATAACACTTATGGACATGAAACTGATTGGGGTGGTATAGACTGGCATCTGTAACTCACACACCAAAAATCACCAGCAGGTGGCGCTATTATCAAGACAAAACGTTTTTTGCTAATTACTCTCACATAATATGGTGCACATTGTTAAACATTATATCTATATGTTTCCTGAATACAGCCGAACCGTGTGATGTCGGCCACGCCCACGTTCGCACTGAATTTCCATTCGCAAATTCGCCAAATGTTGCAAACCTACTTTTTCGAACTCCTCCCAGGCAATTTTTCCAATTTGCACCAAACTTTGCACAGAGCATCTGTGGACTCTCCTGACAAAAAGTTATTAAAAGAATTGTGATAGTCTTAAGAACGACCAAAATATAAAACACAGTTTGGTGCTCTATGGAAGTTGTTGCATATACAAGCCTCGACAGCAGCATGCCCACACAGCAGCATGTAACGACAGCAGCATGCCACGACAGCAACATGCCCCGACAGCAGCATGTCACGACAGCAGCATGCCCCGACAGCAGCATGTCCCGACAGCAGCACGCCCCGACCCGCGTGGACTGCGAGGGCCCGTTCATCGCTGCTTGCAGCTTTAATTAGGGCCCGAGCAGTGAAACTGCGAGGACCCTATTGTTTTTCGAATGATTCTTATTATTATTATTATTATTTTTCTTTTTCCCAAATGATCGCATTTTTCACTGCCTGAACATACCCAAAACGCATCAAACTTGGAATATATGTCACACCTGGTGAAAAATTTTATAATCTGTTGTCATTCTGAATTTTCACCACTAGGTGGCGCTACAATCAAGGCAAGTGTGTTTTGGCTAATAACATCCACATACTTTGTCGCACATTCAAAAACCTTACATCCACGCGTTCAGTGAATTGTGCTGAATCTCCTGATATAGGCCACGCCCATTTCCGCCTACCGTTTTTTTTCGCTAGCTCGCGAAATGTTGAAAACCTACTTTTTCGAACTCCTCCCAGGCAATTTCACCGATTTGCACCAAACTTTGCAGACGGCATCTGTGGACCCTTCTGACAAAAAGTTATTAAAAGAATATTGATATACCAAAGATTACTCAAGTTATTAAATACCAACTTCCTGTAAAATCGGGTCAAAACAGGAAGTGTTGCATATCTCCACATTGGTTCGTCCAAATGACGTCACACTCAGGATACTACTTCCCCATGAGCCTCTAAGGCTCTGGGCAAAATCTTGGCCCATGACCGCTAGGTGGCGCTATTTAAATTGAAGTATTTTATATCTCAACATCGGTTGGTCGGATTAACACAAAACTTGGTACACTCATTGCCAATGCCCTCCTGAGGATAGCTGACAAAGGGGTTACCGATCTGACACTAGGTGGCGCTCTGGTGGCAGTTTCTTTTTAGATTTGGCACTGTGCCCACACCATAACACTTATGGATATGAAATTCATAGGGGTGGTATAGACTGGCATCTGTAACTCACACACCAAAAATGACCAGCAGGTGGCGCTATTATCAAGAAAAAACGTTTTTTGCTAATTACTCCCACATAATATGGTGCACATTGTTAAACATTATATCTACGTGTTCCCTGAATACAGCCGAACAGTGTGATGTAGGCCACGCCCACGTTCGCACTGAATTTCCATTTGCAAATTCGCCAAATGTCGCAAACCTACTTTTTCGAACTCCTCCCAGGCAATTTTTCCAATTTGCACCAAACTTTGCACGCAGCATCTCTGGACCCTCCTGACAAAAAGTTATTAAAAGAAATGTGCTAGTCCACAGAACGCCCAAAATATAAAACAACAATTTCCTGCGCATTGTGGTCAAACAGACATTCTTGTGTATCTTGATGAAATACAGTCCGATCAACACAAAACTTTTGGCAATTGTGTTCCATGGCACGATGAGCATTTCTACAAAATTTCGTGCAAATCGACCAATAGGTGGCGCTTTTATTGCTAAATGACGAAATGACAGCTTCACTGCCTTCACTTTCATTTCCTCATGGAAGTTGTTGAAAGTACAAGCCCCGACAGCAGCATGTCACGACAGCAGCATGTAACGACGGCAGCATGTAACGACGGCAGCATGCCGCAACGGCAGCACGCCCCGACCCGCGTGGACTGCGAGGGCCCGTTCATCGCTGCTTGCAGCTTTAATTATTAGGGCCCGAGCAGTGAAACTGCGAGGACCCTATTGTTTTTCTAATGATTATTATTATTATTAGGGCCCGAGCAGTGAAACTGCGAGGACCCTATTGTAATTGTAGTGATTATTAGGGCCCGAGCAGGGAACCTGCGAGGACCCTATTGTTTTTCGAATGATTATTATTATTATTATTTTTCGGCCAAAATGATCGCATTTTTCACTGCCTGAACATACCCCAAAAGTCACCAAACTTGGAATATAGATCAAACCTGGCGAAAAATTTTATAATCTGTTGTCGTTGTGGATTTTCACCGCTAGGTGGCGCTGTAATAAGGAAAGTGCGTTTTGGCTAATAACTCCCACATACTTTGTTGCACATTCAAAAACCTTGTATCCACGCGTTCAGTGAATTGTGCTGAATCTCCTGATATAGGCCACGCCCATTTCCGCCTACCGTTTTTATGCTAGCTCGCGAAATGTCGAAAACCTACTTTTTCGAACTCCTCCCAGGCAATTTCACCAATTTGCACCAAACTTTGCACACAGCATCTGTGGACCCTCCTGACAAAAAGTTATTAAAAGAATTTTGATATTCCAAAAAATACTCAAGTTATTAAATAACAACTTCCTGCAGATTTCGTTCCAAACAGGAAGTGTTGCATATCTCCACATTGGTTTGTCCAAATGACGTCAATCTCAGGATCCTACTTCCTCATGATGCTCTAAGGCTCTGTGCTAAATTTTGGCCGATGACCACTAGGTGGCGCTCTTTAAATTGAAGTATTTAATATCTCGACATCGGTTGGTCGGATTAACACAAAACTTGGTACACTCATTGCCAATGGCCTCCTGAGGACAGCTGATGAAGGTGTTACCGATCTGACACTAGGTGGCGCTCTGGTGGCAGTTTCATTTTATAATTGGCACTGTGCCCACACCATAACACTTATGGATATGAAACTGATTGGGGTGGTATAGACTGGCATCTGTAACTCACACACCAAAAATCACCAGCAGGTGGCGCTATTATCAACACAAAACCGTTTTTGGCTATCAGTTAAGACATGCGCGCACAATAACGGGGCAATGGGTCCGGGTAAGGAGCACGCCCTGACAGCAGCACGCCCCGACCCACGTGGACTGCGAGGGCCCGTTCATCGCTGCTTGCAGCTTTAATTAGGGCCCGAGCAGTGAAACTGCGAGGACCCTATTGTAATTGTAATGATTATTATTAGGGCCCGAGCAGTGAAACTGCGAGGACCCCTATTGTAATTGTAATGATTATTAGGGCCCGAGCAGTGAAACTGCAAGGACCTATTGTAATTGTAATGATTATTATTAGGGCCCGAGCAGTGAAACTGCGAGGACCCTATTGTAATTGTAATGATTATTATTATTATTATTATTTTTTTTGTCTGCCAAAATGATCGCATTTTTCACTGCCTGAACGTGTATGAAAACGCGATTTTATTTGGCAAACACATTAGGCCTGGCGAAAAATTTTATAATCTGCTGTCGTTGTGAACTTTCATCACTAGGTGGCGCTATAATCATGGAAAGTGTGTTTTGGCTAATAACTCCCACATACTTTGAGGCACGTTCAAAAACCTTACATCCACGCGTTCAGTGAATTCTGCTGAATCTCCTGATATAGGCCACGCCCATTTCCGCCTACCGTTTTTTTTCGCTAGCTCGCAAAATGTCGCAAACCTACTTTTTCGAACTCCTCCCAGGCAATTTCACCAATTTGCACCAAACTTTGAACACAGCATCTATGGACCCTCCTGACAAAAAGTTATTAAAAGAATTTTGATATTCCTAAAAATACTCAAGTTATTAAATAACAACTTCCTGCATATTACGTTCCAAACAGGAAGTGTTGCACATCTCCACATTGGTTTGTCCAAATGACGTGAAACTTAGGATCCTACTTCCGCATGAGGCCCTAAGGCTCTGTGCAAAATTTTGGCCGATGACCACTAGGTGGCGCTATTTAAATTGAAGTATTTTATATCTCAACATCGGTTGGTCGGATGAACACAAAACTTGGTACACTCATTGCCAATGCCCTCCTAAGGACAGCTGACAAAGGGGTTACCGATCCGACACTAGGTGGCGCTCTGGTGGCAGTTTCATTTTATATTTGGCACTGTGCCCACACCATAACACTTATGGATCTGAAATTCATAGGGGTGGTACAGACTGGCCCCTGTAACTCACACACCAAAAATGACCAGCAGGTGGCGCTATTATCAAGAAAAAAGGTTTTTTGCTAATTACTCCCACGTAATATGGTGCACATTTTTAAACATTATATCTATATGTTCGCTGAATACAGCCGAACAGTGTGATGTAGACCACGCCCACGTTCGCACTGAATTTCCATTTGCAAATTCGCCAAATGTCGCAAACCTACTTTTTCGAACTCCTCCCAGACAATTTCTCCAATTTGCACCAAACTTTGCACACAGCATCTGTGGACCCTCCTGACAAAAAGTTATTAAAAGAAATGTGCTAGTCCACAGAATGCCCAAATTATAAAACAACAATTTCCTGCACATTGTGGTCAAACAGACATTCTTGTGTATCTTGATGAAATACAGTCCGATTAACACAAAACTTTTGGCAATTGTGTTCCATGGCACGATGAGCATTACTACCAAATTTCGTGCAAATCGACCAATAGGTGGCGCTTTTATTGCTACATGACGAAACAGCAGCTTCACTGCCTTCAGTTTTGTTTCCTCTACGGAAGTTGTTGCATTAACAAGCCTCGACAGCAGCATGCCCGGACAGCAGCATGTAACGACAGCAGCTTGCCCCGACAGCAGCATGCAACGACGGCAGCATGCCCCGACGCGCGTGGACTGCGAGGGCCCGTTCATCGCTGCTTGCAGCTTTAATTATTATTATTATTTTTTTCCTGCCAAAATGATCGCATTTTTCACTGCCTGAACATACCCCAAAACTCATCAAACTTGGAATATATGTCACACCTGGCGAAAAATTTGATAATCTGTTGTCGTTGTGAACTTTCACCACTAGGTGGCGCTACAATCAAAGAAAGTGCGTTTTGGCTAATAACTCCCACATACTTTGTCGCACATTCAAAAACCTTATATCCACGCATTCAGTGAATCTTGCTGAATCTCCTGATATAAGCCACGCCCATTTTCGCCTACCGTTTTTTTTCGCTAGCGCGCGAAATGTCGCAAACCTACTTTTTCGAACTCCTCCCAGGCAATTTCACCGATTTTCACCAAACTTTGCACACAACATCTGTGGACGCTCCTGACAAAAAGTTATTAAAAGATTTTTGATACGCCAAAGACAGCTCAAGTTATTAAATAACAACTTCCTGTGGATTCGGGTCACAACAGGAAGTGCTGCATATCTCCACATTGGTGTGTCCAAATGACATGAAACTCAGGATACTACTTCCCCATGAGCCCCTAAGGCTCTGTGCAAAATCTTGGCCCATGACCACTAGGTGGCGCTCTTTTAATTGAAGTATTTTATATCTCGACATCGGTTGGTCGGATTAACACGAAACTTGTTACAGTCTTTGCCAATGCCCTCCTGAGGACAACTGACGAAGGTGTTACCGATCTGACACTAGGTGGCGCTCTGGTGGCAGTTTCATTTTATAATTGGCACTGTGCCCACACCATAACACTTATGGATATGAAACTGATTGGGGTGGTATACACTGGCCCCTGTTACTCACACACCAAAAATCACCAGCAGGTGGCGCTATTATCAAGAAAAAACGTTTTTTGCTAATTACTCCCACATAATATGGTGCACATTGTTAAACATTATATCTATATGTTCCCTGAATACAGCCGAACCGTGTGATGTAGGCCACGCCCACGTTTGCACTGAATTTCCATTCGCAAATTCGCCAAATGTTGCAAACCTACTTTTTCGAACTCCTCCCAGGCAATTTCATCGATTTGCACCAAACTTTGCACACAGCATCTGTGGACCCTCCTGACAAAAAGTTATTAAAACAAATGTGCTAGTCCACAGAACGGCCAAAATATACAACAACAATTTCCTGCGCATTGTGGTCAAACAGACATTCTTGTGTATCTTGATGAAATACAGTCCGATGAACACAAAACTTTTGGCAATTGTGTTCCATGGCACGATGAGCATTTCTACAAAATTTCGTGCAAATCGACCAATAGGTGGCGCTTTTATTGCTAAATGACGAAATGACAGCTTCACTGCCTTCAGTTTTGATTCCTCCATGGAAGTTGTTGCATGAACAAGCCTCGACAGCAGCATGCCCCGACAGCAGCATGTAACGACAGCAGCATGCCCCGACAGCAGCACGCCCCGACGCGCGTGGACTGCGAGGGCCCGTTCATCGCTGCTTGCAGCTTTAATTATTAGGGCCCGAGCAGTGAAACTGCGAGGACCCTATTGTAATTGTAATGATTATTATTTTTAGTTTTCCTTCCTCCGAAATGATCGCATTTTTCACTGCCTGAACATACCCCAAAACTCACCAAACTTGGAATATATGTCAGACCTGGCGAAAAATTTTATAATCTGTTGTTGTTGTGAATTTTCACCACTAGGTGGCGCTACAATCACGGAAAGTGCGTTTTGGCTAATAACTCCCACATACTTTGTCGCACATTCAAAAACCTTACATCCACGCGTTCAGTGAATCTTGCTGAATCTCCTGATATAGGCCACGCCCATTTCCGCCTACCGTTTTTTTTCGCTAGCTCGCGAAATGTCGAAAACCTACTTTTTCGAACTCCTCCCAGGCAATTTCACCGATTTGCACGAAACTTTGCACACAGCATCTGTGGACGCTTCTGACAAAAAGTTATTAAAAGAATTTTGATACGCCAAGGAGTACTCAAGTTATTAAATAACAACTTCCTGTGGATTCGGGTCACAACAGGAAGTCTTGCATATCTCCACATTGGTTTGTCCAAATGACGTGAAACTCAGGATACTACTTCCGCATGAGCCCCTAAGGCTCTGTGCAAAATCTTGGCCCATGACCACTAGGTGGCGCTATTTAAATTGAAGTATTTTATATCTCAACATCGGTTGATCGGATGAAGACAAAACTTGGTACACTCATTGTCACTGCCCTCCTGAGGACAGCTGACAAAGGGGTCACCGATCTGACACTAGGTGGCGCTCTGGTGGCAGTTTCTTTTTATATTTGGCACTGTGCCCACACCATAACACTTATGGATATGAAATTCATAGGGGTGGTATAGACCGGCCCCTGTAACTCACACACCAAAAATGACCAGCAGGTGGCGCTATTATCAGGGAAAAACGTTTTTTGCTAATTACTCCCACATAATATGGTGCACATTGTTAAACATTATATCTATATGTTCCCTGAATACAGCGAAACCGTGTGATGTAGGCCACGCCCACGTTCGCACTGAATTTCCATTTGCAAATTCGCCAAATGTCGCAAACCTACTTTTTCGAACTCCTCCCAGGCAATTTCTCCGATTTGCACCAAACTTTGCACGCAGCATCTGTGGACCCTCCTGACAAAAAGTTATTAAAAGAAATGTGCTAGTCCACAGAACGCCCAAAATATAAAACAACAATTTCCTGCACATTGTGGTCAAACAGACATTCTTGTGTATCTTGATGAAATACAGTCCGATTAACACAAAACTTTTGGCAGTTGTGTTCCATGACACGATGAGCATTTCTACAAAATTTCGTGCAAATCGACCAATAGGTGGCGCTTTTATTGCTAAATGACGAAACAGCAGCTTCACTGCCTTCAGTTTTCTTTCCTGTACAGAAGTTGTTGCATGAACAAGCCTCGACAGCAGCATGCCCCGACAGCAGCATGTAAAGACAGCAGCACGCCCCGACGGCAGCATGTCCCGACAGCAGCACGCCCCGACCCGCGTCGACTGCGAGGGCCCGTTCATCGCTGCTTGCAGCTTTAATTAGGGCCCGAGCAGTGAAACTGCAAGGACCCTATTGTAATTGTAATGATTATTATTATTATTTGTTATATGTCTTTGTCGCAAATGATCGCATTTTTCACTGCCTGAACATACCCCAAAACTCATCAAACTTGGAATATATGTCAAACCTGGTGAAAAATTTTATAATCTGTTGTCGGTGTGATTTTTCACCACTAGGTGGCGCTATAATCAAGGAAAGTGTGTTTTGGCTAATAACTGTCACATACTTTGTCGCACATTCAAAAACCTTATATCCACGCGTTCAGTGAATCTTGCTGAATCTACTGATATAGGCCACGCCCATATCCGCCTACCGTTTTTTTTCGCTAGCTCGCGAAATGTCGAAAACCTACTTTTTCGAACTCCTCCCAGGAAATTTCACCGATTTGCATGAAACTTTGCACACAGCATCTGTGGACGCTCCTGACAAAAAGTTATTAAAAGAATTTTGATACGCCAAAGAATACTCAAGTTAATAAATAACAACTTCCTGTGGATTCGGGTCACAACAGGAAGTGTTGCATATCTCCACATTGGTGTGTCCGAATGACGTGAAACTCAGGATAGTACTTCCCCATGAGCCCCTAAGACTCTGTGCCAAATGTTGGCCCATGACCACTAGGTGGCGCTATTTAAATTGAAGTATTTTATATCTCGACATCGGTTGGTCGGATTAACACAAAACTTGGTACACTGATTGCCAATGTCCTCCTGAGGTTAACTGATGAAGGTGTTACCGATCTGACACTAGGTGGCGCTCTGGTGGCAGTTTCATTTTATAATTGGCACTGTGCCCACACCATAACACTTATGGATATGAAACTGATTGGGGTGGTATAGACTGGCATCTGTAACTCACACACCAAAAATCACCAGCAGGTGGCGCTATTATCAAGAAAAAACGTTTTTTGCTAATTACTCCCACATAATATGGTGCACATCGTTAAACATTATATCTATATGTTCCCTGAATAGAGCCGAACCGTGTGATGTAGGCCACGCCCACGTTCGCACTGAATTTCCATTCGCAAATTCGCCAAATGTCGCAAACCTACTTTTTCGAACTCCTCCCAGGCAATTTTTCCAATTTGCACCAAACTTTGCACACAGCATCTGTGGACTCTCCTGACAAAAAGTTATTAAAAGAATTGTGATAGTCTAAAGCACGGCCAAAATATAAAACAACAATTTCCTGCACGTTGTGGTAAACCACACAGTCTTGCATATCTTGATGAAATACAGTCCGATTAACACAAAACTTTTTTGATTTGTCTTCCATGCCCACATGAGGGTTCGTGCCAAATTCGGTGCATATCCACCAATAGGTGGCGCTTTTATTGCTAAATGACGAAATGACAGCTTGACTGCCTTCACTTTCATTTCCTCAATTGAAGTTGTTGCATGTAGAAGCCCCGACAGCAGCATGTCACGACAGCAGCTTGCCCCAACGGCAGCATGTCCCGACAGCAGCACGCCCGACAACAGCACGCCCCGACCCGCGTGGACTGCGAGGGCCCGTTCATCGCTGCTTGCAGCTTTAATTATTATTATTTTTTTTTTTTGTCTGCCAAAATGATCGCATTTTTCACTGCCTGAACGTGTATGAAAACGCGATTTTATTTGGCAAACACATTAGGCCTGGCGAAAAATTTTATAATCTGCTGTCGTTGTGAACTTTCATCACTAGGTGGCGCTATAATCATGGAAAGTGTGTTTTGGCTAATAACTCCCACATACTTTGACGCACGTTCAAAAACCTTACATCCACGCGTTCAGTGAATTCTGCTGAATCTCCTGATATAGGCCACGCCCATTTCCGCCTACCGTTTTTTTTCGCTAGCTCGCGAAATGTCGCAAACCTACTTTTTCGAACTCCTCCCAGGCAATTTCACCAATTTGCACCAAACTTTGAACACAGCATCTATGGACCCTCCTGACAAAAAGTTATTAAAAGAATTTTGATATTCCTAAAAATACTCAAGTTATTAAATAACAACTTCCTGCATATTACGTTCCAAACAGGAAGTGTTGCACATCTCCACATTGGTTTGTCCAAATTACGTGAAACTCAGGATCCTACTTCCTCATGAGGCCCTAAGGCTCTGTGCAAAATTTTGGCCCATGACCACTAGGTGGCGCTATTTAAATTGAAGTATTTTATATCTCAACATCGGTTGGTCGGATGAACACAAAACTTGGTACACTCATTGCCAATGCCCTCCTAAGGACAGCTGACAAAGGGGTTACCGATCCGACACTAGGTGGCGCTCTGGTGGCAGTTTCATTTTATATTTGGCACTGTGCCCACACCATAACACTTATGGATCTGAAATTCATAGGGGTGGTACAGACTGGCCCCTGTAACTCACACACCAAAAATGACCAGCAGGTGGCGCTATTATCAAGAAAAAACGTTTTTTGCTAATTACTCCCACGTAATATGGTGCACATTTTTAAACATTATATCTATATGTTCCCTGAATACAGCCGAACAGTGTGATGTAGACCACGCCCACGTTCGCACTGAATTTCCATTTGCAAATTCGCCAAATGTCGCAAACCTACTTTTTCGAACTCCTCCCAGACAATTTCTCCAATTTGCACCAAACTTTGCACGCAGCATCTGTGGACTCTCCTGACAAAAAGTTATTAAAAGAAATGTGCTAGTCCACAGAACGCCCAAAATATAAAACAACAATTTCCTGCACATTGTGGTCAAACAGACATTCTTGTGTATCTTGATGAAATACAGTCCGATTAACACAAAACTTTTGGCAATTGTGTTCCATGACACGATGAGCATTTCTACAAAATTTCGTGCAAATCGACCAATAGGTGGCGCTTTTATTGCTACATGACGAAACAGCAGCTTCACTGCCTTCAGTTTTGTTTCCTCTACGGAAGTTGTTGCATTAACAAGCCTCGACAGCAGCATGCCCGGACAGCAGCATGTAACGACAGCAGCTTGCCCCGACAGCAGCATGCAACGACGGCAGCATGCCGCGACAGCAGCACGCCCCGACCCGCGTGGACTGCGAGGGCCCGTTCATCGCTGCTTGCAGCTTTAATTAGGGCCCGAGCAGGGAACCTGCGAGGTCCCTATTGTTTTTCGAATGATTATTATTATTATTATTAGGGCCCGAGCAGGGAACCTGCGAGGTCCCTATTGTTTTTCGAATGATTATTATTATTATTATTATTATTATTATTATTATTATTTTATTCCTTCGTCCAAAATGATCGCATTTTTCACTGCCTGAATGTGAATGAAAAGTCGATTTTATTTGGCAAAGTCATTAGGCTTGGCGAAAAATTTTATAATCTGTTGTTGTTGTGAACGTGCACCACTAGGTGGCGCTATTATCAAGGAAAGTACGTTTTGGCTAATAACTCCCACATACTTTGTCGCACCTTCAAAAACCTCATATCCACGCTTTCAGTGAATTGTGCTGAATCTCCTGATATAGGCCACGCCCATTTCTGCCTGGCGTTTTTTTTCACTAGCTCGCGAAATGTCGCAAACCTACTTTTTCGAACTCCTCCCAGGCAATTTCACCAATTTGCACCAAACTTTGCACACAGCATCTGTGGACCCTCCTGACAAAAAGTTATTAAAAGAATTTTGATATTCCAAGAAATACTCAAGTTATTAAATAACAAGTTCCTGCAGATTTCGTTCCAAACAGGAAGTGTTGCATATCTCCACATTGGTTTGTCCAAATGACGTCAACCTCAGGATCCTACTTCCTCATGAGCCCCTAAGGCTCTTTGCTAAATTTTGGTTGATGACCACTAGGTGGCGCTCTTTAAATTGAACTATTTTATATCTCCATATTGGTGGGTCGGATTAACACAAAACTTGGTATAATTCTTGCCACTGCCCTTCTGAGGACAGCTGACGAAGGTGTTACCGATCTGACACTAGGTGGCGCTCTGGTGGCAGTTTCATTTTATATTTGGCACTGTGCCCACACCATAACATTTATGGACATGAAATTCATAGGGGTGGTGTAGACTGGCCCCTGTAACTCACACACCAAAAATGACCAGCAGGTGGCGCTATTATCAACATAAAGCAGTTCTTGGCTAATAGCTCCCACATAATATGGTGCACATTGTTAAACCTTATATCTACGTGTTCCCTGAATTCAGCTGGACTGTGTGATGTAGGCCACGCCCACTTTCTCGCCAGAACTCAATTGGCAAATTCGCCAAATGTCGCAAACCTACTTTTTCGAACTCCTCCCAGGCAATTTCACCAATTTGCACAAAACTTTGCACGCAGCATCTGTGGACCCTTCTGACAAAAAGTTATTAAAAGAATTTTGATATGCTAAAGAATACTCAAGTTATTAAATAACAACTTCCTGTGGATTCGGGTCAAAACAGGAAGTGTTGCATATCTCCACATTGGTGTGTCCAAATGACGTGAAACTCAGGATAGTACTTCCCCATGAGCCCCTAAGGCTCTGTGCGAAATCTTGGCCCATGACCACTAGGTGGCGCTATTTAAATTGAAGTATTTTATATCTCGACATTGGTTGGTCGGATTAACACAAAACTTGGTACACTGATTGCCAATGGCCTCCTGAGGACAGCTGACGAAGGTGTTACCGATCTGACAATAGGTGGCGCTCTGGTGGCAATTTCATTTTATAATTGGCACTGTGCCCACACCATAACACTTATGGATATGAAACTGATTGGGGTGGTATAGACTGGTATCTGTAACTCACACACCAAAAATCACCAGCAGGTGGCGCTATTATCAACACAATACCGTTTTTGGCTATCAGTTAAGACATGCGTGCACAATAACGGGGCAATGGGTCCGGGTAAGGAGCACGCCCCGACCCGCGTGGCCTGCGAGGGCCCGTTCATCGCTGCTTGCAGCTTTAATTATTATTATTATTATTATTTTATTCCTTCGTCCAAAATGATCGCATTTTTCACTGCCTGAATGTGAATGAAAAGTCGATTTTATTTGGCAAAGTCATTAGGCTTGGCGAAAAATTTTATAATCTGTTGTTGTTGTGAACGTGCACCACTAGGTGGCGCTATTATCAAGGAAAGTACGTTTTGGCTAATAACTCCCACATACTTTGTCGCACCTTCAAAAACCTCATATCCACGCTTTCAGTGAATTGTGCTGAATCTCCTGATATAGGCCACGCCCATTTCTGCCTGGCGTTTTTTTTCACTAGCTCGCGAAATGTCGCAAACCTACTTTTTCGAACTCCTCCCAGGCAATTTCACCAATTTGCACCAAACTTTGCACACAGCATCTGTGGACCCTCCTGACAAAAAGTTATTAAAAGAATTTTGATATTCCAAGAAATACTCAAGTTATTAAATAACAAGTTCCTGCAGATTTCGTTCCAAACAGGAAGTGTTGCATATCTCCACATTGGTTTGTCCAAATGACGTCAACCTCAGGATCCTACTTCCTCATGAGCCCCTAAGGCTCTTTGCTAAATTTTGGTTGATGACCACTAGGTGGCGCTCTTTAAATTGAACTATTTTATATCTCCATATTGGTGGGTCGGATTAACACAAAACTTGGTATAATTCTTGCCACTGCCCTTCTGAGGACAGCTGACGAAGGTGTTACCGATCTGACACTAGGTGGCGCTCTGGTGGCAGTTTCATTTTATATTTGGCACTGTGCCCACACCATAACATTTATGGACATGAAATTCATAGGGGTGGTGTAGACTGGCCCCTGTAACTCACACACCAAAAATGACCAGCAGGTGGCGCTATTATCAACATAAAGCAGTTCTTGGCTAATAGCTCCCACATAATATGGTGCACATTGTTAAACCTTATATCTACGTGTTCCCTGAATTCAGCTGGACTGTGTGATGTAGGCCACGCCCACTTTCTCGCCAGAACTCAATTGGCAAATTCGCCAAATGTCGCAAACCTACTTTTTCGAACTCCTCCCAGGCAATTTCACCAATTTGCACAAAACTTTGCACGCAGCATCTGTGGACCCTTCTGACAAAAAGTTATTAAAAGAATTTTGATATGCTAAAGAATACTCAAGTTATTAAATAACAACTTCCTGTGGATTCGGGTCAAAACAGGAAGTGTTGCATATCTCCACATTGGTGTGTCCAAATGACGTGAAACTCAGGATAGTACTTCCCCATGAGCCCCTAAGGCTCTGTGCGAAATCTTGGCCCATGACCACTAGGTGGCGCTATTTAAATTGAAGTATTTTATATCTCGACATTGGTTGGTCGGATTAACACAAAACTTGGTACACTGATTGCCAATGGCCTCCTGAGGACAGCTGACGAAGGTGTTACCGATCTGACAATAGGTGGCGCTCTGGTGGCAATTTCATTTTATAATTGGCACTGTGCCCACACCATAACACTTATGGATATGAAACTGATTGGGGTGGTATAGACTGGTATCTGTAACTCACACACCAAAAATCACCAGCAGGTGGCGCTATTATCAACACAATACCGTTTTTGGCTATCAGTTAAGACATGCGTGCACAATAACGGGGCAATGGGTCCGGGTAAGGAGCACGCCCCGACCCGCGTGGCCTGCGAGGGCCCGTTCATCGCTGCTTGCAGCTTTAATTAGGGCCCGAGCAGGGAACCTGCGAGGTCCCTATTGTTTTTCGAATGATTATTATTATTATTATTATTATTATTATTATTATTATTTTATTCCTTCGTCCAAAATGATCGCATTTTTCACTGCCTGAATGTGAATGAAAAGTCGATTTTATTTGGCAAAGTCATTAGGCTTGGCGAAAAATTTTATAATCTGTTGTTGTTGTGAACGTGCACCACTAGGTGGCGCTATTATCAAGGAAAGTACGTTTTGGCTAATAACTCCCACATACTTTGTCGCACCTTCAAAAACCTCATATCCACGCTTTCAGTGAATTGTGCTGAATCTCCTGATATAGGCCACGCCCATTTCTGCCTGGCGTTTTTTTTCACTAGCTCGCGAAATGTCGCAAACCTACTTTTTCGAACTCCTCCCAGGCAATTTCACCAATTTGCACCAAACTTTGCACACAGCATCTGTGGACCCTCCTGACAAAAAGTTATTAAAAGAATTTTGATATTCCAAGAAATACTCAAGTTATTAAATAACAAGTTCCTGCAGATTTCGTTCCAAACAGGAAGTGTTGCATATCTCCACATTGGTTTGTCCAAATGACGTCAACCTCAGGATCCTACTTCCTCATGAGCCCCTAAGGCTCTTTGCTAAATTTTGGTTGATGACCACTAGGTGGCGCTCTTTAAATTGAACTATTTTATATCTCCATATTGGTGGGTCGGATTAACACAAAACTTGGTATAATTCTTGCCACTGCCCTTCTGAGGACAGCTGACGAAGGTGTTACCGATCTGACACTAGGTGGCGCTCTGGTGGCAGTTTCATTTTATATTTGGCACTGTGCCCACACCATAACATTTATGGACATGAAATTCATAGGGGTGGTGTAGACTGGCCCCTGTAACTCACACACCAAAAATGACCAGCAGGTGGCGCTATTATCAACATAAAGCAGTTCTTGGCTAATAGCTCCCACATAATATGGTGCACATTGTTAAACCTTATATCTACGTGTTCCCTGAATTCAGCTGGACTGTGTGATGTAGGCCACGCCCACTTTCTCGCCAGAACTCAATTGGCAAATTCGCCAAATGTCGCAAACCTACTTTTTCGAACTCCTCCCAGGCAATTTCACCAATTTGCACAAAACTTTGCACGCAGCATCTGTGGACCCTTCTGACAAAAAGTTATTAAAAGAATTTTGATATGCTAAAGAATACTCAAGTTATTAAATAACAACTTCCTGTGGATTCGGGTCAAAACAGGAAGTGTTGCATATCTCCACATTGGTGTGTCCAAATGACGTGAAACTCAGGATAGTACTTCCCCATGAGCCCCTAAGGCTCTGTGCGAAATCTTGGCCCATGACCACTAGGTGGCGCTATTTAAATTGAAGTATTTTATATCTCGACATTGGTTGGTCGGATTAACACAAAACTTGGTACACTGATTGCCAATGGCCTCCTGAGGACAGCTGACGAAGGTGTTACCGATCTGACAATAGGTGGCGCTCTGGTGGCAATTTCATTTTATAATTGGCACTGTGCCCACACCATAACACTTATGGATATGAAACTGATTGGGGTGGTATAGACTGGTATCTGTAACTCACACACCAAAAATCACCAGCAGGTGGCGCTATTATCAACACAATACCGTTTTTGGCTATCAGTTAAGACATGCGTGCACAATAACGGGGCAATGGGTCCGGGTAAGGAGCACGCCCCGACCCGCGTGGCCTGCGAGGGCCCGTTCATCGCTGCTTGCAGCTTTAATTATTATTATTATTTTCCTTTGTCCGTAATGATCGCATTTTTCACTGCCTGAACATACCCCAAAAGTCACCAAACTTGGAATATAGATCACACCTGGCGAAAAATTTTATAATCTGTTGTCGTTCAGAATTTTCACCAGTAGGTGGCGCTACAATCAAGAAAAGTGTGTTTTGGCTAATAACTCCCATATACTTTGTTGCACATTCAAAAACCTTACATCCACGCGTTCAGTGAATTGTGCTGAATCTCCTGATATAGGCCACGCCCATTTCTGCCTACCATTTTTTTCGCTAGCTCGCCAAATGTCGTAAACCTACTTTTTCGAACTCCTCCCAGGCAATTTCACCGATTTGCGCCAAACGTTGCACACAGCATCTGTGGATGCTCCTGACAAAAAGTTATTAAAAGAATTTTGCTATTCCAAACAATACTCAAGTTATTAAATAACTACTTCCTGCAGATTTCGTTCCAAACAGGAAGTGTTGCATATCTCCACATTGGTTTGTCCGAATGACGTGAAACTCAGGATACTACTTGCTCATGAGCCCCAAAGGCTCTGTGCTAAATTTTGGCCGACGACCACTAGGTGGCGCTCTTTAAATTGAAGTATTTTATATCTCCATATTGGTGGGTCGGATTAACACAAAACTTGGTATAATTCTTGCCACTGCCCTTCTGAGGACAGCTGACAAAGGTGTTACCGATCTGACACTAGGCGGCGCTCTGGTGGCAGTTTCATTTTATATTTGGCACTGTGCCCACACCATAACACTTATGGACATGAAATTCATAGGGGTGGTATAGACTGGCCCCTGTAACTCACACACCAAAAATGACCAGCAGGTGGCGCTATTATCAACATAAAGCAGTTCTTGGCTAATAACTCCCACATAATTTGTCACACATTGTTAAACCTTATATCTACCTCTTCCCTGAATTCAGCTGAATTGTGTGATGTGGGCCACGCCCACGTTCGCACTGAATTTCCATTCGCAAATTCGTGAAATGTCGCAAACCTACTTTTTCGAACTCCTCCCAGGCAATTTCTCCGATTTACACCAAACTTTGCACGCAGCATCTGTGGACCCTCCTGACAAAAGTTATTAAAAGAAATGTGCTAGTCCACAGAACGCCCAAAATATAAAACAACAATTTCCTGCACATTGTGGTCAAACAGACATTCTTGTGTATCTTGATGAAATACAGTCCGATTAACACAAAACTTTTGGCAATTGTGTTCCATGGCACGATTAGCATTTCTACAAAATTTCGTGCAATTCGACCAATAGGTAGCGCTTTTATTGCTAAATGACGAAACAGCAGCTTCACTGCCTTCAGTTTTGTTTCCTCTACGGAAGTTGTTGCATGAACAAGCCTCGACAGCAGCATGCCCCGACGCGCGTGGACTGCGAGGGCCCGTTCATCGCTGCTTGCAGCTTTAATTAGGGCCCGAGCAGTGAAACTGCAAGGACCTATTGTAATTGTAATGATTATTAGGGCCCGAGCAGGGAAACCTGCGAGGTCCCTATTGTTTTTCGAATGATTATTATTATTATTTTTATTTTTCCCAAATGATCGCATTTTTCACTGCCTGAACATACCCCAAAACGCATCAAACTTGGAATATATGTCACACCTGGTGAAAAATTTTATAATCTGTTGTCACTCTGAATTTTCACCACTAGGTGGCGCTACAATCAAGGCAAGTGTGTTTTGGCTAATAACGTCCACATACTTTGTCGCACGTTCAAAAACCTTACATCCACGCGTTCAGTGAACTGTGCTGAATCTAATGATATAGGCCACGCCCATTTCCGCCTACCGTTTTTTTTCGCTAGCTTGCGAAATGTCGCAAACCTACTTTTTCGAACTCCTCCCAGGCAATTTCACCGATTTGCACCAAACTTTGCACACAGCATCAGTGGACCCTCCTGACAAAAAGTTATTAAAAGAATTTTGCTATTCCAAACAATACTCAAGTTATTAAATAACAACTTCCTGTAGATTTGGGTCACAACAGGAAGTGTTGCATATCTCCACATTGGTCTGTCCGAATGACGTCAAACTCAGGATACTACTTGCTCATGAGCCCCAAAGGCTCTGTGCGAAATTTTGGCCGTCGACCACTAGGTGGCGCTCTTTAAATTGAAGTATTTTATATCTCAACATTGGTTGGTCAGATGAACACAAAACTTGGTACACTCATTGCCAATGCCCCCCTGAGGATAGCTGACAAAGGGGTTACCGATCTGACACTAGGTGGCGCTCTGGTGGCAGTTTCATTTTATATTTGGCACTGTGCCCACACCATAACACTTATGGATATGAAATTCATAGGGGTGGTATAGACTGGCCCCTGTAACTCACACACCAAAAATGACCAGCAGGTGGCGCTATTATCAAGAAAAAACGTTTTTTGCTAATTACTCCCACATAATATGGTGGACATTGTTAAACATTATATCTATATCTTCCCTGAATACAGCCGAACCGTGTGATGTAGGCCACGCCCACGTTCGCACTGAATTTCCATTCGCAAATTCGCCAAATGTCGCAAACCTACTTTTTCGAACTCCTCCCAGGCTATTTTTCCAATTTGCACCAAACTTTGCACGCAGCATCTCTGGACCCTCCTGACAAAAAGTTATTAAAAAAAATTTGCTAGTCCACAGAACGCCCAAAATATAAAACAACAATTTCCTGCGCATTGTGGTTAAACAGACATTCTTGTGTATCTTGATGAAATACAGTCCGATGAACACAAAACTTTTGGCAATTGTGTTCCATGGGATGATGAGCATTTCTACAAAATTTCGTGCAAATCGACCAATAGGTGGCGCTTTTATTGCTAAATGACGAAATGACAGCTTCACTCCCTTCACTGTCATTTCCTCAATGGAAGTTGTTGCAAGTTGAAGCCCCGACAGCAGCATGTCACGACAGCAACATGCCCCGACAGCAGCATGCCCCGACAGCAGCACGCCCCGACGGCAGCACGCCCCGACCCGCGTGGACTGCGAGGGCCCGTTCATCGCTGCTTGCAGCTTTAATTATTAGGGCCCGAGCAGGGAACCTGCGAGGTCCCTATTGTAATTGCAATGATTATTATTATTTTTAGTTTTTTTTCTTTGTCCAAAATGATCGCATTTTTCACTGCCTGAATGTGAATGAAAAGTCAATTTTATTTGGCAAACACATTAGGCTTGGCGAAAAATTTTATAATCTGTTGTCGTTGTGATTTTTCACCACTTGGTGGCGCTACAATCAAGGAAAGTGCGTTTTGGCTAATAACTCCCACATACTTTGTCGCACATTCAAAAACCTTATATCCACGCGTTCAGTGAATCGGGCTGAATCTCTTGATATAGGCCACGCCCATTTCCGCCTACGGTTTTTTATGCTAGCTCGCAAAATGTCGCAAACCTACTTTTTCGAACTCCTCACAGGCAATTTCACCGATTTGCACGAAACTTTGCACACCGCATCAGGGGACCCTCATGACAAAAAGTTATTAAAAGAATTTTGGAATTCCAAACAATACTCAAGTTATTAAATAACAACTTCCTATAAAATCGGGTCAAAACAGGAAGTGTTGCATATCTTCACATTGCTTTGTCGAAATGACATGAAACTGAGGATACCACTTTCCCATGAGCCCATAAGGCTCTGTGCGAAATTGTGGTGGACGACCACTAGGTGGCGCTCTTTAAATTGAAGTATTTTATATCTCGACATTGGTGGGTCAGATTAACACAAAACTTGGTACAATTCTTGCCACTGCCCTTCTGAGGACAGCTGACGAAGGTGTTATTGATCTGACACTAGGTGGCGCTCTGGTGGCAGTTTCTTTTTAGATTTGGTACTGTGCCCACACCATAACACTTATGGATATGAAATTCATAGGGGTGGTATAGACTGGCCCCTGTAACTCACACACCAAAAATGATCAGCAGGTGGCGCTATTATCAAGAAAAAACGTTTTTTGCTAATTACTCCCACATAATATGGTGCACATTGTTAAACATTATATCTACGTGTTCCCTGAATACAGTCGAACAGTGTGATGTAGGCCACGCCCACGTTCACACTGAATTTCCATTTGCAAATTCGCCAAATGTCGCAAACCTACTTTTTCGAACTCCTCCCAGGCAATTTTTCCAATTTGCACCAAACTTTGCACGCAGCATCTCTGGACCCTCCTGACAAAAAGTTATTAAAAGAAATGTGCTAGTCCACAGAACGCCCAAAATAAAAAAACAACAATTTCCTGCGCATTGTGCTCAAACAGACATTCTTGTGTATCTTGATGAAATACAGTCCGATGAACACAAAACTTTTGGCAATTGTGTTCCATGGCACGATGAGCATTTTTACAAAATTTCTTGCAAATCGACCAATAGGTGGCGCTTTTATTGCTAAATGACCAAACAGCAGCTTCACTGCCTTCAGTTTTGTTTCCTCTACGGAAGTTGTTGCATGAACAAGCCCCGACAGCAGCATGCCCACACAGCAGCATGTAACGACAGCAGCTTGCCCCGACAGCAGCATGTAACGACGGCAGCACCCTCGACGCGCGTGGACTGCGAGGGCCCGTTCATCGCTGCTTGCAGCTTTAATTATTATTATTATTATTATTTTTCTTTGTCCGTAATGATCGCATTTTTCACTGCCTGAACATACCCCAAAAGTCACCAAACTTGGAATATAGATCAGACCTGGCGAAAAATTTTATAATCTGTTGTCGTTGTGGACTTTCACCACTAGGTGGCGCTATAATCAAGAAAAGTGTGTTTTGGCTAATAACTCCCACATACTTTGTCGCACATTCAAAAACCTTACATCCACGCGTTCAGTGAATTGTGCTGAATCTCCTGATATAGGCCACGCCCATTTCTGCCCACCATTTTTTTTCGCTAGCTCGCCAAATGTCGTAAACCTACTTTTTCGAACTCCTCCCAGGCAATTTCACCAATTAGCACCAAACTTTGCACACAGCATCTGTGGACTCTTCTGACAAAAAGTTATTAAAAGAATTTAGAAATGCCAAAGAATACTCAAGTTATTAAATAACAACTTCCTGCAGATTTCGTTCCAAACAGGAAGTGTTGCATATCTCCACATTGGTTTGTCCAAATGACGTGAAACTCAAGATACTACTTCCCCATGAGCCCCTAAGGCTCTGTGCTAAATCTTGGCCCATCACCACTAGGTGGCGCTATTTAAAATGAAGTATTTTATATCTCCACATCGGTTGGCGGGATTAACACAAAACTTGGTACACTCATTGCCACTGCCCTTCTGACGATAGCTGACAAAGGGGTTACCGATCTGACACTAGGTGGCGCTCTGGTGGCAGTTTCATTTTATATTTGGCACTGTGCCCACACCATAACACTTATGGATATGAAATTCATAGGGGTGGTATAGACTGGCCCCTGTAACTCACACACCAAAAATGACCAGCAGGTGGCGCTATTATCAAGACAAAACGTTTTTTGCTAATTACTCCCACATAATATGGTGCACATCGTTAAACATTATATCTATATGTTCCCTGAATACAGCCGAACCGTGTGATGTAGGCCACGCCCATGTTCGCACTGAATTTCCATTCGCAAATTCGCCAAATGTCGCAAACCTACTTTTTCGAACTCCTCCCAGGCAATTTCACCGATTTGCACCAAACTTTGCATACAGCATCTGTGGACTCTCCTGACAAAAAGTTATTAAAAGAATTGTGATAGCCTAAAGAACGACCAAAATATAAAACAACAATTTCCTGCACGTTGTGGTAAACCACACAGTCTTGCATATCTTGATGAAATACAGTCCGATTAACACAAAACTTTTTTGATTTGTCTTCCATGCCCACATGAAGGTTTGTGCCAAATTCGGTGCATATCCACCAATAGGTGGCGCTTTTATTGCTAAATGACGAAATGACAGCTTGACTGCCTTCACTTTCATTTCCTCAATGGCAGTTGTTGCAAGTAGAAGCCCCGACAGCAGCATGTCACGACAGCAGCATGCCCCGACAGCAGCGCGCCCCGACAGCAGCACGCCCCGACGCGCGTGGACTGCGAGGGCCCGTTCATCGCTGCTTGCAGCTTTAATTAGGGCCCGAGCAGTGAAACTGCGAGGACCCTATTGTAATTGTATTGATTATTATTATTTTTATTTTTTTTCTTCTGCCAAAATGATCGCATTTTTCACTGCCTGAACATACCCCAAAACTCATCAAACTTGGAATATAGATCAGACCTGGCGAAAAATTTTATAATCTGTTGTCATTGTGAATTTTCAGCACTAGGTGGCGCTATAATCAAGGAAAGTGCATTTTGGCTAATAACTCCCACATACTTTGTCGCACGTTCAAAAACCTTATATCCACGCGTTCAGTGAATCTTGCTGAATCTCCTGATATAGGCCACGCCCATTTCCGCCTACCGTTTTTTTTCGCTAGCTCGCAAAATGTCGCAAACCTACTTTTTCGAACTCCTCCCGGGCAATTTCACCAATGTGCATGAAACTTTGCACACAGCATCTGTGGACACTCCTGACAAAAAGTTATTAAAAGAATTTTGATATTCCAAACAATACTCAAGTTATTAAAGAACAACTTCCTGTAGATTTGGGTCAAAACAGGAAGTGTTGCATATCTCCACATTGGTGTGTCCGAATGACGTGAACCTCAGGATACTACTTCCCCATGAGCCCCTAAGGCTCTGTGCGAAATATTGGCCGATGACCACTAGGTGGCGCTATTTAAATTGAAGTATTTTATATCTCAACATTGGTTGGTCGGATGAACACAAAACTTGGTACACTCATTGCCATTGCCCTCCTGAGGACAGCTGACAAAGGGGTTACCGATCTGACACTAGGTGGCGCTCTGGTGGCAGTTTCATTTTGTAATTGGCACTGTGCCCACACCATAACACTTATGGATATGAAATTCATAGGGGTGGTATAGACTGGCCCCTGTAACTCACACACCAAAAATGACCAGCAGGTGGCGCTATTATCAAGAAAAAACGTTTTTTGCTAATTACTCCCACATAATATGGTGCACATTGTTAAACATTATATCTACGTGTTCCCTGAATACAGCCGAACAGTGTGATGTAGGCCACGCCCACGTTCGCACTGAATTTCCATTTGCAAATTCGCCAAATGTGGCAAACCTACTTTTTCGAACTCCTCCCAGGCAATTTTTCCAATTTGCACCAAACTTTGCACGCAGCATCTGTGGACCCTCCTGACAAAAAGTTATTAAAAGAAATGTGCTAGTCCACAGAACGGCCAAAATATAAACAACAATTTTCTGCGCATTGTGGTCAAACAGACATTCTTGTGTATCTTGATGAAATACAGTCCGATCAACACAAAACTTTTGGCAATTGTGTTCCATGGCACGATGAGCATTTCTACAAAATTTCATGCAAATCGACCAATAGGTGGCGCTTTTATTGCTAAATGACGAAATGACAGCTTCACTGCCTTCACTTTCATTTCCTCAATGGAAGTTGTTGCAAGTACAAGCCCCGACAGCAGCATGTCACGACAGCAGCATGCCCCGACGGCAGCATGTCCCGACAGCAGCACGCCCCGACGCGCGTGGACTGCGAGGGCCCGTTCATCGCTGCTTGCAGCTTTAATTATTATTTTTTTTTGTTATTTTTCTTCTGACGAAATGATCGCATTTTTCACTGCCTCAATGTGAATGAAAACGCGATTTTATTTGGCAAAGTCATTAGGCTTGGCGAAAAATTTGATAATATGTTGTCGTTGTGAATTTTCACCACTAGGTGGCGCTACAATCAAGGAAAGTGTGTTTTGGCTAATAACTCCCACATACTTTGTCGCACATTCAAAAACCTTATATCCATGCGTTCAGTGAATTATGTTGAATCTCCTGATATAGGCCACGCCCATTTCCGCCTACCGTTTTTTTTCGCTAGCTCGCAAAATGTCGCAAACCTACTTTTTCGAACTCCTCCCGGGCACTTTCACCAATTTGCACCAAACTTTGCACACAACATCTGTGGACCCTTCTGACAAAAAGTTATTAAAAGAATTTTGATACGCCAAAGAATACTCAAGTTATTAAATAACAACTTCCTGTGGATTCGGGTCACAACAGGAAGTGTTGCATATCTCCACATTGGTGTGTCCGAATGACGTGAAACTCAGGATATTACTTCCCCATGAGCCCCTAAGGTTCTGTGCAAAATCTTGGCCCATGACCACTAGGTGGCGCTATTTAAATTGAAGTATTTTATATCTCAACATTGGTTGGTCGGATTAACACAAAACTTGGTACACTGATTGCCAATGTCCTCCTGAGGACAACCGACGAAGGTGTTACCGATCTGACACTAGGTGGCGCTCTGGTGGCAGTTTCATTTTATAATTGGCACTGTGCCCACACCATAACACTTATGGATATGAAACTGATTGGGGTGGTACAGACTGGCACCTGTAACTCACACACTAAAAATCACCAGCAGGTGGCGCTATTATCAACACAAAGCAGTTTTTGACTAATAACTCCCACATAATTTGTCGGACATTGTTAAACCTTATATCTACGTGTTCCCTGAATTCAGCTGAATAGTGTGATGTGGGCCACGCCCACGTTCGCACTGAATTTCCATTTGGAAATTTGCGAAATGTCGCAAACCTACTTTTTCGAACTCCTCCCAGGCAATTTCTCCGATTTACACCAAACTTTGCACGCAGCATCTCTGGACCCTCCTGACAAAAAGTTATTAAAAGAAATGTGCTAGTCCACAGAACGCCCAAAATATAAAACAACAATTTCCTGCGCATTGTGGTCAAACAGACATTCTTGTGTATCTTGATGAAATACAGTCCGATGAACACAAAACTTTTGGCAATTGTGTTCCATGGCACGATGAGCATTTCTACAAAATTTCGTGCAAATCGACCAATAGGTGGCGCTTTTATTGCTAAATGACGAAATGACAGCTTCACTGCCTTCACTTTCATTTCCTCAATGGAAGTTGTTGCAAGTACAAGCCCCGACAGCAGCATGTCACGACAGCAGCATGCCCCGACGGCAGCATGTCCCGACAGCAGCACGCCCCGACGCGCGTGGACTGCGAGGGCCCGTTCATCGCTGCTTGCAGCTTTAATTAGGGCCCGAGCAGTGAAACTGCGAGGACCCTATTGTTTTTGTAATTAGGGCCCGAGCAGTGAAACTGCGAGGACCCTATTGTTTTTGTAATGATTATTATTATTATTATTATTATTTTTCTTTGTCCGTAATGATCGCATTTTTCACTGCCTGAACATACCCCAAAAGTCACCAAACTTGGAATATAGATCAGACCTGGCGAAAAATTTTATAATCTGTTGTCGTTGTGGACTTTCACCACTAGGTGGCGCTATAATCAAGAAAAGTGTGTTTTGGCTAATAACTCCCACATACTTTGTCGCACATTCAAAAACCTTACATCCACGCGTTCAGTGAATTGTGCTGAATCTCCTGATATAGGCCACGCCCATTTCTGCCCACCATTTTTTTTCGCTAGCTCGCCAAATGTCGTAAACCTACTTTTTCGAACTCCTCCCAGGCAATTTCACCAATTAGCACCAAACTTTGCACACAGCATCTGTGGACTCTTCTGACAAAAAGTTATTAAAAGAATTTAGAAATGCCAAAGAATACTCAAGTTATTAAATAACAACTTCCTGCAGATTTCGTTCCAAACAGGAAGTGTTGCATATCTCCACATTGGTTTGTCCAAATGACGTGAAACTCAAGATACTACTTCCCCATGAGCCCCTAAGGCTCTGTGCTAAATCTTGGCCCATCACCACTAGGTGGCGCTATTTAAAATGAAGTATTTTATATCTCCACATCGGTTGGCGGGATTAACACAAAACTTGGTACACTCATTGCCACTGCCCTTCTGACGATAGCTGACAAAGGGGTTACCGATCTGACACTAGGTGGCGCTCTGGTGGCAGTTTCATTTTATATTTGGCACTGTGCCCACACCATAACACTTATGGATATGAAATTCATAGGGGTGGTATAGACTGGCCCCTGTAACTCACACACCAAAAATGACCAGCAGGTGGCGCTATTATCAAGACAAAACGTTTTTTGCTAATTACTCCCACATAATATGGTGCACATCGTTAAACATTATATCTATATGTTCCCTGAATACAGCCGAACCGTGTGATGTAGGCCACGCCCATGTTCGCACTGAATTTCCATTCGCAAATTCGCCAAATGTCGCAAACCTACTTTTTCGAACTCCTCCCAGGCAATTTCACCGATTTGCACCAAACTTTGCATACAGCATCTGTGGACTCTCCTGACAAAAAGTTATTAAAAGAATTGTGATAGCCTAAAGAACGACCAAAATATAAAACAACAATTTCCTGCACGTTGTGGTAAACCACACAGTCTTGCATATCTTGATGAAATACAGTCCGATTAACACAAAACTTTTTTGATTTGTCTTCCATGCCCACATGAAGGTTTGTGCCAAATTCGGTGCATATCCACCAATAGGTGGCGCTTTTATTGCTAAATGACGAAATGACAGCTTGACTGCCTTCACTTTCATTTCCTCAATGGCAGTTGTTGCAAGTAGAAGCCCCGACAGCAGCATGTCACGACAGCAGCATGCCCCGACAGCAGCGCGCCCCGACAGCAGCACGCCCCGACGCGCGTGGACTGCGAGGGCCCGTTCATCGCTGCTTGCAGCTTTAATTATTATTATTTTTTTTTTTCTGCCAAAATGATCGCATTTTTCACTGCCTGAACGTGTATGAAAACGCGATTTTATTTGGCAAACACATTAGGCCTGGCGAAAAATTTTATAATCTGCTGTCGTTGTGAACTTTCACCACTAGGTGGCGCTATAATCAAGGAAAGTGTGTTTTGGCTAATAACTCCCACATACTTTGTCGCACCTTCAAAAACCTTATATCCACGCGTTCAGTGAATGGTGCTGAATCTCCTGACTTAGGCCACGCCCATTTCCGCCTACCGTTTTTTTTCGCTAGCTCGTGAAATGTCGAAAACCTACTTTTTCAAACTCCTCCCGGGCAATTTCACCGATTTGCACCAAACTTTGCACACAGCATCTGTGGACCCTTCTGACAAAAAGTTATTAAAAGAATTTTGATACGCCAAACAATACTCAAGTTATTAAATAACTACTTCCTGCAGATTTCGTTCCAAACAGGAAGTGTTGCATATCTCCACATTGGTTTGTCCGAATGACGTGAAACTCAGGATACTACTTCCACATGAGCCCCTAAGGCTCTGTGCAAAATATTAGCCGATGACCACTAGGTGGCGCTCTTTAAATTGAAGTAATTTATATCTCAACATCGGTTGGTCGGATTAACACAAAACTTGGTACACTCATTGCCAATGCCCTCCTGAGGATAGCTGACAAAGGGGTTACCGATCTGACACTAGGTGGCGCTCTGGTGGCAGTTTCTTTTTAGATTTGGCACTGTGCCCACACCATAACACTTATGGATATGAAATTCATAGGGGTGGTATAGACTTGCCCCTGTAACTCACACACCAAAAATGACCAACAGGTGGCGCTATTATCAACACAAAGCAGTTTTTGACTAATAACTCCCACATAATTTGTCAGACATTGTTAACATTATATCTATATGTTCCCTGAATACAGCCGAACCGTGTGATGTAGGCCACGCCCACGTTCGCACTGAATTTCCATTTGCAAATTCGCCAAATGTCGCAAACCTACTTTTTCGAACTCCTCCCAGGCAATTTTTCAAATTTGCACCAAACTTTGCACGCAGCATCTCTGGACCCTTTTGACAAAAAGTTATTAAAAGAAATGTGCTAGTCCACAGAACGGCCAAAATATACAACAACAATTTCCTGCGCATTGTGGTCAAACAGACATTCTTGTGTATCTTGATGAAATACAGTCCGATGAACACAAAACTTTTGGCAATTGTGTTCCATGGCACGATGAGCATTTCTACAAAATTTCGTGCAAATCGACCAATAGGTGGCGCTTTTATTGCTAAATGACGAAATGACAGCTTCACTGCCTTCAGTTTTGTTCCTCTACAGAAGTTGTTGCATGAACAAGCCTCGACAGCAGCATGCCCGAACAGCAGCATGTAACGACGGCAGCATGCCCCGACAGCAGCACGCCCCGACCCGCGTGGACTGCGAGGGCCCGTTCATCGCTGCTTGCAGCTTTAATTATTATTATTTTTCGGCCAAAATGATCGCATTTTTCACTGCCTGAACATACCCCAAAAGTCACCAAACTTGGAATATAGATCAGACCTGGCGAAAAATTTTATAATCTGTTGTCGTTCAGAATTTTCACCACTAGGTGGCGCTACAATCAAGGAAAGTGTTTTTTGGCTAATAACTCCCATATACTTTGTCGCACATTCAAAAACCTTATATCCACACGTTCTGTGAATTCTGCTGAATCTCCTGATATAGGCCACGCCCATTTGCGCTGGCGTTTTTTTCGCTAGCTCGCGAAATGTCGCAAACCTACTTTTTCGAACTCCTCCCAGGCAATTTCACCAATTTGCACAAAACTTTGCACACAGCATCTGTGGACCCTTCGGACAAAAAGTTATTAAAAGAATTTTGATATGCCAAAGAATACTCAACTTATTAAATAACAACTTCCTGTGGATTCGGGTCAAAACAGGAAGTGTTGCATATCTCCACATTGGTGTGTCCAAATGATGTGAATCTCAGGATACTACTTCCCCATGAGCCTCTAAGGCTCTGTGCAAAATCTTGGCCCATGACCACTAGGTGGCGCTATTTAAATTGAAGTATTTTATATCTCGACATTGGTTGGTCGGATTAACACAAAACTTGGTACACTCATTGCCAATGGCCTCCTGAGGACAGCTGACAAAGGTGTTACCGATCTCACAATAGGTGGCGCTCTGGTGGCAGTTTCATTTCATAAATGGCACTGTGCCCACACCATAACACTTATGGATATGAAACTGATTGGGGTGGTATAGACTGGCATCTGTAACTCACACACCAAAAACCACCAGCAGGTGGCGCTATTATCAACACTAAACCGTTTTTGGCTATCAGTTAAGACATGCGCGCACAATAACGGGGCAATGGGTCCGGGTAAGGAGCACGCCCCGACAGCAGCACGCCCCGACCCGCGTGGACTGCGAGGGCCCGTTCATCGCTGCTTGCAGCTTTAATTATCTCTGTAATCCCATAAATCGAATGAGATGTTTCCTATGTATAAAGTGTCAAACCTACATTGGATGTTTACTTTGAAGGTTGCTTCTAAGTGGGAGTGTATTTCTCGCCAGTATGAAGTTAGTACTGGGCAATCCCAGAAGATATGGAAGTGATTGGCCTCATTTGCTCCACAGGCCCTCCAGCAGGCTGTGCTAGGTATTTGGGTTCGTTGTTGTACTGGTGTTATAAAAAATCTGGACAAATTTTTCCAGCTATATTCTCGCCATGTATTTGAGCATGTTGTTCCCCATTGTAATCTACATAAACATTCCCAATCTTCTTCAGATATTGGAAGACCACCTTCCTTTTCCCATTTCTCCTTAATATATAGAGTGTTGCCTGGACTGGCTTGGCGCAACCCATGATATAATCTAGACACAACCTTCTTGCATATTGATGAATTGTTTGCTCCTTTGAACACTTCCAAAATACCTGTCTTTTGCCCTTCTATTGCTCTAGCTATATTTTCCTGAAAGTAGTGTCTAACCTGGAGATACCTATAGAAATCTTGGCGTTGTAGTCCATGCTCTTGTTGCAACAATTCAAAGCTCTTAAGTGTTCCTTTATTTACAAAGGTGTAATAAGTAGTAAGCCCCCCTTTGATCCAAGTCTTAAATCTGGAGTCCAGACTATTAGGAGAGAAATCTGTGTCAAAAGCACACCATCTTAATATTTTTAGAGTATGTTCCAAATCACAGAGTTTTATTGTCTTCTGCCATGTTTTCAAAGTGGTATTAATCCAGGGGTTGTTTTTATCTATCATGTTGTTCATTAGTCTATTGTCTGCCATTACAGCTGCTAAAGGAATCTGATGGGTCATATTGCTCTCTATATCTTTCCATCTCGCAGAATATGATGGGTTGCACCAGCACACTAGAGGTCTTAATTGGGCTGCATAGTGATAGTCACGCAGACAAGGAAGGCCTAGTCCTCCACAATCTTTGTGTAACTGGAGAGTTTCATACCTAATCCTAGGTTTTTTACTTTGCCACAGAAATCTTGAAATCATTTTATCCCATTCCATAAACTGTTTCATGGGTATTTCCACTGGGAGACTTTGGAAAAGGTATAGCAACCTCGGTAGCACATTCATTCTTATAGATTCTACTCTGGAATTAACCCTCTAGGCGCCAAAGTCGCATTATTGCGACAGGCAACATTGCTCATTAAAACAGCCCATATCTTTAAATCTACTGCCTTGTGCTGTTACTGCTTGCTACCACTAGATAGCCAATAGATTCAGCTTCAATCCTGACGTCATTTGGGGGTGTGTTTCTATGCAAAATACCTGAGAAAAAAAAGTTTGAAACCCGACACCGGCTGTCGGAGCGGCAGCGGCTAAGCGGGCAGAGTGGGAGGGAGAGAGCCGCGGAGCGGTGGCGGAAGTGTGCTGGACAGATCGAGAGACAGATAGCGATTTTTGTAATAAAAAACAAAATGCCCAAAAGACTTTACAGTGTAGATGAGGTGCTTGCACAGATCTTTGCTGATCGCGATTCAGAAGCGGACGATTTGCCCTCTGATGACGATCGCTCGTCAGAGACGAGTGACTGACGATGCTGCAGCTGCGCACACTGTCACACAAGCAGCACGCGCTGATCACGGCGAGAGTTTTCTTTTCTTTTTACAAGTTAGATTAGGACATTTACTCCTATCAGATTCCTGTTCATTTACTCTGAGGATGAGAGGATGAAAAAAAAAAAATCTACTGTGTAAATATGTTCAGAATTCCGTTTTACTGAATTTTACCTGGTGACATACAAATTAGATTAGTAAATTTACTCCAATCAAACTCCTGTTCCTTTATTTTGAGGATGAGATGACAATATAAATATTTTTTTTCTGTGTAAATATGTTCAAAAATCAGTTTTACTGAAAGTTACTTTCAGTCACCTGGTGACGTCACAATATGCAAATTAGATGATTAAATTTACTCCCATCACAAACTTTAGGTCATTATGAATATTTTTCTCATTTACACTATGAATTTATCTCTCACCACTTCCAAGCTACAGCCTTTTGAAATCTTACAATCCAAACGGAATATTTTCCTAAATAAACTCTGGCGCCTAGAGGGTTAAGGTTTAAGAATGGAATGAGGCTCCATCTCTGTATGTCAGATTTAATGTTATTGTTTAGCGGCCCATAGTTCAAGGTGGACAGTTTTGAAATATCTTTTGGGAGATTAACACCAAGGTATCGTATATGGTCTGCCTCCCATGTCAGTTGGTACTTCTCTACCAAGGAACTAGGTGGATCATAATTAAAAGTAAGCACTTGTGTCTTTTGAACATTTAGTTTATATCCTGAGAGAGCACCATATTTTTCTAAAACAGTCATTAGCTTAGGGAATGTCAGAGTAGGCTGTGTTAGGTAGACTAATACATCATCGGCAAACAATGCTAGTTTATGTTCCTCAAAATGTATATCTATCCCTTTAATTTCACAATTCTGTCGTATCCATTGACTGAGTGGTTCAATAAATAACGCAAAAAGCAGGGGTGAGGCTGGACACCCCTGTCTTGTTCCACGTTCCAGGGTGAATGCCTTTGAAAGAGCACCATTAACTTTAATCCTGGCAGAAGGACTGTCATATAGGGCTTGGAATGTGTCAATGATTGACTTATGAAAGCCAAACTTTGCTAATACTTTATAAAGAAAGACCACCTGACAGAGTCAAAGGCCTTTTCTGCATCCAGACTTATAAGCATTGCCTCTGTGCCATTTTTTATGATGTGATTAATAATGTGGAGGGTTCTTCTCAAATTGTCTTGTGTTTGCCTTTGCCTTATAAAACCAGTCTGGTCTGTGTGTATTAAACTAGGTAAAATCTTGTCTATTCTATGTGCCAGTATTGATGTAAATAATTTATAGTCTACGTTTAGTACGCTAATAGGGCGGAAACTACCACACTCAAGCTTGTCTTTCCCTTCCTTGGGGATTAGTGAAATTATTGCTTCTTTCCAGGAGGGTGGAATTTTATTTTCCTTTAGGACCCAGTTAAATGTCTCCAGTAATCTTGGGACTAACTGCTCTCGCAGGGATTTCTACCATTCGGCAGTAAAGCCATCTGGGCCTGGTGACTTATTCGCTTTCAACCTAGAGATGGCTACGTTTAATTCCTCAGTTGTTATTTCTGATGCTAATCGTTCATTTTGTTCTTCAGAAATAGAGGGTAAATCAAATGAGGCCAAAAATGCATCAATGTGAGGAGTATTATCAATATGTTGCTGAGAATAGAGTGTTTTGTAGAACTTTTCAAAGCTTTGCTGGATTTTTCCCAGTCTGTGTTCAATTTCCCCAGATTCTGGGTTTCGTATCTTAGAAATTGTATTGTCTGCTTGCTGCTTTTTTAGTTTGTATGCCAGAAGCTTCATTGCCTTACCTCCAACCTCATAATAACGTTGTTTTAGAAATATAAATTTCTTTTGTATTTCCTGTGTGCTCATTTCCTCTAACTCATTCCTTATCTCTTTTATTTCTTGTTTCTCCCTTTCATCTAAAGTAACACTGTGAACCCTTTGTAAATGCTTTAATTTGGTCTCAAGGTCTTGTAGCTTTTGTCTTCTAAGTTTTTTCAGCGAAGAAGTAATGGCAATGATTTTACCCCTCATGACTGCTTTGAGTGTATCCCAGAGGATACCTGGTGTCACCTCCCCATTATCATTTAGGTCAAAGAATGTATTAATTTCTGCTGTTAAATACTCCTTGATGTCTGGATTGTTCAATATATTTGAATTCAGTCTCCATAGTGTAGATCGTTGTTCTCTGTTCAAGGACAGAGAAATAAATACAGGGCTATGGTCTGAAAGAGTGATTGGGCCTATGTCACACCTCTCAATTTTGTGTAGGTCTCTGCTGAAAGTGAAAAAGTAATCTATTCTAGTGTATACTGCATGTGGTGAGGAGTAATAAGTATAATCTCGGCTATTGGGATATAATTCTCTCCATATATCTACAATGCCCAATTCTTTCATTAAGGCAATCATTCTCCTACTTATAAGTTTTGTCTCAGACTTACCAGTTGAAACATCTAGTTTTGGATTTAGATGTATGTTAAAGTCCCCACCGCAGATAACAACCCCTTGTGCTTTTGTTGCCATCAAATCAAATATTTTCCTATAAAACATCCATCCACTGCCTGGAGGTGCATAAACATTTAGGAAACTTAGAATTGTCCCTTCTAGTTTACCTATTATCATCACATACCTGCCTTCTGTATCGGTGAGTTCAGACATATGTTCATAATTCACTCCTTTCGCTAGCAATATAGCTATCCCTCTTTTATGTCCTGATTTGTCAGATGATGAAAATACATATTTAATACCCATTCTGTTTAGTTTGGCATGTTCAGTGGCATTTAGATGAGTTTCTTGGAGATAGGCTACTTGGACCTTGTCTTTTTTGAGTTTTGACAAAATTTTCCATCTTTTGACTGGGTTATTTAATCCATTAACATTATATGTGGCTAATCTTATGCTTTGCATTAAAGCTTACATCAATAGTCATGTCCTGCATTTGAGTGAAAAACTTCCCCTTTACAGTAAAGAACAACTGTAAACAAACAAAATGAGAACATTTAACAAAATAGAGAAATAAAAACATAAAAATGTCTTCCACGATATGGGTCTTACTTGTGACCCTCCACCAGGTGATAATAGGTGGCTTTGGGGGAAAGCCTCCCTCTCGATAAGTGGGAGGGCCCTCAGAGGTGTCCGCGTAGCAAAGTTCCATGTCCATTGTCCCGATTCTTAGAAATATAGCTTAGTAGCTAGGTCGTAAAAAATTCACATTGCTCTATTATGGGCTAAACAGTCACATAATCAAACTCACCATTCCAGGGCGGGTGATTGAATAAGTTGGACAATCTGTTTGCATCAGGTTACTATCCACTGTCCTCGTTCTGGGGTGGATCATCTCTTCGGAAGGCTTGCAGCCGCTCTTTGTAATGAGAGGTCCCAGAACTAGTACTTTCCACTTGTCGGGCTCGTCCGCTTCTCTGCCAGCTTAGTTTTTGTAGGCGCTCCATCATTGTCTCAGGATGCTTGACAGGCATGACGTTAAATCCCTTCTTCGCCAAGTCCTTCGTTGCCTCTTCCACGGTGTCGTAGATCATGTCTCCTTCCTGGTATTTCACTTTTAGCCGGGCAGGGAACAACGTTTGAAACTTGATGTCTCGCTCCTTTAGAGCTTTTCTTACTTCAGCATATTCTTTTCGCCTTTGCAGAATGCGCGGCGGATAATCATTGTCAACATTAATTCGTGTTTCTTCCAACATCAAGCCCTTCTTTTGCCATGCTTTGCGAAGTACCGTCTCTTTGGTTCTGAAGCTGGCGAATTTGACAACGATAGATCTTGGCTGTGCATGTGGCGGTGGCTTAGGTCCTAGTGAGCGATGGGCTCTCTCGATTTGTAGAGTTGTTGTATCAGCAATGTCGAGGTTATCCCCCATCAGTTGTTCTACAAACTCAATCACTGATGCACTATCCTTTTCGGCCCCTTCTGGAATCCCATATAGGCGGATATTTTCTCGTCGTGAGCGGCTCTCCTGCTCGGTTAACTTTGTCTCCATTTGAGCATGGAGTTTTAGCATTTCTGACAGAACACCCTCGACATTTTGTAATCTTTCTTCTGCCTTTTCGATTCGGTCTTCGGCCTCTTCCAGTCTATTGTTGGTTTTTGTTATTTCTCTTTTGATTTCCTCCAGTTGAGATTTATTGTCCTGTCGAAAGTCTCTTAATTCTTGGAGGATCAAAGTTAGATTAGCCGTGGGTTCTCTGTCAGGGCTAGCCGCGTTAGCATTTCCATTTTGAGTCCCTGTTTGCCCTGGTTTTTTTGTTTCTTTTCCGTCTTTTTACTCCTAGCTGACATCCTTGCCCCTCTTACTCAATATTTTCAATTTGTAAATGTAATTCGATGTTTAGGGAGCTTGGAAAATTTCAAATACTCGGGAGCTGTTCCTCTATGCTGCCGTTGTGTCCGTGTCTCGGCCGGAAGTCCGCAGGGGAGAGGATTCAAAACGTGGAGTCATGACAGAGATGCTAAAGCTACATGTGAAGCTAGAGGATAAGCTTATAGACTTTTCCAGACATGAGAATGTGAGGATTTATGGGGTGCCAGAAGGTACAGAGGAGGAGTCACCAACGATGGTTACATTCGTGGAAAATTTACTCAGTGAGGGTCTTGGACTAACCGAGGAGGGGACTGACTTACAGATTGAAAGAGCGCACTGTTCAGTGGGGCTACAACTGCCAGAGGACATGCTGCCATGCTCCATCATAGTAAAGTTTTCAAGTTTCAAAACAAAAGAGGCACTACTCCACAAGGCATGGCAAGGAAAGGGATTCACCTGGCAAGATAACCACGTAAACCTGGACCACGACTATCCTTGGACACAGTGGACAGGCGAGCGAAGAAGGGCACATCCTCCGCCGGACGAGATTCAAAATACAGGGAGAAACTCCGAGCCTTCAGGAGATCTTCACCAGCACCCTTTCACCAATGGACTTTGTACCCTTAGCTTTACTTTTTTGTTGTGCTTCACATCCTTTCTCTTTTCCACCTCTCTTTGAGTTCGGTGGGAATGTGCCCGAGGAATGGTTAGCTACCAGAATAACACTGGAACAGTAACACAACTATAATTTTTGGTAGAGACCCACTAGACTATAAAAAGGTTCATTTGGGGTTGGCTTTTCTTTTGCTGTGCTGCCGCCATCGCTAAAGGCCCCTTTCACTGGACACAGGAGGAAGGTTTCTCCTTGGAGCCTTACGTGAGGCTCAACAGGGTCAGGCTAACAGTCATAGGAAGTCACACAGACTATTTATGTTAAGGTGTATGTCATTTAGTGTGATGTTTGTTCCATATTCATTTGTTCACTCCCTGTTTGTTCTAGAGGGGAGGGGGGAGCTTACCAAGTTCAAGTATCCAGTTGAGCTGGGAGTCACTTAGATGCAAAATAGACCTATAAAAATGGTTTCACTCAATATAAACGGGGTACTCAACCCAATGTTACTTAGCCCTAACTAATATTTTCCTAGATAATACAGCTGCATTAAGAAAAAATTACCTACATCCAAGCTGTTCCTTAATAGGTTTTTTTTATTTTGTTGAAACAAAGTAAATACTTTCATATGGCTCTTTCTTATTCTGCATATGCTATTACAACATTGGTTTTCATTTTTAAAATATTTTTTTTAACAAAAACAACCAAGTAAACAAAGTCAGTAACTAACCCCTGCTCCTCTACCACAGAGATGGGCTGGTTATCCAGAGCGATCAATTACCTTATCTGTAATGGCCATGTCACTGTGTCGAGGATATTTCTCTTTCTTTTTGAAAGTATCCGCGAGTGTTTGTTGCTTCAGTGCCTTTGCCTGTATTGCTTGAGTGAACTCGTTGTAATCGTCTGATCTGCACTGTAAGGTGTACTTTTGAATGACAATAAAGAAAAGTCTAAGTCTGTATTCCTTTGAGTGTTTGTTTTTATGCGCCGTATCAAATTTGTAGTATTAAATGCAGCTCTTATGTTTATGGAAGCCCATTTCCGCCAGTGTGATGAAAAAAAAAAAAGATCCTGTAAGTCATTTTAATGACAGAGTATCTCAAAAATAATGACTTAGTATCTCAAAATAATGAGAAAGTATCTCAAAATATTGATTTACTACCTCAAAATATTGACTCACTATCTCAAAATAATGAGATGGTATCTCAAAATAATGAGATGGTATCTCAAAATAATGATAGTATCTCAATATATTGACTTAAACCTAGCATCACGACAACTTTTTACAGCTGTGTTCCAGCATAATATGTTTAAATGGGAATGTTAGATTAATGGATTAATGATGACAGCTCAAAACACAGGTCAGCCTAAATGTGAATTTGCTAGCATTAAGTGAATAAAATGTGCATTGATAAGCTAACGTTATACCAGTCCCTCTGTGAAAGCCTCGTTCAAGCTTGCAAAGGTCCTGTTCAGCACATCCATAAGCCATAGCCTACTCCACCGCTCAACAGATTGCAGTTCTGATCTGACTTCTTCATAAATGCTCTAGTTTTATAATGAACAAACGTAACCTCAGTGTGCCTCAAGAAGTCAGACATGTCAGCAAATGTGACTCTGGTGGTTCTGAATAAAAATAAATTGTTGTATTAAATTACACATTTCCTCAATTATTTGTCTGAAACGTATCTTTACCATGTGATATGCTACTTCAGTACACAAACAAATATTAATGACCACAACAAATAACAAGATTTTTTAAATTGAAAGATAATAGTGATCCTGACCAAACTATACTTACAGTAAGGTACATATACTTCAGTAGTTCATACTACACTGGAAAACCTAAAGCATTTCATATTAGGACTGACTGGAGTATTAGTTTTACAGTCCAAATGCAAAGTTATGGCTACTTCTCTTGCAAAGTTGTAGCTCATCTGTAGCCCAAGACTCATGTTGTGTATATGATAGCCTACAATAACATTCCTTGTAATCTATGCTCACAGGATGGATGACCTATGTGACTTCGAGAGAGAGAAATGTTCCTGAGGAAACAATAGAGACTCTGGAGCATTAGAAGGTACCTGACTGCAAAAGCAGAATATTTCAGTCAAACAACTAAAGACTTATTTGCCATCATATGGTGATTGCCTAGCAATGTTAGGATTTTGTAGGCGGAAGGAAAACAGCCACAGCACTCGCAGATCAAAACTTTTTGAATGCTGTTACAAACTTGGCTCAGGCTTGTAACAAAATAGGAAGTTCACACACACAAAAGATCAAAAACAAAGTGATTTATTTAACTTATAACATATTTAAGCAAAAACAGGGAAGATATGAATGCAGTCAGTAGTGTAGGCATGTCTGAAGGGTAGTGTATGTGTGAGTGTAAGCCATAGTAATGAGATAGAGGCTGCCCAGCAAGAGAGCACACTCTGGGTGAGTTGCTCTTTTTATGTGCTTGGCTCCTCCCTTCCTCAGGTGCAAGCCGTCTGTCTGACGACCCACCATGACTCCTACAGAGCTACACAGGAAACTAGGAGGTGTGGGCCGTCACAAGCGCCTTAAAACAAAATTGTCCAAAAGAAAACCTTGTGATGAAGGAGGCAGCAGCAAAAACCAAGGGGAGCATTCCCAACCGACTCAGAAAAAAATGCTCTGAATACAGTGAGAAAAATAGAAATAGGATGGATGCATTATGATGATGAAAAAGAGGCTTTCAAGTGAGAGCCAAACGAGGAGGGGGAACAAGAAAAGTCAACATTTCAAAGGATGCTCACAAAAGGGATTTAATACAGGAAGCAAGTCTTAAATCTTGGGCCCTTAACAGATTTTGAGTTAGATCTCAGAAATTATGAAGAGGTGACAGTTGATGATGTAATCACAGTCAGAAAATTGTACACTGACACAAAACTCGCTCTTCTTAGGTTTTATTTGACCACAAAGAAGAAAACAATTGACAGTCCACACAGTCACAGCGTAGGTTTGGCTCCAACTTTGGAGAGACAACACAGCTCTCAGAATCAATCTTCCACTTCTTCTGTCAGTGTTGCTACAGCATCATTTGCTACATTTGAAACAGTCAAAAAGCTGAAGGGCTGTCTCTTGGAAGCACTACAAGTGATAACAATTTTGTCTTTTCACTATATTCCGCAGAGAGTGTGAGTGAGGATGTTTATGAGAGTAGCAACATTGTTTTTATAGGACCCTTTTCTGAGAATGAGCAACATAATTTGGATGATACACTGCCTGTTTTGCCACAAACCATGGCATCTAGTGAGAGAGTGAAGAGGATATTGGTTGTTCACAGAGGGCAGGTACTGCGAGAGCTCACAGCACATTTCTGTGATGATGGACTTGAAGAGGTTGACATCAAAATTAAGCTTGTTCTGCCAGATGGAACACCTGAGATGGGGTATGATGATGGAGGAGTTGTGAGAGACTGTCTTTCCGAATTCTGGAATGAATTCTATGACCAGTGCACAACAAGAAATGCTTTTAAAGTGCCCCTTCTAAGGCATGATTTTGGACAGCAGCAGTGGGAGAGCATTGGCCGAATAATTGCTTTTGGATGGGCGAGGGAGAAATATCTTCCTGTGAAAATCGCGCCTGTCATATTAGAGCAAGCTGCCCTGGGATATGTAAAGAGCGATCTAGTGGAGAATTTCATCAAATAAATGCCTGAATCTGAGCGTACCGTGTTTGAATCATGGCGATCCGATATTAACAGCGTCGACCAAGAAGAATTAATTGAGATCCTAGATAACCACAGTTGCAGAAGGATACCAACAGCCAGCAATGCCAGTGAAATTATTCAAGAGCTTGCCCACAAAATGCTTGTCCAGGAGCCTGCCTATGTAATTGAACAATGGGCAAAAGTACTCAGCATGGCGAGGCAAAGGCTTCAGGACCTCACAACAGTATATGATACCCTGCAACCAACCGTGAGAAAAGTTGTGAAGTCTCTCACCTTCCCAGAGACAATGAATGTCCACCAGAGGGACATTCAGAAGTACCTAACCACATACTTGAGGAATGCGGATATGCATCACCTGTGTTTGTTTGTGATCTATTCCTGGGGAAGAACATCAATATTGACTTTACCCAGATTCAAGGTTTTCAGAGAAGACCTGTGGTCCATACCTGTGGCTGTGTGCTGGAGCTGTCAGTCAATTATGACAGCTACCCTGACTTTAGCTCCGAGGTGAGCAAGGTGCTGGAGTCTAATGTGTGGGTAATGGACATAATCTAATCTGGTGCAGGGAGTATGTGTTTGTTTATGCTATTCACACTCAATTTCAATGTGAACGCTTGTTATTTCCATGTATAATGTCAGTGACCAAGCGTCCTCATGTGAAATTTTGCACAAGATTGAAATTGTTCAACAGGTTGTTCTACAAACAATACATTCCTGGTCGTTACCTAGATCATTTGTTAAGGATAACACCATAGGACATAGCATCAAGCTAGAGGACATCCAGGAGGGCAAAGTTGTTAATAATTAATTAATAATTTTTTTTGGCACTTGATAAACAAAATTCTTTACTTAAAGTGCCAAAAAAAAAATTTAAATTATTATTTAAAAATTATTTAAAAACAATGATTTTAGCTTTTTCGTTTGTTTTTGAGATGAGCAATTGTTATGTCAAGTTATTACCACCAAAGTAACATTTTGGCTGGTATTTGTTAATGTCACTTTAGGTAAAGGCCGAATCACATTGCAAAGGACATCTCAGGTCACTCAAAACAACAATCTTGTCTCGGAATCTCTTTGCTATATCCTCAGACACACATAAAACGCAGAGTCTTTATTTTTTTTTTTTTTGATCAAAATTTTATTTTGTTTTTCAAAAAGAAAATTATAGAGACATAGTAAATGATACAGGGCACAAGGGGGTGTGATAAATGGACAATATACAATAGTCACAAACAAGACGAAACAAACAAACAAACAAAAAAAACAAAACAAAAAAAAGGATTAAAAAATGAAAGATAAATAAGTAAATATATAAAAAAAGGGGGAGGAAGGGGGGGACAGAACCAGAGCAAATAAAAATTAAAAAAAAAAAGAAGGAGGGAAAAATTAATGTAAAAAGATGCTCTGATACCACATAACAATAACAAATACATTACAGTCAGGGTTCACACTCACAAAGACAACCACCGACAAAACAAACAAGACAGACAAGGCCTGTGGGTCTAGACAACCCTAATAATAAAATAAAAATAATTAAATAAATCAGTAATAATTGTCAAATAAGCTGTGATGCGCTAATTTTCTGAATGTGCTCAATGGCCTTAGACCAGGTCAGAAGGGAATCGAATTTAGCACTATTGATTCTGGCAGTGGATCTATCCAGCAAACAAATATCAAAAAATAAATTAATCCAAAGTTTCTTTAGAGGGATAGCAGGTTCAAACCAGTTTTTTATAATAGACTTTTTAGTTGCAGTGGAGGCTGCCATTAAGATCCGCTTCTCCTGAAAAGAGAGAGACACATTGGGATTATACCCCAGTAAATAAAGAGCAGGGCAAGTAGGAAGAGATTTACTAATGATTTTGCTAACAATATTATTTACATATTCCCAGAAAGCATTGATCAAGGGACAGTGCCAGAACATATGAAGGTAATCCCCTTTCACTGAGTTCGGACAGTTGGGGCAAGCATCCTTATCTGTCAAATTCAATTTGAATCTGCGCTCAGGGGTGAAGTAAAATTTGTGAATAAACTTGAAATGAATTAGTTGATGAGCTAAATTCTTTGATGATGAAAATAGATTAGTCCATATTGTATGCCAGTCACAAACCAGATCAAGAGATTGGCAAAAGAATTCCCAGCCATGTAAAACAGGAAGGGGTTTAACACCAGTTGAAACAAGCTTGGTATAGATCTGAGAAACTAGTTTGGACTTTAAAGAGAACAGTACTGTTATTGGATGAAAGCCAGGAGAGACATCCCAAGGAACCCCATAGGTTTTTAAGGCAGTGCGGAGTTGAAGGTAAAGAAACCATGAGGAACCTGGGATGGAAAAAGAATTTTTGAGGTCTTGAAAGGATCGGAGACCTTGGTCATCATAGATGTCCCCTAATACCTTGATCCCCTGTTTGGACCACTCGTGACAAGTAAAGGGCATTGATCCAGTTAATAGAGCATTATTGTGCCAGATGGGAGAAGAAGAGTGGAATTTACGCGCAATAGATAAGTGCTTTTCAATGCAGTACCAAATAGATAATGTGTTAGATACGATAGAACCCATATGTAATTTGGCAGTTTTAATTTTAACAAAAGAGAAGGGTAAGTCCTGAATTCTAATTGGATATGTCAGAGCGTTTTCTATGGCACGCCAGGGTACTTCTGAAGTAGGATCCAACCAGACTTTGAGAGCTCTAAGTTGAAAGGACCAAAAGTAATGTTTAAAGTTGGGTAAAGCAAGACCGCCAAGTACTTTGGGACGGGAAAGAGTAGAAAGACTTATCCTAGCTTGTTTCCCCTTTCAGATGAAGTTTCTACATAGAGACTCCAGGTCTTTAAAAAAGGTAGTTGGTGGAGAAAAAGGAAGCATGGAGAATTGAAAAGTGATTCTAGGCAGAATATTCATTTTTATAGTGGAGATACGGCCAAACAGACCACAGTTCAGGGAAGACCAGGTGTCGAAATCTTTCTTTATTTTTATTAAAGCAGAGTTAAAATTGTCTTTTATTATTTGAGATATTATTGGCCTTATAGTAATACCAAGATATGTAAAACCCTGAGGTTGTATAGATACTGGAAAATCTGACAGGTTAAAATTTAAGGGTGTGAGGTGGAGGGGCATAAGAATGGACTTTGACCAATTGATTTTATAGCCGGAAAAGGAGCCAAAAGTTTGGAAAAAGTTGAGTACATTGGGTAGGGAATTGGCGATGTCAGTTAGATACAAAAGAATGTCATCTGCATACAAGGAAATGTAATGAGATGTATTCATAATTTGGACAGGTAAGATGACATTATTTTGTCTTAATGCCAGGGCTAACGGTTCCAGTGAGAGAGCAAATAGAGCAGGAGATAATAGACAGCCCTGTCTGGTCCCTCTTGTCAAAAAGAAGTCGCAAGCACCAGGGTGACCAGTCTGAACACGTGCAGATGGGTCCGTGTAAAGTGTTTGGACCATATGAATGAAAGAAGGGCCAAAGCCAAAGCGTTTCAACACTGCCAATAAAAAGCTCCATTCCACACGGTCAAAAGCCTTCTCGGCATCTAAAGACAAAATTGCTGAAGGATGTTTCTCAGAGGCTGTGTCTATTACATGTAATAAACGACGAATATTGTCTGAGGCCATCCGACCCTTCACAAAACCAGTTTGGTCAGGATGGAGCAAAAAAGAAACAACAGAGTCTAACCTTCGTGATAAAACCTTGGCAAACAGTTTGAGATCTGCATTCAAGATAGAAAGGGGACGGTAGCTAGAGCATTCAGCTGGGTCCTTACCTTTTTTCAACAGTAGCGAGATCAGTGCATTCTTTTGGTCTCTGTGAAAAGAGCCAACATCTAAAGAGAGATTAAATGAGTCAAGAACAATGGGGCCAATCAACTGCCATAAGGCTAAGAGTAATTCGGGGGGTATACCATCTAAGCCTGGAGACTTTCCTTTTGGCATTGAGACCAAGGCATCTTCAACCTCTTTTAAAGTAATTGGGGCTTCTAATAAAGAGAAGTGTGAATCAGAAAGAGTCGGAAAATTTAAAGAGTCTAAAAAGGACTCCATTTCTTGATGATCTGCTGGAGCTTCTGATGTATATAATTTTGAATAGTAACGTGTAAAAACATGATTAATATCTGCGGGAAGTGTACACAGTTCACCTGCATCATTTTTAATACAATTAATAGAAGCTGTATGTTCTGATTGTTTTAGTTTCAATGCCAGGAGCTTGCTTGGCCTTTCAGAATATTCATAGTATTTTTGTCTAGTTTTCAAATGAAGAAACTCAGCATGTGCAGTAGTGAGACACCTATGTTCCAACCTAGCTGAAATTAGAAGCCTTTGAGTTGCTTCTGTGAAGTTGATTTTCTGCTGGGCTTCAAGTGATGATATCTGTGTTTCAAGATTTTCGAGGGTCTCCCTGCGTTTTTTGCTCAAATAAGATGAGAAGGAAGTACAAACCCCCCTGATATGACATTTTGTTACTTCCCAAAGTATATGTGGATTAACCGAAGATTGTTCATTAAGATGAAGAAAGTCCTTTAAACTTTGGGTGATATAAATTAGAAAATCCTTATTTTGAAGAAGTGAAGTATTGAAACGCCATCTCTTAGATCTGATAGGTTCTGAAAAATTTTGAAGAGAGAAACTGATCGGAGAATGGTCAGAAAGGAGCATAGGCAGTATAGTAACCTGGGCATTATGTTTCAGAAGCACTGGAGAAATGAAAAAGAAATCAATACGGGAATAAGAAGAGTGGCGAGCAGAAAAATAGGTGTAATCCTTAGTGGAAGGGTTTAACTGACGCCATGCATCAATGATGTTTAGTTCTTTTAGGAAAGCTGTAATGTATGAGGATGCTGGTTTCCGAAAGGATGAGTCATGTTTGGTAGTATCTAATACCGGATCAATTATCAAATTAAAATCTCCAGCCAGAATCAAAATGGAGTCAGAAAAATTCAACAATGTTGACTTAATGCTGTTAAAAAAATTAGTATTGAAAGTATTTGGAGCATAGATAGAGGCTAAACAAAACTTAGAGCCTTTTAGAGTAACAACCGCATAGCAAAATCTGCCATCATTGTCAGAGCCCATAGTCCTCAGAGTGAGCTCTAATCTCCTTCTGACCACGATCAAGGTACCTTTGGTTTTATTTAAAGCTGAGGAGGAAGAAAGTACTTTAAAATTTTTGTTCTGAAATCTATTAACATCGGAGGATTTTAAATGAGTCTCCTGTATAAAGGCAATATCCACATTTTTCCGTTTTAAATAATCTAAACACTTGATCCTTTTTACTGGTGAGTTCAAGCCACGAGCATTCAGCGTCAAAAAATTAAAGGAGGTCATCTTGGATGATACCAAAAGGGGTTGAAATGCTATGATTAGTAACACAGGCCATGTGTCTGGATAGACAATACTGAAAAGGGAGAACGAGACATAAGACGACAACGACAACAACAAGAACCACAACAACAGCAACAACAACAACCACAACATAGACAGCAACAACCACACTGATAGCAGCAACAAAAACAGATGCTAAGAAAATAGCAAAAAAAAGCAGCCCATGTGCCCATGTGTATATCACTACATGACAAGTAACATAGAAAACATAAAAGAGCCAGTATGCCAGGGGAGAAGCCAATAGCACCCCTGTAGAAAGACTGGCGAAACGAAACATTGTGAGGGACCTCGAGTGACTGACACAAGGTTAGAAAGCTCGGTCCAGGCTCGCATTATATATGCATAAGTGTACCCACAGAATAACCAAGGCAATAAGAGAATATTTCTAGCAGCAATGTTGCATTACAAACATTTTAATCAGGAAAAAATGAGAGAGAAAATTCGGAACATCTATCGTCCGTCCATTAGTGAAACAGAAAACCTCGAATAGGAGGGTCAACTAGCCAAATATAAAGCAATGCTTAATAAACATAATTTCAATAATAAAGATTCCAGAAGGTTGACCATATTATCATTTTTAAATTTGAGGTTCTTGCCCCCAACCCAACCAATAAAACACTTTTTTTCTTCATTTAGGTTACTCTGTTCGCGCTGAATGCGCACTTCTGTCTGAATAATGTCAGTTCTGTCCGATAACAACTTAAGAGAGCCGGAGAGAGTAATAAAGTCATTTTCCATCCAAGACACAGTAGTTTTGAGACTATTAATGTCTGATTGAATCTGAGTGATAGTCAGCTGCGTGATTCTCACATCAGAGCGGACTGAGTTTATAGCGTCTTTTAAATCAGTGATCCCGCTCCCTAGAGAAACCAGGTGCTCCAATATTGTTGTGCTTTCTTCAGCGTTTTGCTTACCGGGAGCAGCATTCGGTGGATGAATGAGTCGGGTGAAGTTTGGCGTTTCAGCAACAGCTGTGTAAGACTCGTGCAACACGCCGCCGGCGTTGTCCACCTCAGACAGTTTATATTTTTTTTCATCCTGGGATAATGATGGAGAAGGTGTAGCGGGATCCATCTTTTCGCTGTCTCTCTTGGTATTAGGCGTTCCGAACGGCATTTAATCAGAGATGAGTAACACCATTAAATAGTTAAATATAAGTTTCAAGCGAGCGAGCTATCCACTCAAGCAGCCATCCTGCTCAGTGACCCGGAAGTCGTGACCTCTAACCCAGAGTCTTTATCATCGTTTTCTCATGAGCATAAAGTACATTTGTTCTTACACAGTTTAGATACTAAATAATCTTGTTTGTTGACACGTAAAGGCATAAAGGTAAGATAGTAATATGTGTAAGAATCATCACAAAATTCTTTGGTAGCTGTCACAATTCATGACTGAAATTGCTGACTGTATTTTTTTTTTATTCGTTTTTGAGCCAAACAATTGTTAAGTAACATTTTGGCTGGCATTAGTTAATGTTACTTTAGGTTAAGGCCTCATCGCATTGTAAAGGAAATCTTTGGCAAACTGACCATTGTAAGATTTTTTGAATTAATACATGCCTCAAGTAAGCACAGTCATAGTGTAAACATCTAATAATGTTCATAAATGAGCTAGAGTGTTCTGTTGTTCTGGTAGAATGTCAACAATTTGTAAACCAAGAGAGCACTATGGCAGACATCACTTGCTTATCTGTTATAAATGTTCAACTCTCAGTGTCAGTTACCCAAAACAACCACCTGGTGAAGGAATCTCTTTGCTAAATTGTCAGACATATTCATTTACACAAAATCTACAGCATCATCATTTTTTTTCATAAGCATACACTACATTTGTACAGCTTAGATAATAAATCATCTTTGTTGACACGTAACTTTACAAAAAAATCTTTGGCAGCTGTCACAATTCCTGACTGTATATATTATTTTTGTTAATGAAATTGCCATGTTAACATGTGATTGTTGTTCTTGTTCTTGTTACCATGACAACTGTTACTATGGACTGTGTCATCATGTTCTTTTATTGACAATGTTTTGAAAATGTAGTACTGTGAAGTACTTTTACCGTGTATATGGTGCACAGTTTTACAGGTGCATCATACAGGGCATGCCAAAGGCAATCCGGCCAAGAGAACGAAAGTGTGCCTCTATGTATGCAATTGTATCACCAAGCACAAAGATAATGAATCGCCTCACGTTATTGTCAATTATTTAGGACTAGGATGCTTCTAACACTAACATAGATTTAAAACTTACAACCCAAGGATGGCGAATAACAAATAAAAAATTAACTAATGAATAATAGGATTACATAATGTATAAGCTTGCCAGGCGTACTTCCAATGTTGGCCAATGATTGCCTGCACCGTCACTATCTACAGAATCGGCAACACCATGGACAGAGGACAGGTAAGGTAATACAACTTCAGAAGTTGAATAAGAGAGCAAGAAATTATTAATAAGAAGAAATTATTCAGCACCATGGACAGCACTCTGCACACAGACACAATGAGTGTGTTTATTCCAAAAATATCAGACTATCAATTAAGAATGAGAATGGAATCGATGATGTACTTTGATTTTAATTATTTTGTTTCATTTTAGGAGCACTGAAACCAGTCCTTTGACTGATAAGGACATCTTCTCACTACTAAAAATTCATTAAATGTAACAAGTTACAGCATCCACCTTCGCCGACTTTACTAGATATTTGTTCTTAACAACCAGCATTGTAAGAATTTCAAAATCAGGTTTGGAAAAAAGTTAAGACGCTTTTTTTCTTCTCTGTGTGTTATGTTTTATTGCATCTCGCTCGCCAGTCTATATTACAAAATGGCTTTATCAGGATAATAACAGTTACTGTAAGAGTAACTAATAATAACTAGAATTACACTCAAAGAGATGCAACACCTGCGTGTGAGCTTGCTCAAAATGAAAATGTAAAAAGTATAATCTACATGTGCTGCTCTTTTATACCTTTATTGTTAAGGCAATATGGAGCTACAAAAACATCAACCTACAATTTAATGCTAGTGTTACTAGTGTATCCACCCTGTGTGCCTGTATTTCAGATGGCATGTACAATAAACAATTAAGGGCATATTTGTATACAATGGTAGACCTATTTAGCTGAAGCTTTTTCTCTATTCCCCAAACCCATTAATAATAATTTGACGAAATCTTAGATAAAGGTTGGTAATGTCATACACATCATCAGACATTGCAAGGTTGTGCTCAGCCATAAATTTCATACCTCATTTAAACACATCCTCATCACAAGGATATACCTTAAAAACACAGCCCTCTCGACATATTTCTATCTTCATTTGATCAGCTGGCTACAGTTACAACTTCATCAAGCTCCTGTCGTATCTTCTGTGGTGATGCAGTTGAAGATGTTTGAAGAGAAACTCCGCCGACACTGTCTTAGTTGTATAACAAATTTATTACAATAAGTTCAGTATCGTAAACAAGTAACACGTTACTTGGAGAGTCTCCGGCCGAATAATGAGAAAACTCTCTCGAACATATACAGACAGCTCCTTATATACCGAGCTTGTTCTGGTCAAACACTTAGTTACCACATATGGTTTTAGGAGAGGGACAAATAAGAATAGAAACACCTCTTTTACGAAGTCACCATATGTCTCTCCACCTCTGACCCAGGACTTCCATGACCCTGCTGACCTACCATTTGGTATATGTTTACCTTGACCAGCTCTAAGTCAGGAAGGCCCAAACAACAACTAACATTCCAATATATTCTCCTAATACAAACCATCTATATAAATATGCTGCATCTAACAGCAGACACCTCACTCCTCCAATAGAAAAAGAGTGAAACGGTTGTCTGAAAATAATCCATTATATATGCCATTATATCTCATAGCTACATTTGTGTTGATAAACAATATTTTGATGATACTATACCTGTATGGTATTTTGGAAGCAAAACTGGATTAGTGATTTGTCAATGAAGCTGTCAACAAAATAGCCATCTGCTTTCAGCTGGTTGAAGTGATCCATCCAAAACTGGACACATTGACTTCTCAAGGTGCACCACCAACATTCAATCCTTTGATTGCCACTACTTGGACCTAAAGTGGCACTGTTGTGCAAAAACTTTTGCATCACTGCAACGTGTGTATTCACAGTACCGAGATCTAACGTGACTTTTTGTGGACATCCATTGTTTTCGGTCACAGCATCTATAAAATAACCTGTGATAATACGAGGGTCATCATGGTTTTGTATGCTTCTAGCCACATCATTTTTCTTGAAGAGCCATCTATGCAACCACTGATACGTATGCCATATGGCTTTAATTTATCGTACCCATATATATACCATACATAATTGGACCACGACTAACATACATACACCGTCTCAAACAGTTGCGTGCATGCAGATCCACCCCATTTCTGTCCATCAGTTGCATCAATTGACGCACAGTTTCTCTTGGTCATTATTTTGAAATACTAAGACATTATTTTGAGATACTATGTTATTATTTGGAGATACTATCTCATCATTTTGAGATACTAAGTCATTATTTTGAGATAGCAAGTCAATATTTTGAGATACTATCATTATTTTGAGATACTTAGTCAATATTCTGATACTATCTCATTATTTTGATATACTAAGTTAATATTTTGAGATAGTAAGTCATTATTTTGAGTTACTATCATTATTTTTGACATATTAAATCAATATATTGAGATACTATCTCAATATTTTGAGATTCTATCTCATTATTTTGAGACTCTATCTCATTATTTTGAGACTATCTCATTATAATTACTTACTGGATCTTTTTTTTCATTACACTGGCGGAAATGGGCTTCCATGTTTGTTACCCCCTTGCGAAACGGTCATATTGCATATGTTACATGTCTCCGTTGGACTGCTTTCGCTTTCTAATTTAAAATATTTCCACACTGCAGACATTTTAACCACAGGTTTGCCAGAGTAACGTTACGCGTGCGTCTGCGTTCTCCCACAAATTATGCTCCGTTTACAGCTGACGTAAAAATAATCAGGCTTGGGTCCACGTTCAAAACTGCTGATCCCGATCAGTGAAACAATGCCATATCGGTCGCGATCCCACAGATCGGCTTGGGATATCACTAATTATAGGCAAAATAGTGGGTACGTTGTGTCTCTTTAACGTGTATGTTCCTCCTGGTAGTGACTGGTCATTTTATAAACATTTAGTTAGTTTAGTGATATAAAGTAACGCAGGACCAATTAGTTCCAACACTATTGAAAACGTTTAACTGGGTAAAAAAAAAAAAGTAAAAGACCCCCGCCCCCCCCCCCCCCTTCTAGAGACGCAACAATTTCGATCATTCCTAAGGAGGGGAAGGACAAATTAGATTAACTATCATCCTGTAAGTGTTTTAAATATTGATTGTAAACTGTTCAACTCCATATTATCTAAAAGAAACCATAATTGAAACATTTGCAGCACTCTACGATAAACCGACAGCCAGAATTAAAATTGATGGTGACCTTACTAAGTCATTCATTCTGATAAGAGGAACGAGACAAGGGTGTTGCGCATTGCCACTCCTCTTCGCCCTGTTTTTAGAACCCCTGAGCCATCATGGATCAGGCAGAGGTCTGATATAATAGGGGTAACAATGCCATCTGGGGAACAAAAAGTGGCCATGTTTGCTGGCGATTTCTTATAATAATTTTATCACAACCTACCTAGACACTCCCAAAATTGATGAAAATGCTAAAGGAATATGGTTTACTATCTGGATACAAAATTAACATAAATAAGACCCATGTATTGGCACTTGACTATGACCCACCAACTGGGTCACCGACTGGGAACCACTGGCAGATGTTGGCCGGGCCGCCGACAGAGGAGCAGGAACAGGTGTCGGCCCGGCTGCCGACGAAGAACCACTGGCAGGTGTCAGCCGGACCGCCGACTGGGAACCAACTGCCAGGAGTTGGCCGGGCCGCCAATGAAGGAGCGGGAACAGGAATCAGAATCAGAATCAGAATCAGAATTCCTTTATTTGTCCCGCAATGGGGAAATTTCTTTGTCATAGCAGCCAAAGGACAGTTATTTCAATAAACAATAATACAAAGTAAAAAATAAACAATATAATAAGATAAGAAATAGAATTTATTATATACATAATATTGACAATATGAACACTGTAGTAATATTTACAATATGAATAGTGTAATTATAAACAGTGATGTATTTTTTATTTACAAATAATAATAAATATGGGTATTTAAAAATTGTCCAGTTAGTGCAAACCGAAATGTATATGGGATATGTGTAGAGTTTTTTATGGCATAGTGCACATGTGAGGTCTACTGGGAGCAGTGCTGGTTGTACAGTCTAACAGCAGCAGGAAGGAAGGACCTGCGGTACCTCTCCTTCACACACTTGGGGTCGAGCCGTCGGCCGAGAGCCATTGGCAGATGTCAGCTGGGCCGCCGACGGAGAACCACTGGCAGGTGTTAGCCAGACCGCCGGCTGGGTACCAACTGCCAGGAGTTGGCCGGGCCGCCAATGAAGGAGCGGGAACAGGAATCAGAATCAGAATCAGAATCAGAATTCCTTTATTTGTCCCGCAATGGGGAAATTTCTTTGTCACAGCAGCCAAAGGACAGTTATTTCAATAAACAATAATACAAAGTAAAAAATAAACAATATAATAAGATAAGAAATAGAATTTATTATATACATAATATTGACAATATGAACACTGTAGTAATATTTACAATATGAATAGTGTAATTATAAACAGTGATGTATTTTTTATTTACAAATAATAATAAATATGGGTATTTAAAAATTGTCCAGTTAGTGCAAACCGAAATGTATATGGGATATGTGTAGAGTTTTTTATGGCATAGTGCACATGTGAGGTCTACTGGGAGCAGTGCTGGTTGTACAGTCTAACAGCAGCAGGAAGGAAGGACCTGCGGTACCTCTCCTTCACACACTTGGGGTCGAGCCGTCGGCCGAGAGCCATTGGCAGATGTCAGCTGGGCCGCCGACGGAGAACCACTGGCAGGTGTTAGCCAGACCGCCGGCTGGGAACCAACTGCCAGTAGTTGGCCGGGCTGCCGACGAAGGAGCAGGAACAGGTGTTGGCTGGGCTGCCAATGGAGAACCACTGTCAGGTGTAGGCTGGGGTGTCAGCCATGCTGCTAAAAGAGAACACCAGGCAGGTGTCGGCTGGCTGCCAACAGAGACTCACTGGCAGGTGTTGGCCGGACCACCGATGGAGAAACACCGGCACCGACATTGGAGCTGGGGCTCTGGGCAGGCATGGCTCTGGGGCGCTGGGCAGTGGTGAGGAACTGCAGAAGAGGGAGCCGGATTTCAGGGAGCCAGAACGCTGCCGGCAACGTCACTTTCCTGGAGGAGGCACCTGGGGACTGGCAGGCCCTGGAGCAGACAGGAGACTAGCCGGCTGACAGCTAGCAAACACCGAAGCTGCCGGCTGGCTAACAGGCTGGTGGCCAGCAGTCATCTGGGAGTCACCGCTATACAGGTTCTCAAGTAAAGCCTTCCTGAGCTTCTCCACCTCGGATACAAATTCCGTGGCGCCTGCAGCCTCCTTCAACCAGGGCTTATTAAACAGTTCTCTGTCAAACACTGTTATGGTCTGTAGCATCAGCACCATGTCCATCCTACCATTCAATACAGCCCACAACTTGTCACCAATGTCTAAAAATTGTGCGCTGATGTTGTCTGCTGGGTCCATTTCGGTCAGTTCATTCTGTTATGTTGTGGTTTTTAGCAAGGTGAGGACCCAAATGCAGACACACACAGGAGGCAGGAAATAGGGGAATTAAAGGCGAGCTTTAATCAAACAAAGCTGAATGCTGAACAAGGAAAACCAAGAATGAGTCACGATGGACTAAAAAAAAAGTAGCAACTAAAAAGCTAAAACAAAGTGCAAGAGGAAACAAAAAACAGAAATCTACCAGGGCAAGACATGAGGAGACACTGGAGATGACACCACAGAGGGGAGACAGAGTAGCAACACAGGCGGACACGGGAGAACACGGATGAACACGGAACCAGACGGAACCAGACGGAAGAGCATTGAACCACATGGAACCACACGGAACCAGATGGAAGAGCACGGAATCACGCGGACGGAAACGGGACGAACTGACGAAGACATGAGGGAGAACAAAGACAATATATAGATGCACTAATGACGGGATGAGGAACAGGTGGAGTGAGGAGGGAAAAGGACAGGTGAGGGAAGGAACAGATAAACACTGGAAGGAGGAACTGAAAAGCTAGACGCAACACATGAGGGCAACATTTTCAAAATAAAACAAGAAACCAGAGAACATAAACTGGGATCATAACACCAGGATTAAATTTAAAACTCTGCAATTAAGAAAAGAAAAGGGCGGAATGGGCCTTCCCTGCCTACAAGAATATTATTACACAGCTCAGCTTAGACCAGTAGTTTGCCTATATTCACCAACATACACTGCGGGATGGAAGGAAATAGAAGGATTGAAACTAAAAGGAATACCAATAACATCCCTATTAGCAGATAACTTGCAAGGTGAACTGACGATTTCAGATGTTCCTATGCTGGACACTCTTCTGAAATCCTGGCAGGAAATAGTCAAAGTTTGCAGAATAGGGATGCATCTAAACTAATGAGGTGCTGTGCCTATGACTCGGATTTTGCACCAAATAAAAATGACTGCAGATTTAAGGAATGGACCTCAAAAGGTTTAACTACCTATTATTATTATTATTATCATTATTATTATTATTATTATTAATAATAATAATAATAATTTCTTCACAAGCTCTACAGAATAAATATGGGTTGGGAAAAGATGACTTTCACATATACTTACAAGTTAGGCATTACTTTAACCAAAACCTAAAAGAAGCTTTAGAAAAAGGTGTATCAGAGTTTCTGCAGGTATTTCTATCATTACTCAAATCCGGAACATGCAACAAAATCATATCCAGATTGTATATTGGCATCCAACAATCGAAACAAGAAAGCACAGAATACATAAAGAAGAAGTGGGAAAAGGAGGGAAATGTAATGATTTCTGCTGAGAGTTGGGAGAAAATATGTCAGCTACAGTGGATCTTAACGGGTTCAAACATATAGAGAGAGTTTTCCTGTAAAAATTTTGTGAGATTTTTTGTTACACCCGTCCAGAAATGACATCAAGGTGGTGGCGATGCCTGCTGGAGACTCTGTGGGACTAATGGAGTGAATCATTTTAATTTATTCTGGAGTTGCCAGGTTATTAGAACATATTGGGAAGAAATTCATAAACATATAAATAACATATTTGGAGTAAACATTCCCTTCAAATGTAACACTCTGTATTTGGGTGATATATTGTTTGGAAATTGGAATTTTAATAACAAAAAGCTACTTGGTATGTTATTGGTAACATGCAAGAAATCCATCACGAGAAAATGGTTAAAAGTAGATCCACCCACTATTGAGGAATGGATGGACATCGTACACAGAGCCGGCCCTTGGCATAGGCTCTATAGGCGAATGCTAAGGGCACCGTCATCCATGGGGGGCACTGCAAATGGCGGGAGAAAAAAAAAAAAAGACTATTTTTTACCAGTGCTATTACTACTATTATTTCGAAATATTGTATAAGCCCACAGCAAAATAACTTCATAGCAAAGCCTATTAAATAATGGAGAGGCCTTTTCTCTGGGTTCCTGGCTGGCTCGTTGCATTGTACCTGCCCTCTGTGAGGGTGGGGGGTGGGGTCGAGAGGTGAGTTGCCTGAATCTGACCAGACCGTGACCCCAAGACCAAGAGGGAGATTTATTGATACTGTGGCGAAACCACAATGTCCAAAATACTGAAACCATCCGGCGCCCAGGGAAGGAAAAGAAGGAAAGAAGAGTAAGAAAAACGTGAAAAAGATAGAGGTACAGTGACGTCAATGTGATGAAGTGAATGAAATTAATAGTTTAATGCATCGTAATTACCGTTGGAGCAGAGTGTTAACTTGCTAGCTATCTTCGGATGATGAAAGCATTGTTTAATAATCAGTAAATAGCTAGAGTCAACGTAAGTTAGTGTTACTCCCACCTTAAATTCATCAGGGACATTTGGAAAATTAACGTCAGGCCTATTCAGGTGTTAATTTAACCTGTTGGCTGTGTTTTCCCTGCTTGTATGTCAGTTAAAATGCCAGTAGTTTTCCATCCCCTGTATAAGTAATAGGGTAGCTGTAAGCCTTTGGTTTATTGTGTCACAGTTTATGTTTGTTAAAGTTTACATCGGTGTTAAAGTGCAGTTAAAGTGTATTACTGTTAATACTCTATATCTTAGCACTCTGGTTAGACTGAATTGCATTGCAATGACAATAAAGTTGAATGAATCTCATCGTATTTTGATTATTAGTCTATATTAGTGTTATGTATAGCACACACCAAGCATCTGTTTTTTTATTAAAATGTAACATCCAGTGGTCACATATACTTCTCTTCTCTCTTCAGATGCACTTTTAAAATATTTCACCACCACTGCCAGTGACACAGCATCAGGTGCTCCTGAATATTCTTTATGTTTGTGCAATGCCTTATTTATATTGTATTTTTAATTTATCACTTGTTTCTTTCTTCAGTTTTTATTTGGTGTGATATTTTTGACTTAAAATAAATAAAATCTTGAATACATACATGCCGTTTCTGTGTGAGGGCCAGTACTGATCGTACACAAGATTTATACATGGAAAATTTGACATTTTCCCTCAGAGTGCAAAAAGAAACATTTTACCAGATCTGGTCTAAATGGACGGCGTACATGAAGCCAATAAGGTCAGACTTTAGTTGACTCTGTCATTCACTTTTGATTCATCTAATTATTGATTTATTTTTCATTTTAATAGTCTTGAGAGGTTAGCCCCCCCTTACAGCAATTTACATAGTTTCATGTTTTTGTTATTTTTACTATGCATCTTGACAGTAGTGTGTACAAGCTCTACTTTCTGGACTTTTTGTTGTACACCTTGGAGTACCTGGCATAAGAGAAATGAGTTGCAGTTTAGTGAAGTTTTCAGATTACTTTACAACTTTACTTGTCCAACTCCTCAACTCCTGTGACTGAAAAGTCATCATTTCTGCAAAAAGTATAATAATTACAGAAAACTGGATAAGGATGAAGAACTAAATGTGTTTACAGTACATAAAAGTACATTTCAATGTGTTTACGGGACTTAAAGTTGCATCTGAATATGTTTATGGGGCATACACATTTTAACGATTCTCTTAAAGACAACACAGGATTATTTGAAGGGAGTGGTTATTGTCAGTGTTTCCCACATTCTACTGTTGTCAGCTGACAGTCAGATCATGAATTGAAATGCAAAATCTATTTGTTAGACTGTGCAGTTTGACTTTAGGGTTTTTCAGCAGTGTGGTGCAATGCATAATAGTTTTATGATATTTCTGGCCATTAATTTCACATTTCTGCATATTCAGCGCCGTTTTCAGTCTCACTTCAGCTGTCAGCATTCACACTGTATTTTCGCAGGAAATACAATTTTTCTAGTTATCATTATTATTATTATTATTATTATTATTATTATTAGACCTTCAGTATTATTAATACTCATATCTCAGTTAGTTAAGCTGTTATTACTGCAATGGCTGCTGTTGTTTCCTCCTGTATTTAATTATGATTTGACAAATAAATCAGCAAATCATGTGCATACACTGAAAAAATGATTTTGTGCTGTAGTAATATTTATTAGGTTAACTGTCACAATTTTTATTTTCTAATTGTAAGTATCAGTGAGAACTGGAATTATTCAAGTAAAACTATATATGTCATTCGTGTAATAAATAAACTGTGTGGGAAGAGTAAGTTTTATTATGTATTTTCACATAATAGTCAAAGGTTTCATAGTCATTGCACATGAACCTAGAAGTACCAAGTAAGTTTTAATAGTGTTGCGTGTTTTGAATCTGCGCATGCGCCTTGTGACGCACATACAGGACGCACATGCTTCGTTGTCTGCCAAAACACAAGAAGACGACGACGGCGGTCAGGTTTAATGGAGGCAAGAGCGGCTAAATCATCTTGAAGGTAAGTCATTCAGGGTTTTTCCTGTATATGTAACAGAGTTAAAATATAACATGATGATAATATAAAATGTAATATGATCCCACTTGCCATTATCACACATCACGTATCACTGTAGCTTAATTTTACTATGGTCACTAAACGCAATGTCCCTGTGCACCCCAGGGGTACAGCAGTCGGATCTCACTGTCCCCTTGATAAGTGCACAAGTTATGAGCTCCACCATCGTTTTTATTAATTATCTTAATTTTATACAAAACGAGTGGTTTATTTTGTGTTTATGAAACGTATAGCTCCCGAACGGTTGAGCACGTTCTTTTAATGTAAAGTTGACGGTGGTTTTCTTTATTTATTTATATAATGTGGCCAGTGCGACATGTGCTGCTAGCTAACCAGCTAACCTCTTTTTATTATGCACTTGCAGTGAGTCGTATGTGTGTGTGTGTAAACCGGGACTGACTAGATGCTGTGAATAAATGGCGGGTTTGCCAAAATGATGAGAGTTTCCTTTGCATAATTAACACAACGCAACGACAGAGTACACAACCACTACACATAGAAGCGGGGAAGGGAGGAGAAAAAAACGTTTCAAATATCCGCGGCGTCTCTAGGTCGGCTTGGAAAGGCCGCGAGCTTTACAGCAGCCTCTGCCAGACCTCACCAAAACTCTGATGCTAATTATTATAAATAACCTAAAGAGGACACTATCATTTTTGCTATTTTGCAGTGTACTCTTAGTTTGCGACAAATCTAAAATCTTACTGAGACAGACAGTCTATGCATCTGCAGAGCAAACAGAGGACAGGAGAGATGTTCATTCCCACAAAATTTCACTCAGTTTATCATGTTAAATATGGTTTAATTTACTGGCATTTCAGATTTGTTTCTTACTGTGGCTGTATATTTTTATTCCATATATGAAAATACTTTGTATGTGTCATATTTCTACTAAAAGAACCACCAGAATGCACCTAGGATATAGACCACTTGTTGAAATTATGCATTTTCCATCTTTTTGAGTTGTTATAGAGCTACTGATTAGCCTTAAGTATCTGAAATTGAGATTAATTTGTGGGAATTTGAAAAAAATAAAAATGATCTATCCAAAAACACTTCCACATGCTTCCTAAGGACCATCACCTTATTTGGAGGCCTTTATTTCTAATTCCCTCGTCTATATTTTGCTCATAATTTGATATGAAGCCTCATTGTTCTCTATTCTGATTCCGTTTCCACTGTTTAAATTTCTTGATTTAAGATTTAACATATGTGGAAATGGTTCAGATTCTGTATGAAAGATGTGTAATTTTTTAGATCAGAGAGATATTTTAAAAACATTTTGACAGCATATTATCAAAAATACATTGGTTTGACAGTGGTACAGTTTATTTTGGTTACATGATTCTGTAGTTTTAATGTAGTATTTCTTGTAGTATTCTGTAGTTTTAATGTATTATTTTGTCTTTGTGTTTTTGTCCTTAAGCCCAAAGCAAGAACTTTCTGCAGTTGACACAGTGCCCTCTCAAGCAGCAACTACAGCAAGCTGTGTCACAAGCAAAGCCATCTGGCTATTCAGGTAAAACAAAATTTGTGTAGTGCTTTGCACTTCATAAGTTCTAAGAGGTTTACCATCATCACAGAACATAAGTTCTAAGAGGTTTACCATCATCACAGAACATACATACTATTCCAAATTAAAATCAATCAATCAATCAATTTATTATTTAAAGTGCAAAATCACCATGGTACATGGTCTCAATACACTTTACAATAAAATCAAGTACAATAATAACAGACAATAAAACAATAGTAAAACACCAGAGGAAAATGATAAAACAGTTAGGAATTAGTTTAAACCAAAATATTGGGTAAAGAGGTATGTTTTAAGACGGGACTTAAAAATTGCAGTGGATGTATCTTCTTTGATATCTAGTGGGAGGCCATTCCATAAAAAAGGGGCACGGTAGGAGAAGGCCCTGCCACCAGCTGACCTTTTATTGATTGATGGGATGACAAGGAGGTTCGAACTAAGAGAACGAAGAGGGCGTGGTGGAATGTAGGGAGAAAGTAGTTCAGTTAAATAAGATGGTGCAAGTCCATTTAAGGCCTTATAAGTTAAAAGAAGAACTTTAAAATCGGCTCTAGCCTGAATGGGCAGCCAATGTAATGATGCCAGGACAGGAGTTATGTGACAGAACCTACTTGTTTTGGTTAAAAGTCTGGCGGCTGAATTTTGCACAAGCCGAAGACTCCTAGTAGTACAGATGGGGAGGCCAGAAAAAAGGACATTACAGTAATCTAAACGGGAAGACACAAGGGCCTGGAGAACCACCTCGGCGCTATGCCGGGATAGAGCAGGGCGGATTTTGGCAATATTACGCAGGTGAAAGAAAGCCGTCTTCATGATTTCCTTGATGTGAGTCTGGAAAGTCAGGGTTGGATCAAAAATAACACCTACGTTTCTAATGTGCATGCTTTCAGAGATCGAACAACCATCAATATTAAAACAAAGACTCTCGGAAAAGTACTTATAGTTATTAGGCTTAATCACCAGCAAATCAGTCTTAGCAGTATTAAGCATGAGAAAGTTGTGACTCATCCAGATCTTGATTCGGCTTACACATGTTTCCAGATTTTGTATTTGAGAGGGGTCATTAGGCTGTAGTGGAATGTATAGCTGTGTGTCATCAGCATAGAAATGGAACTTTATACCATATTCTGCAATTATCCTACCCAGAGGGAGCATGTAAATACAGAACAACAGAGGGCCCAGGACAGACCCCTAGGGCACACCAGCAGTAACCGTAGAGCATTCAGACAAAGAGTTATTAAAACTAACACATTGGGTTCTACTAGATAAGTAGGACCGGAACCATGAGAGCACCAGCCCGTGAACACCAACGTAATGCTCCAGTCAGTGTAGAAGCACACAATGATCTATGGTATCGAAGGCCAAACTTAAGTCAAGAATAAAAGCAAGGAGGCTGATCCAGAGTCAGCAGTGACAAGTAGGTCATTAACTACTCTAGTCAGGGCAGTCTTGGTAGAGTGACATGAGTGGAAACCAGACTGAAAATTGTCAAAGAGATTATTGGCAGAAAGGTGGGCAGTCAGTTGATCAGCAGCAATTCTCTCAAATATTTTGGATAAAAAAGGGAGAGTAGAGACAGGTCGATAATTGGCAAGAACCAGTGGATCGCTATTGGGTTTCTTGAGGAGTGGTTTAATGATAGCAGATTTATAGGTTAAGGGGACACACCCCTCAGAGAAGGAAGTGTTCAAGATGGCACGTATAGGGGCATTCAGAATAGGAAAAAGTTCCTTAAAGAGGTCAGAAGGGATGGGATCTAGTGAACATGTTGGCTTTGAGGCGGCAACCATTGAGGCCAAGGCCTCAGCAGAAATGGGTTTAAACTGAGAGAGTGAACTCGTGGACCAGGACACGGGCACTGGCCGGTCATGGTACTTGAGAGCTGCTGGCTAATGATATTGTTCCTTATTTGGGAGATTTTATCAGTGAAAAACTCTAGAAAATCATTAGCTGTGAAACAAGGGCTCAGAACAGGTGAACAGTGTGTAAGCCTGGCCACAGGACCCGATGATTGTTCTTATTGGTTTCAATCAAGTTGGAGAAATAAGAAGATCTGGCAGCAGAAAGTGCATGTTTATAACGTTTAAAACTAAGAGTCCAGGCGAGGCGTGAGGACTCTGATTTACAGGTGCGCCATCTGTCTTCAAGTCTACGGCAAGCCCGTTTTAATGAGCAAATGAGGTCGGAGAACCAAGGCACAGATTTAGTTCGAGTGCCTCTACTAGTTCTAAGAGGAGCAAAGGACTCGAGTGATTCTAACAGTGCACTGTTTAGGCTATCTGTGAGGTTGTTGACAGACATAGCCGTGTTGGAGAATGACTCAAGTTTATCGGGCAAATGATCAGCTAAAAGGGACTTAACATTGTTGTTAATGAGACGAAAAGAGTGAGGGTTAGGTTCAGAGCAAATAGTCTGTGCATGCGTGAGAAGGTTAAAAAAGACATAAGAGTGATCCAATACCGGGACCTGAAGAATAGAAGGGAGGCCAGCAGTAATATCCTTTGTACAGACTAGATCCAAAGTATTACCAAGATTATGAGTGGGGCCAGTGACATGTTGGATGAAGTTGAGACTAGAAAGAAGATCCAGAAATTCGGTTGCTTTGGAATCCAAAACATCATTAATGTGAAAATTCAGGTCACCGAGCAGAACTATTTTGTCATGTTTAATCAAAGCGGTAGATAAAAATACAGAGAACTCAGTTAAAAAAATGGGATTATACCTGGGTGGTCTATATATGAGTTATGCCAAGATATGTTGGCGGTTTCCAATAAGCATGGCCAGGTACTCAAAAGATGTGAAGTTACCAAGTGAACATACTATACAGGAAAATTGATTAGAAAAGAAAACCGCAAGTCCCCCACCCGTTTTGTCTTTCCTAGTGGAGAATAAGAAGCTATAGTCAGGGGGAGATGCCTCAATAAGAACAGCACTGGCAGTGGAGGAAAGCCAACACTCAGTGAGGAAAAAGAAATGCAAACCATAGTAAGTAATAAAATCATTAATATAAAATGTCTTGCTGGAGAGTGACCTAATGTTAAGTAAAGCACAACTGAGGTCGACAGGGAGAAGAGCTGGAGGGACAGGAACTGTTTTTATACTAATTAGGTTAGATGTGACCCTCCCATGAGTGCTGGTGCGATTAACTTTACTGGGATCAGAGTTGTTGCTATGAGGACAGTGAGAGCGTTTTGACAGGATACAACGCCGTTTTTCAGTAATTCTAATAGGGATATGAGAGCAGATAGGAGTTGGAATTGACATCGGAAAAGAGGTATGAGGATCTGCTACAGGTTTTGCAGCTGCAAAAGAACTAGGTGGAGTAAGGGGGCCAGAAGCGAAGACAGTGCAAACACTAAAGATGACAGCAGGACCCGCACTGTCAGAGACAGTGTTGTGACAGGAAGACAACGTGTGCAGGGCAGGGTCTTGCTGGGAAAAGCATCATTTCAGGCTAAAAGCAATGAAATTAATAAAATTGTCTGTTAATCTTTCAGACCCTTTCCTATTCAAATGTAAACCATCAAATTTGAAGAGGTCAAGCTCAGTCCAAAAATAATCAAAATTGCTAATAAAACCCAGGCCTGTTGCAGTGGTGAAGTTCTGCATCCACGTGTGCCGACTAAAAAGTCGACTAAAACGCTCTGAGCTTTTGAGCAGGGTGGGAATAGGGCCAGAGAGAACACACCTCTTCCCAAGGCTTTCAACAGTGTGAATCAGTGACTCAAGATCATGGTAAAGTTTGAAGGAGCATCTGGACATGACGTCATTTGTGCCGGTGTGCAACAGAACAGTGTGAACAGACAGATGGAGATCAATGAGGACAGGTATCAGTTCTATGAAGTCAGTAGTAATCCCACCGGAGAGACAGTAAGTGATGGAGCCTGGGAGATGTACATTTCTGATGATAGAGTCACCGATTATAAGAATTTCAGGAGGTTGATTCTTGCAGCCATTGTCATAGACCGACAATTTTGGGGACAGAGACAGATGGGAGGTGCCAAGGGTACCCGGAACAGTAGAAGAGGGATTAGAGTCACCTGCGCAGATGACGTCATCATTGAGCGTCGAGGGGATCGGACCCACGTTAGGCCGTGGAAACGATGGCTGCGGGGCAGGGAGAGGAGGCCAGTCTTCTGAGAAGGATACCGATGAAGGGGATGAACACCTTGGACATTTACCCTGGGACATCAGTCGGCTAGGTGGAGGGGTGCAACGCTTTCTGCGTCGGGAGTTTGGCAGGGCTGATTGCTCCGGGGCGGTGCGTGAGCATGTAGCCGGTAGCTCAGTTAACTTCTCCAGTGGGGTGAAGAAGTTGGACAACGGGATGGGATCGTCGTCATATTCTTCCATGCCAGGGAAAAACAAGGTGTAGGAACACATGCCTGTTGCCCCTTTCTCTTGGCTGCTGAGGCCCTGTTTTTCTTGTTAACTCTTTTCATCTGGATGAAGACTATTCACAGGAAGAAGGCGCCCTCCAGTCTGCCACCTTATCTCCTGGCAGAGAGGACAGTGTTTTCCTTAACCATAAAGTCTTCAGATGAGGACACAATAATAATTAATAATTTACAACCTAAACTCCCATGTTGAACTTTCTTTCCCCTCCAAACAGATAAATTCTTCCCTCACAGGTCAGTCTGAGTGAGCATGGAGTCACCTACTCTTTCCACATCAGGAGTGACGAACTAACTGGTCGTCAGAAGGTGTCAATACCAATGTCTTTACATTTGCAAATTAAGTAACACGTCTGATGGCTCTCTCTCCCTCTGTCTCTCTCTTTCTCTCTCCCTCTGTCTCTCTCTTTCCCTCTAATTTCTAATCCACACATTAGAGAGTGAAAGAACACTGGAAAACCTTTTCTCACTTGTTATTGTGACCCTCCCATGTCTGTTGTTTACGACACATCTGGTCTCACTATCTGTGGGACATTCCACCCAAATGGTCTCTGTGTTCCTCCAGATTTCAGACCATTTCTAATTAACTATTAAGTCAGGATCTCACCCTCTTAATTCTAACAAATTAAGAGTCAGTAAAAGAAGTTCATAAAACTGATCTTTCTCCCGTTTCTCTGTGATGAAATTTGACTGAAATCAAGTTTAATGTTTAAATGTGTCTTGTGTTTGGTGGAACCACAGTACCCTCCAGTGGTGAGTCCTGGTATGAATGGATTAGACTGTCGGGAGATCTTTTGTCTAATACGTTTTTCCTGATTACTAGTAAAAGTCTCTAATATGTTTTTTTGTTTACAAGTAGTAAGCTAGAACTAGAAGAAATATGTACAAGTGACCAGTTCTATCAGTTCTACTGTATCTTTAAGTGTGTTTTTATGTTTTGATCCAGTGTTAATTTCTTTTAAATGTTCAGTGAATTTAATCAGGTCATATTATTTCATTGTTAGACAAAGTCCATTTATTTTGCCATGGTAAAGTCCTGAGAAAGGCGAAGCACGATCTCGAAACATTAAATCGATAGTTTAAATTTAATTAAGTTTCGTGAGTGTAGGCTTATGATATGGGCTACAATGAACATCGCCAGCCCGCCCCTCGGGTCCCGCCTGCCACTCAGGACTACAAAACCAAGAGATAGCTCTCTCTCGCTCTCTTCTTTTTAAATTTTTCAACCTTTACTTTACTCTCTACTTTTGCGACACGCTTTTAGGCAGAAATCTCCGCAAAATTGACCACGTGCGGTTTTACCTCATTTTTATAATTTCGAGGAGGATGCACTTGCCTTAAGTGCTTTCGTTTTTGTTAAACGCTAACAGAACAAAGTTCTGCTTTGATAGTTTTTGTTAAGTATCACTATTTTATTCAGTGGAAGTGAATTTCACTTAATTCGTCTTATATTGAGTAATAACTGAGGACTCGCCCGGCCAGCGTTATTCTCTAGTTATTTTCGTCAAGAAAGTTTAATTAGTTCAATCAGAAGTTAAGAGCCACCACTCCATGCAAGAAGAAGAAGATCTTTATTAAGACCAACACCGTTAATAAAGACGTGCAGTAACTGCCTGCCTCAACAAACCGTGCGAGCGGTTTGCAACGAAAGAAAGACTTTGTGCCAAGCCGAGACTGGCCTGCCTCCAACGCTCACAAGCGGTGCCACCCCGCTGGGCAGCGAACCGGGACCATCCTGCTGAGTACTGAGCGAGCAGCACTCTCCCTCCGACACCTGGACGAGAGAGCCACCCACTGTGAGATCGGAAGAGCCGCGACTTCCCTCCGGCTCTTGGACCGGCACTGCAAGCCCGCAGTCGAGCCATCAACTCCGGCGAAAGGCTCAAAGTGGTGGATGTCCCAACTCTCCAGGCAAAGTAGGCTAAGCACCTTGCACACTGCTGGATTCACACGCATGTTCTGAGTTGGTGTCTCTTTACTTTTCATTCATAATAATCTTTTATTAAGAGAAATCTGGTTAGGGTCTCTGTAGCAGACCACTTTTTGGTTTTACATATTGTTGTTGCTTATTCTGTCCACAGGAGGGCAGCCTTGTATTACTAGAATCCTTAAACAAGTTAAAATCTTTGAAAACTAATGGTTGAGTTACTTAAAATGCATTGTAACATGATTTTGTTACGTAAATATTTCATGATTTGAGTGCAGTGTATCAAAATGTAATTCATCTGGTTTTTTATGTGCATATTGTTTGTTTTTGGGGTTATATTAGCGGGGAGCTTTTGTTTTGAAGAGATTGCTGGCCACTTCCTGTTTGTGTCTTCCTGTCTTCCGGTCAAAAGAGAAACAAAACGGTGATACGGAACGGAACGAGCTAACGGAGAAAATAATAAGTTTAAAGTTACGGTAAACAAATAATAAAAGAACTGAAAGACTAATAGCAACCCCCCGAGGAGGCATAAGGTCAGTGGCAGTATATAGTGTTTACGGTTATACTTGTGTTGATAATGTGTATCAGAAAGGCTAAAACTATGCTAATTGTTTTGCTCAGTGACAACATGAATGTAACCCGCGTATATCTGTGTCTTATCAGTTCTCACGGTCGGTATTCAACCACTTGGAATGGTTTATGGAAATAAAAAGTTGAAAACCACCAGTCGAGTCCCAAATCTTTCGGAGGGGATATGCTACAGTCTCGTTAGTGTCAAAATTACTCCCGTAATATTTGAATGCTTCCCAGACTCGCGACTTTACCATCCGCTCATGTTCATATAGTCCCATTACCATGATCATATAATCTCCACATTTTCTGTTATCATTGTTGTTTGCTTAAATTACCCTTTCATTTATTTACCCTGATTTATTTAGTAAATAAACATATTTAACCGTATGTCGTTGTCTGTGCAGGTTTGTTTTAATGTGGAGAACCGATGGAAACTGTGTAGAAATCACTGCTTCATTTGTGAGATTGAATAAATTGATCTGAAATTGATTAGAATTGATACAAGTTCACCTTGCTTAGTCGAATTTGATTAATTACCTCCGGATTATTCAAATAGATAAAACATCGGAGGTGGTGCCCCATTAATGAGTGTTTTATTAATTGCCAATGATTAATGAATTACATTTATTAGTAGTGTATCTCCTACAAAGGGGAGAGAGACCGGTCTCCCCTTCCTAACAACGGTCACCCAGGAGGAAGAGGGAGCATCCGATGTGCGGTGAACAGTGTTGGCCGAGCTGGGACCATACTGCTGCAGCGCTTCCACCTGGGCGAGGAGCGAGGATTGGTGCTGGAGGACATCATCCAGGAGGGTTGCAATGGAGCGTAGCTCTGACTTCAAGCTGGACAGCTCATGATCCTCCGGGGTGAGCGGGGACATTTTTTTTTTGTCAAAGCATCAGCTTGAAGCCATGGTTGGAGCAGATGGTGGCTGTGAAAAGAGAGAAAACAGCTCCGGCAGCAATGGTGTTTGTAGTAGTCTATGCTTGTTTGGCTAGCAGCTAGCTGGATCTCTAGTGTAACGTTAATTTCAGGGAGGCAGTGGAGACTTACACACGAGGACTCCAGTTGGAGTCCATGGCGTTGAAGAGGCACATATAGCAGACTGATTAGATGGTGAGAGGAGGCAAGATTTACCGGAACGGGCCCAAAAACTGGGCCCGGTGAGGTGGTTGGGTGTCCGGTAAGCTAGTTGGTTGTCAGCTAATTAATGTTCTGGAGGCAGTGGACACCAAGACATTTGGATACCAGGAAAATGAAGCAGAATATATTTTGAATTGTGAAGTTGTGTTGCGCCGCATAAAATGTAATGTATACAAAAGTTGAAAGGACAATCTGATGTTATATCTATTCTAGTGATACGAATATAGCCCAAGAAATGCTGCTTCTCCATTATCCCTGGCATTAAAGTAACTTTGAGTATGATGCATTAATGATTAGATTTCTTTGTATTTTACAGCCTCCACCGGGAAAGTTCTCCTGTTACAGTATTTGATTTGAACAGCTAATGTAAGGTAAATCTAAAACCCTAGGTACCTCTCATTCTTAGTTTTAAGTTGACTTTTATACTGATATGAAAATCTAGTTCAGATGAGGTTTGATTTATTTCTGTCTGTATTTTCCAGATTCAAAAAAGATGAAATGGTATTGTAAAACATGTAGATTTGAGGCTGACACACAGACAGAACTGTTGAAACACTACAGACTAAGACATGGAATGGTTAGCCGTGGCCAGACAGTGCCTTGCCTTTATAAGGATTGCCCTTGTTCATTTAAGACGTTCAATGCCCTTAATATTCATTTATCAAGGCAGCACCCTGAGGCAGTGACATCAAAAGAGATTCTATCTTTTAGTTGTGTCCTGTGCAGTTCCACTTGTTTTGATTCAGAGAGGCAATATTTTGAACATCTTGGAAGCCATTTGAGGAGATTTGAAGTAGTTGCATGTGTATTCAAAAACTGCTCCTTCAGCTCAAACATATATTCAACCTTCGCCTCGTACAGACATAGGAAACTTTCTTCACATGGCCTTGAAGACTTTAAAGATGAAGTATTGAAAAAATACTCGGATCCAATTGTTGCTCAGGATGAGCCATTGTTTGACACTGAGGAGGAGGATCCTCAACCTTTGATTGAGGAAGACAAGGATCTATCTCAGATCATAAAGGAGACGTGTGGCAGCCTTTTTCTTAAGTTAGAGAGCACCTTTAATGTGTCAAACAAGTGCATTGATGAAATTGTGGATGACATTCAATTCATATCATGCACAGCATCAGTTCCTGTTATAAGAGAGTTGATTGAGTCTACTCTAAGGACCCATAGCTGTGAGTTAGACACAGCTGTAATCTCTGATTTGGTTAAAATTCTCAGCGAGGCACACCCAATAAGCTCAGCTTTGGCAAGCGATGGTCCCTTTTCAACATCCTACAAGAGAAGAGAATTCATGAAGGAACATTTTTCAGTTGTTGAACCAATAGAGTATGTACTCGATGAAAAAGAGGGCAAAACATTCCAGTATGTGCCAATATTGCAATCTCTATCACAGGTTCTGAACAACAAACACAATCAAGAAAAACTATTGGATACTGATAGAAATTCGGCAAGAGCCTTACAGTACCAATCTTTTCATGATGGATCCAACTTCCAGAAGAATGATTTTTTCTCTGAAGAGGACAGACTTAGTCTTATCCTGTACTGAGGTCTGCAATCATTGGGGAACTTCAAGGAAAAAACACAAAGTCACAGCTGTGTATTGGATCTTGGGAAACATTCCAGCACAGTCTCAATCAGCATTAACATCCATTAATTTAGCCGTTTTGTGTAAGGCAGTGGACACCAAGACATTTGGATACCAGAAAGTGTTAGAGCCATTGCTAACGGATCTGAGGACTTTAGAAAGAGATGGCTTATTTGTTCCAGGTCTGGGAAAAGTTGTCAAAGGAACTGTTACGTGTGTGGTAGCAGACAACCTAGGAGCTCACTCGCGGGCTTTGTTGAAAGCTTTTCTGGTTCTTATGCTTGCGTTTTTGTCTTGCTGAGCGGTCTGAGTATCAGTCAAGAGAGGTGAGATCTGTTTTTTTTCAACAGAGAACTGAGGAGCAACATGCAGTACATGTTCAGACTGCTTTGTCCAGTCTGAATAATTCCCTGTGCTATGGTGTGAAAAACCAATGTGCACGGTCTGAAAAGCTTAAGCACTTTCATGTTACATCTGGGTACCCTCCAGATGTTTTACATGACCTTCTTGAAGGCATCATTCCATTGGAATTGCCGTTGTCCTCATCAAGAAGAAATATTTTTCTCTCATTGAACTAAATGATGTCATCCACCAGTTTCCTTACACGTGGAGTGATAAGACAAATCGCCCTCATCTTGTCCCCGGCAACTTTTCAAACCGTAAATCGGTGGGAGGCAATGCTCATTAAAATCGGTGCCTGCTATGTCTACTGCCTCTGATGATAGGTTTGAAAGTACCTGAGGATCGAATGCAGTCAAACCATCACTCTTGGTTAAAATATAAAAAAAACAAAAAAAAACAAAGGTGTCTTTGGATGTTCTGAAGGATAACATTAAAGACGCACTGAAGTGCAGATTTCCAGGTGTCACAAGAGTACATATTGCCAACTCTGTGAACTGTTCAGGGACAACCTATGCTGCTTGAATGGTGGTGTGCCGTGGTTCTACTGCTGGGTTGCCAGACTTTGCAGAGGTGCTACAAATTATGATAGTTCATAACAAACCAGTGTTTTTCATCAGACTAAAAATGGCATGGTACAATGAGCACCTTAGAAGTTATGAGTTGGAGAACACAAGCAATGAGCAAGTAATTGAGCAAAAGGATCTTCCAGATTTTTATCCTTTGGCGGCATACACTCTGGCAGGAAGACGTCTGGTAACCTTGAAGCACCACATTTGCCTCCCTTATTAGTGGTCACAAATGCGGGATGTTTGTTGAAATTTGAGTTCGAGCTTTATATTTGTCTGGACATTAAACACCCCTATCCTGTCTCCATCCACAGATGCATTCACAGGGGTTTTCAAGTCGACCACCTTAGGTGCTGCACAGATTATTCATCACATCTAATCATATTTGTAACAACCAGTGTTTATTTCTGGTCACAAATGACAACTTTTTTCTGGACTTTCATGAAAAACTGCAGATAATGATCATATTCTAATGAGTTAGGCTAACATCAGCACACTGTATATAGTTGCAACTTCACATCAGAATGAATGTCTGTAAAGATTAACAAACAATTTTTGTGTTTCTGATGCAGCTTTCTCTGCCAGGATGGGCACCCCAGCAAAGCTCCACATCATTTTTGGAGACGATAATATTCGCAAACTCATTCTATCTTCAGGCATACCAAGCAGCCTCACAGACCTTATTTGTGCTATCAGAGATTCTTTTGATATTCCTGGGGATTTTTCTGTGCTTTATCAGGACATGGATTTCAATGGTCAGTTTTTCACTCTAACCAGCATTAGAGATGTGGAGGATAAAGCAACATTAAAAGTTGTGCCAGTAAAGCCAGTTGTCCTCACTGAGTTCAGTGGAAGAAATAGAGGTTGACACGCCTCCACCACGAGAATCCTCTGATACTATCTCCACCCACTCATCATCATCAGGGACCATCATTCTCTCCTCCTCTGATGAAAGCGGAACTTCCCAATGCCCTCAACCATGGCCAGCTAGATTTGAAATACTGACATTTTCCTTTGATGTAGAACAACATTTGCAGGCTGGAAACCAAGCATTCCTGAAGGATGGTGCCCTGCTCAACCACCCAAGTTTGACAAGCAGCATACTGGAGAAGCTTGCAGAGGTGGTTTTTGGTTACATGGCATACCCCACAGGGATTCAAATTTTGACAGTGGTCGAAACCTTAATCGAAGAGTTCCCATGTCTCAGGAAACCAGGGTCTTTTAATGGCCTTTATGGGTGGCAGTGGAGGATGAAATGGAAAATTGGGAATTACCATGCAAAATTGAGAGGCCGTCAACTTGCCTGTCCAGAGCTGGAAGTGAACTCGCTGAAAAGACAGAAGTCAAATGAGAATGGTTCAAGCAAAGGCATCAAAAAGCCCAAGAAAGCAGAGGTAAACTACCTGCCTCCACTGCCAGTTTGGGACACGGAAGCCACTTTAGAGAAGGTGAGGGTAGACATGCTGCAAGAAATTAAGAAGAAAAACAATGAGAGGATAATATCTGAGACAATGGAAAGATCTTTCTTCCTTCCGAAGACAGGAAGTTGTAAAGCAGTGCCCCGCCATCCAAGATTTCCAGGAGAGATGGCCTGCTCTTTTCTCCGAAGCTCAGGTAAAACAAGTGTCTGTGTGTTGCATTTATAAATCCATTAAGAAATAGTGTTTGTTAAAAAGAAAAAAGTAAATAGCATAATCGTACCTCCTTATTTCAGATCAAGGAGGAATTCAAAAGAATCACAACACTGTTAGAAATTACCAGCATTTCACAATAATTAACAGTATTATTTTACTGTAACTTGTTGTAATTAAGTTCCCCTGTAATATCCCAATGAATACCTGTAAAAACTACATTATCCTTGGATTTTACAGCATTTAACTCATATTTTACAGTAAAATCCTGCAATCAAAAAACCCCTGTTATATCACAACATGATCTATAATATCACAGCAACACAGTAAAAAAATGCAAGGATTTCACAGCATTCAACAGTATTATTACAGTGAAATATTGTATTGAAATATGCCCTGGGAAGTCACATAACATAACCGAACTTGGCGAGAAGGTAATGGCTGCAGCCTGTGGGAAGGCGGGGCTGGACGGTCCAGCCCCACCTTGAAGGTCCAGCCCCGCCGACAATACCATTTTAGGATCCGTGTGCCGGTTCTGGTTGAGAAGAAGGAAGCTCTGTACCACCATACCACCGTACACGCATATAGAGACCGGACAATAAAGGAGAGTGCTTGGAGAAAAGTCAGACAGGAAGTTGGACTACCTGCTAAGTTATGAAAATATGTGTCTGTTACTTGATTACAGCCGTCTGTTGTACTTTACTATGGATGTTAAATCCAGGTTCCAATCATATTGATCAAAGGACACACAAAGCTTGGTATTGTAATAGCAGTTATAAGTTAAATTTTTTATCTTGTGGTCCCTGTTGTACTTCAATGAAAAATATTGTCATGGATAAGATACATTTTAGTATCTTTAATCAACTAAACTACCTACTAAATAGGTATTCCTCATGGTTTGCCCTCTCAAGGGCTGAGTGGAAGTTCTCTGTGTACATGTATGCAGTACTACTAGTAAACAATACCTGTTACTGGACCTGTGTGTGCTTTTATTACCCCCATGACGTCCACTTGAAGATGAAAAGGAGTCATTGTAGGAATAGTGATATAGAGAGCAAGTAGAGAGGCAAATAATGATGTAGGCCTATGTATATTACAAAATATAAATGCATTTGTCTTTTTTTGGCTGATCTAATTATAGATTTTCCATTTAGTTTTATAGATGACAACATTTATGTATGTTAAAAAGAAAATGACGTCCTTAAGTCCTACAGTTCGCAGGTGTCGTAAATGCAGCAAGTTTCCGAAATCCCCACTGTCCTGAATGAAGCACAATTAAGGTACTGGATGTGGGCGGGGCTGGACCGTCCAACCCGCCTCCTGCGTGTCGCAGCCGTTAGTAGTTGAACTTGGCACTGTTTTGAACTGAAGGCGCCGTTTCCCTTTTCTCTTCTGGGCTGAATGGAGAAGGTGAGCAGCATGCATAACTCTGTTTGCAGCACTTACACCCATGTTATTTTAATATGATAATAATATTTACTTTCAAATGAACGTTTATCGCATGACACAGTTCATATTTTGTTAGCAAGTGCCCGAAATTGTTGAACGTTCTCTCACAGAATTTGCTAATAGTAGTAGTAATAATAATAGCTAGCAAAAGGCTGCTAGTACCATTAGTGACTATTTGCTATGTGTTAGAGAAGAAGAAGACAAGAAGAATAAGAAGAGAGAGAAATAAGAAGAAAAACGAACGGGAAAGTAAGTGAAAAGGTTAGTGTTTAATGTCGCTACGTGTACTTTTCAATGTGTTATATGGTTAGGCCATGTAGCCCCAGGTTTGATTTGAACCTTTCCCGTTCGTTTTTCTTCTTATTTCTCCCTCTCCTTCTTCTCTCACATAAAAAACCATGGTGCATCGGCAAAAACAGTCCCTGGTAATTCACTTCTGTTGTGGCTTTTTTATTTGCATCGTTTGTTGCTTTTTTTTATTTGCAGCGGCGTTTATCAATGATAATTATAATAATAATAATAAATAATTGTAGAAATTGTAAATGCACTTTACATTGAGTGAGCAATCTCAAAGTGCTACAGAAAAAAAGAACACATAGGGCTACCACTATCATTTTTGACATAGGGCTAAAACTAAAATACAATAATGATACTATCATTCAAAAAACTTTTTGCACAGGACCACTTGGATTATTGATTATTTCTTTTAATTTACGTAGACCGTGTATTACAGTATTACCCCAAGTTGAAACATGACTCGAGAGCAAAAGCGGTTTTGCCCAACAGTAGCCGATCTAAGCAGGCTAATGACTAGCTAGTCTATGGGGCATATAGCGGCTCCCTGCATCGGTAGAGATATGCCACATAGACTAGCTACTCCTTAGCCATGCTTGGATAGGCTACTATTCTGCAAAAAGGCTTTTGCTCTCGGGGCAAGTTTCAGCTCGGGATAATATTGCAGTAAACCCAAAGGTGATGTAACTCCAAAAATGTCCATGAAGTTTTTCTCTCTTTTTTTTTTTTTTTAACAAACCAGCATATAGCAGCCTCACTACTCACGGAAGTACAGAAAACACACGGGACTGCAAATTCATGCTGCTGGGGAACATAATGAACCACAAATGCCATTAGCTGTGGACGAAAACCTATTTTTACAGAACCTTAAACTTTTCTACTTGAAATTGCAATCTAAGCTACTCTTACCGGCAAGCACCATACAAACCATTATTGATGGCTTTCAAAGTGCTCATGAACTTGGCCTGTCCAATTCCCTTAACATTCTGAGTGAGAAATTGAAAGAACTCGGAATCCCTCAGGCCACTATAAGCAGCATCATTGAGGAAATGAACAGAGATGATCTACTCACACTCTATATCAGGGGAAGGCTCAGTACAGATGCAAAGAGGAAGGCTGCTTTTAAAGAGTGTTTTAACTACGTTCATCCCGTGCCTTTGCTCTTGGGCAATGATGAAAATGACAAAGAATTTTTTGCTCAGTATGTTCCTTTACATGAGACATTGGTGACACTGTTCAAAAATGAGTCTCTACACGAACAGTATACCTTGACACGTTTGCAGCCATCTACTGATGCTGTCTATCAGGATGTCAAGGATGGAGAAGGATTTCAAAGTAATCCAATGTTGAAAGCTGACCCTGCCTCACTTGGTTTGATACTGTACCAAGATTCCTTTGAGGTTGTCAACCCCCTGCACTCAGGGGAAAAAATCTTGCCTCACAATAGATCTTCTATAGATCAGATGCAACTTGTTCTCTTATGTAGGGAACAGGACTTTTAGGTATTTTGGGGTAAATAAGGTTTTTGCTCCCCTGATTGAGGACCTCAAAATTCTGGGGGCAGAGAGGTGTAGTCACATCTGATGGCATTGTACTAAAGGGCTCTTTGGTTGCCATTGCAGGAGACAACCTGGGATCCCATTCTATTGGGGGATTCTTGGAGAACTTCAGTCTGTCTATTTATTTTTGTCGCTACTGTGAGGTGTGTAGAGATGATTTCCTGACTAATCCTATATCATGTGGTACCAAAAGAACAGCCCAATCATACGCAAGTAATTTGCAAGAGCAGGAAACTACTGCCACTGACTCTGTATGCGGCATCAAGTTTGACTCTCCTTTCAATCAGCTTTCACATTTCCATGTTTGCCAGCCTGGCCTACCACCATGTCTAGGCCATGACTTATTTGAGGGAGTCATATCTTATGACCTTCCTTTATATGTTCGCCATTTAGTTGAGGAGAATCATTTTACATACCTGCAGTTAAATCGGTGCAAGAACCAGTTCAGATATGAAGTTAATGATGGTAAGGACAAACCAGCAGACCTATCTCCCGGCAGTGACAAACTAAGTGGGCATGCAGTTCAAAACTGGTGTTTCCTTAGACTTCTCCCACTCATGGTGGGTGACAGGATTAAAGATCCCTGCGAAAATGAGGTGTGGCAAATCATTTTGCAGCTGAGGGAGATTGTTGAGCTCATCTGTGCACCGGTCATTACAGAGGGCCAGGTCGCATATCTTAAAGTCCTCATAGAGGAGTAGACAGACATAGACAACAGGACAAGGCTTTTCCCCAATGCCCCCCTCAGACCAAAGCACCATTATCTGTGCCACTATCCATCTCTCATCATTCATTTGGCCCACTTATTCGACTATGGACACTGCGGTTTGAGAGCAAACATACATTTTTTAAACAATGTGCCAGGAAATTGCACAATTTTAAGAATTTGTGCAAAGCTCTGGCAGAGAGGCACCAACTTCTACAAGCGTACTTGAGTGCGGGAAACTTGTTCCCTCCTCTTGTACAAGTAGAAAAGGGGACTGATTTTCACATTGAGGATTACAATGACAGGATCAGGGCATCTGTAGCCAGTTGTCCATTCCAGTCACAGTCGGCAGTGGCTTGTAACTATGTTGCAGTCAAAGGCACAGATTACAGAAGGGGATGTACATTTTACTAGAAAACAGTGATGAAGGGCTTTTTATGGGGAAGATTATGCTAGTTATTGTTGTTCATAATTCGGTCTATTTTGTCTCGGAGAAACATACTTTTGTAAAGTTAAGTGACACTGTACTGTGACCTAGGAGTGGCCCAAGACAATTAAAAACCATTGCCAGGCGAGGGAAATGCCTTCGTGGTCATGCTCGTGGACCAAATGATGCAGCACGACCGCAACCCATCCACAGCCATGTGCCACAGCGTTGTGAGAAACATTGTCAGGTAGGGATGGGACTATTATCAATATTATCGTTAATTGTGATTAAAAAAACACAATTAATGTGGTGCAAGCTGTCAGTTAATCCCCAGCCCCACCCCCTACAACTGTTTGTAGCTTTCATTGATTCATTTCCTGCACCTCTATGATGTCACAAGGGTGCAGAAATGAAGACTTTGTAAACATGGTTTGTTTAAACAGAGCTAGTATAGTCAAGAAAACCAGACTTATTGACATGTTTTTATGAAGGTCTTGTTCAGCCTGATGTTTTTTTTAAGCGTGTTTTTTTCCTTTAAGTAATCCTTACATTAGCTGTACGCTTAGTACCACAAGTGCCACAATGGTGACATATTTTCTAATTGTCCCACCCACATTTTCAGGAGCCATCCAAAAACATTTCGCAACATTGGCAAGCACAGTGATACTGCTGGAGACGGATGTCACTCTCTTCTGCAACAAGTAAAAACGAGAGTGCAGTGCAAAAATAGGAAAAATACTCTTGCTCGACGCCACAGAGAAGGAAGACCGCACACGAGAATGGCAGGAGAGGCCAGACTGGCAAGAGGTCCTGTTGACCAATACGGGTATGTAGCAATATACATGTAAAATTTGTCAACATTTGATCAAAAGCATTGTATATGACCATGAATAACCCTGAAACAGGACAAAACATACTTTTCTCTTTACTACTTTATTGACACTTTGACATGGACCCTTTTCACAGCAAGCATGTTGCGGTATTAATAGTGTAGTAAACACAGGTGTGATTAACTGTGATTATGGCCTTGTCCCATTTAGGTTTAGCTGAGCCAGGGTGCTGATATTGTGCATAGTGGCTCTCTGCCATGGCTGTGACGCACTAAATACCTTGACCTTAATTAATTTGATAAAATACACCTGTGCTTACTGCAACATGACTTTTGTGGGATGGGTCTATTTAGACAGTCACAACTGGGAATCAAACTGCTGACCCTTCAGTCATGAGACGACCTGCTAACCCTAACCCCTAACCCTAACCCAACTTCTGAGCTATAACCGCCCCCAATAGTGTTGTTACCCTGTGATGCCCACTCCTAGGTGTGTGAGGTGGGGCCCAGCAGATTTGCCAGAGGGGGAGACCGAGGCAACTTTGGAGAATATGAAGAGGGATCTGCTGAACATCTACTCAGGCATGCAATCTACTGTCTTTTTGGGTAATTTTGTTTAAAGGGGACATATTATGCAAAACTCACTTTTTCCTTGGTTTAGTATGTATATTTGCGTATCCGAAGTGCCTCTCCACCCCTTAAGCATAAGTTTCGACAACTAAGTCAATATTTTGTACCTTCTGGAATCAGGAATTGAGTCTCTAAACGAGCCGTTTGGATTTCACCCGGACTGTTACGTAACAGTCCGGGTGATTTGAATACTCCAGCCCTCGCTCTGGCTATCTCCTCCCACACTACGCCAGCTACCTGAACGAGGATCCGCCATTTTCTTGTTCTTGCTTCACTTGTACGCAACAGCCTGACCACTACCATGTACAACCCGAAAGCCAAGCACTGCTGCTCAATTGTCGGATGCACGGATCCTCCTGTTTCGCTACATTGCCTCCCTACCAAAGAGGATATCAGAGCGAAGTGGCTACATTTTATTTATCAGGGAAACGTCCCAGCTTCAGTGAGCAAAAGCCTTATGGTCTGTGCCAGTCACTTCACGCCAGACTGCTTCAGCAACCAGGGTCAGGACTGGACGCTGGACTGGCAACAAGATTGTTCCTAAAAGATGGATCCATACCCACTGTCAATGATGGAACTGTAAGTATTTAAAAAACAGTGTAGTTTGTGTTACTTTGGCCGTTTAGCACATGAGCTAACGCTAACCGTCAATGTAAATAGGAGGCTGAACTAACATTACATGTGAAGTTATCAACGTTGGGCTTACTGGCTGTAGTATTCACGATAATGTTAATGTTACCAAACGTTAATTTGTCAAATCAGCACTCTTTTAAAACATGACAGTGAATTGAGAAAATGAATTAGGATATTGAGATTTTATCGCTTCTAACCGGCCGGTGAGCTACTGCTCGGCCGTGAACATGGGGAGGAGACGGTGTGAAATGTCTCAGTTGTTCGCGGACGGTGAGCTGCTGTTCCGCCGTGAACAAGCAGAGGAGATTGTATGAAATGGTCTTAGTTGTTAGCGGCCGGTGAGCTACTGTTCCGCCGTGAACAAGCAGAGGAGATTGTATGAAATCGTCTCAGTTGTTCGTGGATGGTGAGCTGCGTTAATTCATTAGCATGTTGTGCTAAAGGACAGTGACCTGCACGTTACCTGCAGTAAAGCAATCACTACTTTGTTTTGGAGCCAGGGACAGGGGTTACCTGCTACATGTCTGCTGTGCTACTATCAGTTATATGCAGGCATGGACACAGAAAAGTTGCTTCGCAAATGTGTATAGCTCGTTGCCATGGTCACGCTATGCTGTCCTCACGTCTTCCGCCCGGCAGGAAGAGGTGGGCGGCGCACGCAGTAGCTCATTAGCATAAAAGGGAAAGGCACTCAAACCGACCGCTTAGAGCAGGGCTGTGAAACTGGTGTGTAAACAACCCTGCTGTGCTCAATCCTTCGTTTTTTTCGACCAAAGCATGTAACTATCATTCCATTTAGACATCAAGGAACCATGTCAACAAGCAGAAATGAGCATAATATGTCACCTTTAATGTTAAATCCATGCTATTGTGTGTTACTATGTTACAGCCATGTGCCACTGCTGTGGACATTAATACTGCAGAACTCCCCAGCACCCCCTGCTTGATCATTCAAGGTAATGTTACTTTGATCAAGTATCGACATTTCTAACTCAGTATTTTGTTTTGATTCTAGAAATCTACATGACCACAATAAATAATAATAAGAATTATAATAAGAATTACATTTGTATAGGCCTTTGTATCTGAAGCAGATCTCAAAGTGCTCATAACACATGATGTTGTATCTGTTCATTTCAGGTGACATGATGAAGCCCTCTGGATGGCTTATATCCATCGAGGGACATGTCGTGATGGGCCCACACCCTTTGTTTTTACACGGAGTAGCTGCTTTCTTCAGCAGCTATTACATCTTCAACCTTGAGTATCCTGCCGCTGGATCATCGACGCTGGAGTTCATTCAAAGGTATTGTATAAAGATCACATTTAACCTTGTAATTCACATTATAGTACAGGCTTCCAACTCAATGATTGTCTTGAGGTCTAAAATGCTGACAAAGGAGGTACCTGAGGCTAGCCTGGTGAGACCATCCTGATCTTGCGAACTCATATTCAATTTCGCTCTGCAGATCAGTCTGGGTATCTACACATGTTACGCTGACAATGGTCCAACAAATACCTACTGGTCCAATCACAGCTGTTTATTTTGTTTTGGGGCAGGCTATGTGATTTCAAAACGTCTATTGCGAAATGCGAATGTATTGAATGAAGTAGAGCGCAAATTTTCTTTAAAAGCAGAAGAAAATGCTCTCAGACCCTTTATTGAAAAGGACGTGTTTGTCATACTCAACAGGGTTTGGTTTAATTTACCAACTGGCCAATTGCGTGAAGACGCATTTCAGTGGTGGCGCACGTTGATATGGCCCCTCATAGTAGAAAATCAACCACTTTGCCTCAGGCAAACCTAACCTGAGGCACCCTGGCTAAAAATGGCTAAAAATAATTTTATGGTGAGAGGAAGATCCAACAAGTTTGGATTATAAGTCTATTAGGGTTTGATATGGGAAAAAGCACAGGTGAACACCTTGATAAATGCTGCCTGCAATACATAAGTCTATTTAAACCCGGAACTATCTCTGCTTATTAACAGGTGCTTCCTGGGCATCAATCCTGAAAGAGGCTCAAAGACCAAGAAGCGGACAACATTAAACCCTCATGTGTGCACCCTTTAGAGGAAACTTATTGACTTTGAGTGGGCATCATAGTTTGTTTTTTTTTGCAGCAGTTGTCAGCTCAGTTTTGAGTAGTTCTTTTTGTACTTTTTTAAGACAACTTTGCACTACAAGATTTTTGCACAACGCTGTTGCGTGTTGACTTATTATAATGTTTGAGACAGAGAGTAGTGCCTGACCCCTTCACGACATCCCTTCATGGCTCTCTCTCTTCCTCTCTTACTTTGCCATGTAGGCCTCATTCCCATCCTCTTACTGTTATTGTGACACAGCTAGTTGAATAGTTGAATTGTGACACAGGTAGTTGAATCGCAAGTTTCTGCACAATTTCTCTGCATTTTAAGATGGCTTTGGAAGGTTTATGACTAGGAAGTTGAATTTCTTGAATTCTTGAATTTCTTGGCATTTGCTGTATGTTGAAAAATATTTATTTGTTAATAAATATGCCATTGGGCTAACATTGACTTTACCTCAGAGTTGTGTGTTTGGGGGGGGGGGGGGGGGGGGGGGGGGGGGGTAATTGTACAATGATTGTAAATTCACAGTAAATGGAAGCTTCATCTGCATTACTTTCACAGTAAATTACTGCCAACTTGTGCATTACTTTCACAGTACACACTGTAAAAGTACAGGGCCTTGTTGTAATGATGTACAGCAAAAGGTTGTAATTCCCCAGTAATGTACTGTAATATCACAGTAACTGCTTTGTAAATGTAAATGCAGGAGTTATTCAGCAAAAAAAACACTGATCTTTCTTTGTCACATGCACGCACGCACAGGCACACACACAGGGAGAGAAGGGGGGGGGGGGGGAGAGAGGGGGGAGAGAGAGAAGGAGAAGAGAGGGCGAGAAATACAGAGAGAGATGCACCTGAGCTGAACAGACAGTGAAAAACATGCTCTCTGTCTATTTTAATTTGGAAAATAAATTCACAAAATTGACCTTTCATTCTGCTAACTGGCAACCCAAGCAAAAGCGGTCGGTGACCCACTTGTCACCGACCGCTGTACCCATAGTTTGGGAAAGGGTGAGGTAAAGTTTCAAATGCATACAGTTACTTTAAAGTGGATTAACCTACAACAGTTAAGAATAATGCCCTCAGAGGACCAACCAATGCAGATCCAGGATATCATAGTTTTGTATGAATTTTGATGTTGCTTCTATTGACAACATGTATAGATTAGTGAATTCATATGGTACTTCCTACACAACTATCCTCTGTCTGCTAAAACAGCAACACGTTGAAGCGAGACGGGAGGCCATTATTCGCGCCCTGATGGAATTCCTGGGGGACTCTTCAGGGGAACTCATCAAGGACTAAAAGGTAAATTCAAACATTTTCAGATCACAAAGTTCACTTGAGTACATTATATTGAATTCTTATTCACTTCCCCTTTAAATACAACTTGCTTGAACCATCAAATAATTGTCAGAAAATTAATAATAAAAAGTAATAATAATGAGATACAAAGTGATAAAAATTGTATATTGCTTAATGAAATTTTGTATAATGCATGAAAAGCAAAAAAATGAAAATTGACAGAATTAAGCAAAGTATTGGATACCTGAAGCTGATCATTGCCTTTTATAACAACTCAATAAAAGAAACACAATGCATCCTTTCAATAGTCTTTATTGTAAGTGCATTCTGGTGGTTCTTTCAGTTGGAGATGACAAAAAAGACATTTTCATAGATTTAATTAAACTATATGGCCTATTACACATTGCATGAGTGGGGATGCATTTCTAAAAGTCTCTAAATTAACTCAATATCTCCATAAGAAATACATCTAAAATGTCAATGAATTAAATCATATTCCTGACATGAAAAACGGAGTGAAATTTGGGGTAATGATTATCTCTTCTCGCTATCTTTTCTTCTCTCTCCTCCCCTCTACTTTCTCCTCTTCTCTCCTCTCCCCTCCTCTTTCTTCCACTCTCCTCTCCTTGATTCTCTCTTCTCTGCTCTCCTCTCCCATTTTCTCTCTTCTCCTCTGTCCTCTCATCTCTCCTCTGCTCTCCTCTCCCATTTTCTCTCTTCCCCTCTGCTCTCTTTTCCCATTTTCTCTCTTATCCTCTGCTCTTCTCTCTCATTTTTCTCTTCTCCTCTGTCCTCTTTCCTCCCCCCTTCTCTCTTCCTCTCTCCTCTGTTCTCTCCTCTCTGCGTGCTACATGCACATCTGTATTATTCAGTGTTCCAATAATGAGAGACAGGAAATAAAGTTCAGGAATCACTAGAGTTGTGCATAAGGTCCATAAGGCCTGATTTACTACAGGTTGTTTGTGCGTGTAAAAGCGAGTGCAAACTTCAGCTGTTATCGGTACTGTGGAACAAGAATATTTTCAGAATCAGAAAAATTTATTTCAAACTGAATATTCACAAGAAACCAAATTCCGCAGCAGACAGTACACAGTACTACAACAGTTTAAAAATGCGTTGGAATAAGCAAAGCTTATATGTTTCCAGACCCTAACAACACAAATGCATACACAAAAGAGATAACAACAACATCATCATATAGGATGCACTCTCTAGTTCCCTGCTACCCCCTTTCCTCCTCAGTTGGCAGTCTCCTCCTTTTTGTATGATTCAAAGATTCAATTTCTAAACTTCCTAAACTTAGCGAAATTATTTAAAATGTTTAGGATCAATAGGTATTGAACTATTGATATTTTTGACACTATAACTTGAATAAAAAATTAAGCTGTACTATGCACCTGAACATGGATTCACATATATTTTACAGGATATCAGCAGAGAGGCAGCTCAAGAGGACCAGGCTAAGCAAGTCCTGAAGATCTGTATCTTCCACACAAGTGAAGAAGATGAGGGTGCATCAGACGCTGATGTGTCAATTGTTGATGAAGGGACTGAGGTACTTGACAACTGTGGAAGTGTTACAAAGGCCTGTCTCCTGCTCATGGGCATCATTTATGCCATGAACTTGAGTTACCCACCAAAAATGAAGTACACTTTTGAAGTGTTTCAAAAGCTTCTTCTAGAGCTTGATGTCCTTAAGCTGTCCCCAAAAAATCCTGTCTCTGCGAAACAAGCTTATAGCTTGAGGGCACATGTTTGACCCAAGAGTTGTCCTTTCAAAGAGGGCACTAAAAGAAAAAAACGGCACAGTTGTTTATGTGGCTATTTGTCTATTTTCTTCTTTTTCTCTCGTTTTAATGATGTAATTTTTATTTTATTTATATTTTATTTATTGTATTTTTATTTCTTGTTGCACTGTGTTAAAAATGCGGCCATGTAGAGTGGCTAAGTTTTGGGGACAAAAGAAAAGAAGTTAGATCAGCATTTTCAAGTTAAACCAGAGGTTCTCAACTGGTGGGTAGTGGGGCCATTTTCAATGGGTCATGGATGTGAGTGTGGGCATGAAAAGAGGGAGGGGCGAAATATTGCACTTTTTAGTGTCAAGATGCTCTGCTTTTTGTAGGATATTACTCATGATACAGAAACAGATGTTTAGAACCTCAGGGCAAAACACTGTTCTTTAAGATGAAACGTTCAAATAATAAGCATGTCTTTTAAGATGCACTGAAGGTTCCTGAAGCATGTCAAATGTTTTTTTTCGAGAGTTTAAGGTTAAAAAGGATCCAAAAGATAGGCTACGTATGCTCTATGCAAACAGTTTCTGAACTTGTCCTTGTGCCTTTAACAAGCTGCCTCAGACCCATTTTAGCTACCCTAAGATGACATTTCTGTCGTCATCTACTTACCCCGATGCCGATAGAAGGACTGAAGTTTTGTCAACATTCATGCTCTTCTGGGAGTTTGCCAAGATGACTGCAGTGAACAGCAACTTGGCTTCAAACATCCAAAAAATATGTCATGAATCAAAAAAATGTCGCCATACTGCTCATCTGAAGTAATCCAAGTGTCCTGCAGCTTACACATTCCTAGATGTTTTGAAAAAAGCATCACAAAATTGTGTTTTGGCTTTGTTTGCTCTGCTTTGCTTCCTCTGTGGTGCTGCATGAACACTGCAGTTGAGTGGAAAAAACGTCTCTCAAACTCATGGATGTTAACAAAACTTCACCAATCCTTCTATCGACAAATGGGTGAGTAAATGATAACAAAAAATTCATCTTAGGGTGAACTATACCTTGTTGTTGTTTTGTGATGCAAACTTGTTGGAAAATGTTTTATTGAAAATTTTTTTTTTCACTGAAGAAAAATAAAGGTGTTGTTAAATTAAACAGTTGCGGGGGGGACAAGATGGCGTCGTAGAGTAAGCATCGTTGCTGAGTGAGCTCTGGTGACATTTGTCAGTTTATATTTCTACTCTACATATTTGAACAGTGAAAAGTGTTGAATTTTGAACAGGAAGTGTTTTAACATGAGCCTGGACAGTTATTTTTCAAAAGCTTCGGACAACATGCCCAGAAACACGAAAAATTTGTTGAAGAAAACCCAAGCTAATGCTGACAATGAGGGGGAGCTAAGTGCATCACCTGAGATACCGAGCGTGGGTGTTAGCTCCGGCTCTATGGAACCAGGTATTGTTCAAGCCCTGGATGGATACAAAGGAGGGATGGCTGAAGCTTGATCGGGCACACCGGTCCTTAGCACTAAAACCTGGCGCCGGTCAACGTCCCACGCCGCTGATAGTGAAGTTTCAGAACTTCACGAATAAAAACAACGCGTGATGGAGGCGACTCGTTGGCTTGGATCCCGCAGGTCTAACCAGGACGACCCCACAAACAAGGAACCCAGGATCTCCTTTAATGACTATTCAGCTGAGGTGGTCCGGAGACGAAAAGCTTTTGATGACGTGCGGCTGAGGAAGATGAACATGGCCTATGTGTTACTGTACCCGGCTACTCTGAAGGTGACGGTGAACGGGACTCAGAGGAGATTTGACACCCCGAAAGAAGCCGCTTCGCTTCTGCATTCACTGGAACGGAGGCGAGAAGGACACTGCTTCCCAGTGATATGTCTGTCAGTATGTGGCTTTATGTCACCTGATTTCATTCATACAAGTTACGTGAGTATGTTCTGATGGCTCCGTATGTGCGTATAACGTTATGTTTATGCATATGGGTAAATTTTGTTCACGCACCAAGTTATGGCCACCGTGAGCAAACTTAAGTTTTTGTTTATTTTATGTGTGGGTGCCAGGGAAGAACAGGGTGCAGCCTCATTCATTTATTATTGACAGATCTGTTTCTTTTTTTTTTATGAGGCTTGTGCAGAGAGAGCGATGTGGAAGAGGTTTAAAATGTCCTGCAGGTTAAGTGGCAGGGACAGCCCCCATCGTATTTGTGCTGTTTTGTATAATAGTTCCTGTTCAGATTTGTTTTTCTCCCAGCTCAGTGACTGTTTTTATTGTATTATGCAGTTTCAGATTTGTGCTCTTAGTGAGTTATGTATCTATATAGAGGGTCGACTTAAACGGTATGGCAAGTAATAAGCTACGCTTGTGTACATGGAATGTAAGAGGGTTCCATAGTCCTATTAAAAGAAGAAAAATACTCACCTTTCTGAAAAAAGAACACATTGATATTGCACTTTTGCAAGAAACACATTTGGACAATGTAGAACACCTGAAATTACAGCAGGGTGGGGTTGAGCAGGTATTTTTCTCCTGATTTACTTCAAGAAGTAGAGGAGTGGCAATTCTTGTGAGAAAGAATCTTCCTTTTTCAATTATAGAATGTGTTAAAGACAAACATGGAAGGTATGTTATAATCAAGGGGATCTTACTAGGTACGGTTATTTCCATACTGAATATTTATTACCCCCCTGCTCACCCGTCAGATTTTATAACTAAAGTATTCTTAGATTTTGCTGAGATTCACTCAGATATTTCCATAGTGGGTGGAGATTTTAATTGCATACTGAATCCCCTTATTGACAGACTCCCCCACAAAGCCTCACCTCTTTCTTCACAAGCTAAGTCACTTAAAGGAACTTGGGGCAGGATCTGTGAAATTATAAACATGCATTTTAAGATTTTTAATGCTAATGGGTGATGAAGCGTTCAAAACCAAAAAGAATGAGTCCACCCACGTATCTCTCCATTGCCTTGAACAGGCTGTGTGCTGCATAATGTACTGCAATTCGGGCTCGAATTTCCCGCGCAGTCTTGCGGACGTGACGTCCGATGACGTTGAATGCGCGTCCTCGACCAGCTTTCGACTTGGATACAGGAAGTAAACAAACGCGGCGGGTAGTAATGAATTCTGCTACAGCCAGCAAACGACCCACCACCACACAAAGTCCACTAAAAAGTCACACTAAGAAGAAAACAAAGGTTTTATCAGCGGCATGTCGTGAGTCGAAACAAAATTACGAGGAAAGCGGGCTGGCACCTGAATATACATCGGATACGTGTTGGACTCATGGAGGCAGCTTCAACTTGAACTGGGACTGAAAACACATGCTGACATGGCTCATTTCCTAGTAACCAGGTAAGAAAACATTACAGGTCATGTTTAGAGCTTGATTTGAAAATCATATGAGATCACCGAGGACTCGAGTGACCTAACGTGCAAAGTAGCGTTTGCTCCAACATGTAACTTAGTCCACCGCTGTGTAACACTGAATAGTTACAGACTGCGCATTTTCCACGGTCCTTTAGTCTGAAACCGAATAGTTAGAAATATGTCCCTTTATATATGGGACCGAAAGCCCAACCTGTTATCCGGGAGGTGACGTTAGCAGCTGTTACCAAACGGTTTGTTTGTGTCTGTGTAGCAACATTAGCCGCTAACACACAGCAATCCCGTATCAGAGACGATCTCTCTGTCCCCCGATATGCCGTCTTTGCTTTCGCCCGTGCCTTTCAGACTGCATCAACCGTAACGGTAAATCGCTGCGCTTGTGTGTCGCTACACACAGCGAGCAGCTTCCCGACTGCTTCATGTGTAGCGGATAAGACCAACGCAAAGGGGGAAGCCTCCTGCGTCAGGTATCGATGCGAGGGGCACCAAGCTTTTTTTTTTTTTTTTTTTAATAAAAACTTTATTGAACAACTTTCAGTTACAGTCATAACATTGACTTGGAAAATACAAAACAAGTCTGGCATCTCACATTAAGGCACTTGACCAAGCGTCAAGCGTCTGACGAATAGTGGTGAGACGCATCAGCTGCACTGTTGTGAAGAGCTCACGCGCGCTCCCATGCCGGCTTGGCTGATGGCTGCAGTTACCCTAACGGCCGCAACGGACGGCGAGTCACTATTGAGTCTTATTTCTTGATCCTGCCCCAAGTCCCTTTAATTGTATATGTGAAGATTTAGAATTTGTTGATGTATGGAAGACAATTCACCCTTTGGATAAAGAATACACTTTTTTGTCCGCACCCCATAGGTGTCATACTAGGATTGACTACTTTTTTTTACCTAGGCTCTCCTTACATTCAGTTTTATCTTGTGTAATAGGTAGTATTTTCATTTCAGACCATGCCAATGTGGTGCTTGATCTCTCTCTTAAGGGTATAGGAAACAGAGTAAAATACTGGAGACTGAATACAATTATTTTAAAGGACCACTCCTTCGTATCCTATTTTAATACTGAGTTTAGATATTTTCTTTCTATTAACTCTCAGTCAACAGATAACCCTGCCCTCCTATGGGAAACTATTAAGGTGTATACTAGAGGGATTTTTATTTCATTTTCAGCCAGCAAGCGGCGGCAGAAATTGAGGAAGCAAAATTTGTTAATGACTGAGCTTAAGAAAGAAAGGGCCTATGTTGATTCTCCAACTCCTGCTTTATTGCGAGAAATATCTGCAGTCAGATCAACCTTAGATAACCTCCTTACGCAAGATAAGGAGACCAAACTTAAATTTACTAGGCAAAGATTTTATGAACATGGGATAAACCCGGAAAATATTTGGCATACCTTACCAAAAAAAGATCAGAATCACAAGCTATTGCAGCCATTTGTGATGCTCAGAATAATCGCATATATGACAATAAGTCTATAAATAACACTTTCAAAGAATTTTGTAGACTATGCATCTGAACAACCATATGACGCACTTGAATTAATGGAAGATTTATTTTCTCGGCTTAGTTTGCCCACTATATCAACAGAACAGCAAACCAATCTTAATGCTCCCATTTAATGCTCCAAATTCACTACCAAACCCCTGATGGGTTTGGTAGTGAATTTGGTCGCAGTTTATTTTACAGTACATTAATAAGATGTAACAGGCCGTACTTTGTATCAAATTAGACAAAAACAATAGCCAATAAGACGTAACAAGCCATACTTTGTATCAAATTAGACAAAAACAATACGCTAATAAGACCTAACAAGCCGTACTTTGTATCAAATTAGACAAAAACAATACACTAATAAGACTTAACAAGCCGCACTTTGTATCAAATTAGACAAAAACAATACGCTAATAAGACGTAACAAGCCGCACTTTGTATCAAATTAGACAACTGCAAATAATCTAATGTTAATTAGACAGTAAGCAAGAAAAGTTAAACTGTTATTAGACACCATATAGCCTACCCAAATTATGCTGTAATCAGAAACCCCATATAAAGTCTTATTACTTAAAATATAGTCTACTATACTGAGACACTATTATACCAAATTATGCTGTAATAACAAACCAAATCGGAGATCCTAATACACTATGACACCATTTTACAAGATCTCAGTCTAATAAGAAATCACACACAATGCCATATCAGATCCAAAATATGCTAGTTAGACACTATTCTACCCTCACTACCAAATTATGCATTTAATGCTACCAACATCGGCCTATAGCTTAATTAGACGAATGTACTGCCATATTATATCGGGCATGGCCTTTATAATAGTTGGACAAAACACACAGAGGTCAGAGGAAAATACATTTATTTGAGCTTAAGTTAACATAGTTTCACTTTCTTACAGAGTCATTTATAGATCATTAGAAAAAAACGGTACCTTAACTAAAGTCAAACCACATCAGTTCACATCTGGTCGCTACGTCTCATTAGCGTATTGTTTTTGTCTAATTTGATACAAAGTACGGCTTGTTACGTCTTATTAGCGTATTGTTTTTGTCTAATTTGATACAAAGTGCGGTTTGTTACGTCTTATTGGCTATTGTTTTTGTCTAATTTGATACTAAGTGCAACTTGTTACGTCTTATTGGCTATTGTTTTTGTCTAATTTGATACAAAGTACGGCCTGTTACGTCTTATTAATGTACTGTAAAATAAAGTGCGACCGTGAATTTTATAAAGAATTTTGTGATTTATTAGCAGACCCATTACTTGATATGTTTAACCATTCTTTTTTGCATAATAGATTACCTCAGACTCTAAGAGAAGCAAATATTTCTCTCATTCTGAAAAAGGGGAAGTGCGCAGAGTCTTGTTCCTCATATAGACCTTAATATATCTTAATGTGGACTGGAAGATACTTTCAAAAATCCTAGTTACTCGACTTGAAGACCTTTTGCCTAAAATTATAAAAGAAGATCAAACTGGTTTTATAAAAGGTCGTAACTCCTGTGACAATGTCAGGCGCCTTCTCAATGTAATTCAGGCTTTCCAGCAAAGAGATATTGATGGTCTGGTGCTTTCTCTAGATGCTGAGAAAGCCTTTGACCAGGTAGAATGGGTTTATTTATTTTATACTTCAAATAAATTTGGTCTTGGTGATAATTTCATTAGGTGGGTCAAAATTCTGTATGATAATCCTCAGGCAGCTATTTTGACTAATGGGCTTAAATCAGACAGTTTTCCATTGTATAGAGGAACGAGGCAAGGCTGCCCCTTGTCACCCCTCTTGTTTGCCGTTGCCATCGAACCGTTGGCAGAGGCCATAAGGATGGCACCTGCTATACAGGGTCTGCTAGTTGACTATGAGCACAAGATTAGTCTGTATGCAGATGATGTTTTGATATTTATTATCCATTATCCAGAGACATCAATACCAGCTCTACTTAACATTATTGATTTATTTAGCGAATTTTCTGGGTATAAAATTAATTTGACCAAGTCTGAAGCCATGCCACTTGGGACCCTTAATTCGATACCAGCTGCTTTACCTTCTTTTACCTTTAAGTGGTCTCCGGCAGGTTTTGTATACTCGTTTTGTATATTCATAACCCCTAAGTTTAAGCAAATGTATAAAGCAAACTTTGTTCGAGAAGGTGAGGCAGGATTTGGAGCGATGGAATTCTCTGCCTGTCTCCTGGCTAGGACGTATATCCTTGGTTAAAATGAACACATTGCCTCGATTGTTGTATCCTGTTCAAATGATTCCGGTCATATTTTCAAATAGGGTGATGAAAAACCTGAATGGCTGGCTAAGTTTCTTCATATGGAGCAAGCGCAGACCAAAACTTAAGATGGCTACATTGCAGCTTCAAGGTTCTGTAGGGGGTCTAGACTTACCAAATGTCAGAACATATCAGTTGTGTACTCATATGAGGTATATTTATGACTGGGTCGTAAATAACTCAAGCTCTATTTGGTCGGGAGTTGAAGCTTCCCTTTCGAAGTATCCACTAAGGGACTTACTGTTCTTTAAGAAATTTAAAAATATCAGACTGAGTTGTAATAACCCGGTTACACTTAATACACTTAAAGCCTGGCGATCAGTATGTCGACTTGAGGGAAGGTCAAAGTTCACTTCTGTTTTCACCCCTATTGTGAATAATCCTGATTTCCAGCCTGGGATGTTTGATATTGGTTTTAAACAGTGGGGGGATAATGGTGTTCATAGACTGAGGGACTTACTCTGATAATGTGGTTATGACATTTGAACAAATGATAGAGAAATATTCTGTCCCCAGACATGACTTATTACATTATTTACAGATAAGGCATTATATCTTGCACAGTACTACTTTAATTGAGAGCCATGAAAGCTCCCCTGTTGAGAAATTATTATTTCTAACTGATAGAGAGGTATCTGTGAGTCTATTTTATAAAGCTATGTATTTCACACCCCCTGTTGGGTTACAGAGGCTTAAAGGCACATGGGAAAAGGAGCTAAACATCACAATTGATGATGAAGAGTGGAAGGATGTCTGGAGACATGCTAAATCAATTTCAGTCTGCAATCGTACCAAAGCAATACAGTTAAACATTATACACAGAATGCACACATCCCCCAACCGCAGGCATCACTTCAATCCTACTCTCTCAACCATGTGCCTTAAATGCAAGATAGAAATTGGTACCCTAACTTATTGTTTTTGGTCATGTTTGAAACTGCAAATGTATTGGTCTAATGTGTTATCTGAAATAATAATAATAATAATAATACATTTTATTTGTACAGCGCTTTTAAAAACTCTCAAAGACACTTTACAAGAATAGCAAACATACAAGAATACATAAAATCAAGTGCATGGTGCATAAAATCAAGTGCATGGTGCGATAAAAGGAGAAATATGTAGAAAAAAGAACAATGTATGAAGGATATGGATCTGTGTAGGTTTTTAGGGAGAACAGGTTGAGGACAACAAACAGCTACGGGTGCAAATGAAAAGCGGATTTGAAGAGGTGGGTTTTGAGTAATGACTTGAAGGTGGATGAGTCTGGGCAGTCGCGGATGTGTTTGGGGAGGGAATTCCAGAGGGAGGGGGCAGCAATGGAGAAGGCTCTGTCCCCCCAGGTACGGTGCTTGGTCCTGAGGGGGGGTGAGAGAAGGTTAGCGTCGGAGGATCTGAGGTTTCGAGAAGGAGTGTGTTGGTGGAGCATGTCCGTGAGGTAGGGAGGGGCCTGGTTGTGGAGGGCTTTATGGGTGAGTAGGAGGAGCTTGAAGTTGATTCGGTGTGGGACAGGGAGCCAGTGAAGGTTTTGGAGTACGGGGGTGATATGTTCACGGGAGCGGGTGTGGGTGAGGAGGCGGGCAGCAGAGTTTTGGATGTATTGAAGTTTATTGAGGACTTTGGAAGATGAACCATAGAGGATGCTGTTGCAGTAGTCCAGTCTTGAAGTGATAAATGCGTGGATGAGAGTCTCAGCTGCAGAGAAGGAGAGTAGTGGGCGGAGGCGGGCAATATTTTTTAGATGGAAGAAGGCAGTTTGGGTGAGGTGGCTGATGTGCTGTTCGAATGAAAGAGTACTGTCCAGGATAATGCCAAGGTTACGGATGGAGGGAGAGGGAAACAGGGTGATGTTGTCAAAGCTGAGGGAGAAGTTCTGGGTCGATGTGGTGAGGGGTTTTGGGCCGATGAGTATGATTTCAGATTTGTCACAGTTTAGTTTGAGAAAGTTTTTTTGCAGCCATGATTGTAGTTCAGACAGGCAGTTTGTGAGGGTAGAGTGGGTGGCAGGGGTGATGGATTTTGTGGAGATGAAGAGTTGGATGTCGTCGGCATAGCAGTGAAAACGGAGACCATGACGACGGATGATGGAGCCAAGGGGGAGTAGATAAATGATGAAGAGGAGAGGACCAAGCACTGAGCCCTGGGGGACGCCTTGAAGCAGGGGGACAGTGGAGGAGGAGCAGTTGTTGACATGGATGAACTGTTGTCTGGTCATCCACAGGAGGATGGAGTGGTTGATGGTGTCAAAGGCTGCAGTGAGGTCAAGGAGGATGAGTATACTGAGGTGGCCGGAGTCTGCAGAGAGGAGGAGGTCGTTGGTGATTTTAAGGAGAGCGGTTTCGGTGCTGTGTTTGGGACGGAATCCAGATTGGAAAGGTTCGTACAGTTCATGAGAGTGGAGGTGGGTTTGGATTTGTGAGGCGACAACACGTTCCAGAATCTTTGACAGGAAAGGGAGGTTTGAGATAGGACGGAAGTTTGAGATGATGTCAGGATCCAGGCCGGGTTTTTTGAGGATGGGGGTGACAGCGGCCAGAGGAGAGGGAGGAGTTAATAATGATGGCGATTAATGGGGAGATTGTAGGGAGGCAGGATTTAACGATGGAGGATGGGATGGGGTCCAGAACAGAAGTAGAGTTTTTTATCTTGGTGATAATGGAGAGGAGTTCCAGGGGAGAGACATGGGTGAACTGTGACAGAGGTTGAGTAGTGGTGGTGGTGGTGGGGGGGGGGTGAGAGGTGGAGAGGCTGTAATGGGGGGGGGGGAAGTGCTAAGTTGACTGTAGATAGTGTCGATCTTAGACTGAAAGGATGCCAGGAAGGAGTTGCATTTGTTGACTGTGAAGGAGGTGAGGGTGTTGTCGCAGGGTTTGAGGAGTTTGTTGATGGTGGAGAAGAGAGTCTTGGGGTTGTTGGAGCCAGAGTGAATAAGCTGACAGTAGTAGGTGGACCGTGCAGCAGTGAGGGCGTTTTTGTAGTCTGAGAGGTGGTCTGTGTAAGTGTTGAGATGGACTGTGAGACCGGTTTTCTTGTAGAGTCTTTCAAGCTGGCGCTTACAGATTTTCATTTGACGGAGTTGGGGAGTGTACCAGGGAGCTGAGTGGGTGAAAGAGACTGATTTGGTTTTTAAGGGGGCCAGGTTATTGAGGCAGAGGGACAGTGTGTCGTTGTAATGGTTGACCAGGTCAGTGGGGTTAAAAGTTAAAGGGGGGGTGGACAGAGTGTTGGCCAGCAAGTCAGAAAAAGCTGAGGGGGAGATGGATTTAATGTTCCTGAAGGTAATGTTGCGTTTGAGCTTTGGGGGACGCAGGGGGGTGATGAAATCCATGATGATGGCCAGGTGATCAGAGATCTGTAGGTTGAGGCTGGAGAGTTTATGAAGGGTGAGACCGGCAGAGCAGACTAGGTCCAGGATGTGGCCGCGACAGTGGGTGGGGAAGTTGACGTGCTGGGTGAATTGAAGGCAATGAAGCAGTTCCAGGAGGTCTATTGCACTTTTGGAGTTAGGGTCATCGATATGGATATTGAAGTCACCCAGCAGCAGAATTGAGGGGGATATGGCGGATAGCTAGGTGAGGAATTCGGCGAGGTCTGAGAGGAAGGAGTGGTTTGGTTTGGGGGGACGGTAGATGATGGTGATGACCAGGGGAGTGGGACCAGGCAGTTTGAGGGCAATATGTTCGAAAGACTGAGCAGGAGGGATGGAGATAGTGGATGCAAGGAAATTTTTCTTGAAGATGGCAGCAACGCCACCACCCCGTCCGTCAGGGCGTGGTTTGTCAATGTAGGTGTAGCCAGTGGGTGTGGTCTGATTTAGGGAGAGGTAATCTAGAGGTTTGTGCCAGGTTTCGGTTAGACAGAGGAGGTCCAGTTTATTGTCAGTGATAAGTTCATGTAGGATGGCACTTTTGTTGGTCAGTGAGCGGGTGTTGAGTAGGACCAGTTTGAGGTGTTTTTGGATCTGAGTCGAGGAGGGGGTGGCAGGAGTGCAGTGTATGGGGAGCAAGTTGTTGTTCTTCATAGTCCTGGATGTACCCCATGGGCGGGGTGGTCTCTGTGTTATAATGGATTGTATGGGGAATGTTTCAGGTGGGAGGGATAATGACTGGTTGGGTCGTACGGGGGCGCTAGTGAGCTGGACAGTGGTCTGTGCCTCTGCTGGCGAGGGATGAGGAAGAGTGTCGGTGAAGGGGGTGTGTGGTGTAAATAGTCAGTCTCGTGGAGCATAATGTACAGTGTGTTGTATGTTGGCTGCAAGCATGCGACTACCTGTGGTGTTTGGGTGAATGCCGTCGGGCTTGAAGAAGGAGGGGCGGGCCAAAACAGATTAAAATTGTCCGCGAAGTTGAAACCTCGAGCGTAGCAGGCATGCTTGAGCCAGGAGTCCAGCTGGAGCAGTCTGGAGAAGCGCGCGTCCCCGCGACCAAGTGTGGGAATGGGACCGGAGATGAATACGGACTTTCCACACGTGCCCAACAAGTCCAGGAGGGAGGTAAAATCCCTTTTGGTGAGCTCGGAGGCGCCCCAGGCCAAGTCGTTGGTCCCTACGTGCACCACTATGCGCGTTATGGAGGATGGGAGTGACTGCAGCAGCCCAGGAAGTTTTTCCAGAATTTCCGGGGCTGTGGCGCCGGGGAAACAGCAGGTGGTGGCATTGAAGAAACGGATATTCCTAGTGATGGAGTCACCGATGATCAGGGTGGTTGGTGGGAAAAGTGGGCGAGGATGAGGTCTGGCCGGGCGGGATGGTGACGAGCCACCGTCCGGGCCGTGTGTCGTCCGCAGGATCGGTGGCAGGGCCCGGCCGGACAGGTGTTGCGGTGGGTCGGCCGTTTCGGCCCCAGGAGGAGGAGAGTCTGCCTGCAGCATGTGATGGCGCAGGCCACCGGAGCGTCGGAGAACGGCTTCCTTCAGGAACTTGCGGCGAGAAGCAGGGGCAGCCGTTCGGGAAGAGAGCCGGCGGCCCGGGGCCGAAGCACAGCGGCTCCGGGCGCCGGCGGGAACCGGCGGGGAGGAGGGCTCCACGTCATCAACGGGCGCCGGGGAGCACGCGGCGGGCGCCGGGGAGCACGCGGCGGGGCCTCCCGGCACCGGGCGAAGATCTGGGTTGTCGGCCAGGGCCTCGAAGCGGTTGGAGAGGCTTAGGCGAGGAGAGGCAGTCGCATCCTGGATTCTCTTTCTGTCACGGATAACAACTTCGGCCCGGGATGACTGAAGGCTGGGTGTTGAGGAGGTGAAAGGCCGCGGACAGGTGGAGGTGTCCCATGGGACAGTATCCTGGAGGGCTGCTTTGAGCGAGGCAATGTGCATTGATTGTTCGTGCGCAAGGTCCAGACAGGAGGTCAGCATGGTCTGTTTGTCCTGCAGTTCCTCGGAGAGTCGACAGATGTCCTCCTTAAGGTCGGTGATTTGTTTGTTAGCCATGGCTGTTGCTTTTTGCGTGTGCACACATGTTCCCTGTGTGCACTGCATGTTAACAGTGTCTTTAGTAAGGCAGAACTATGATTGTCTTTAGTAAAGCAGGAATATGATTGTCTTTAGTAAAGCAGAAATATGATTTTCAGACGGCCAGCAGGCTAGGTTTACACAGCTATCCGACCGCAGCCGGTTAGCCTGCTCTGCTCTGCTGCTCTGCTCTGCTGCTCTGCTCTCCTGCTCTGCTCTCCTGCTCTGCTCTGCTCTGCAATTTGATTTCCTGATGAAAATCTTTATCACTGCCATCAAAAGATACAAAAGATATTGGGCTTAGAACTGGAGATGGACCCTGTGTCTCTCATACTGGGCCTCTCAAGCTGACGCTTAACATCCAAACATAATAAGAGGTTGTATTGTATTCTTACGTATGCAGCGAGGAAGAATATTCTATTGCAGTGGATTAATGAAAAAGTACCAACTGTTAAAGGCTGGCAAAGAGTGGTGTTAGATCTAGTGCCATTAGAGTACCTTACATGTATATTACATTCAAAAACAGACCAATTCTATAAAGTGTGGGAACCCTATTTGAATTATTGAATTATCTGATGTCTCTAATATCATGCTGCAGGGACCTGGGACTGCTCATACCGCACATTATTACTGTAACCCCAAGTATTATGTGCTTGGATCTGAGCTGGTGTTCTGTTTTGTTTTGTTTTTTGGATTTGTTTGTCTTGTTTTGTTTAGTTGTTTGTTTGTTTTGTTTTTTATTTCTGTGAACCATATTGTGTAACCATCCTTTACTTGTGAAAGTGAAAAGTTAATAAAAATATTGTTAAATTTTTTTTTTTTTAAATGAAACAGCTGCCTCATTTTTTTAAGTCATTGTTTCAATAAACAAAAACATTAAGAACAAATTTAGGCAATTTAAACTGCAGAAAAAATATGTAAAATGTTGTGTTAATGTTACTTAAATATAGTCCATAAATGAAAGTTAGAAAAAGTATTTAAAAATTGCCTTGAAAAGCCATTGGTTTTAGGTGAGATTTTTCAGTTTGAAGCAGTCAGAGTCTAAGTAAAACTTACAAAGGAGAGAGTAAAATTCAATGACCATATTAATAATCATCAGTAAATTACCTGAGGTTTGCTAGTAAAAGAAACTTATATCCGCAAGTAAAGTTTACTTGATGATCGCCCTTGTAGAATTTACTTACAATTTCTAAGTGCAAAAACTTTCCTAGGTTTTCCCAAGTAAATAACACTCCAATTTTTTTCAGCTTAATAGACCATGTCTGTTGTGTCAAAAAGTAAACATAGAGTGTCAGCATGTGATACTTTCCTTGTCCTTACTTTGGTAATTCCAGTATAGATGTTCAAGCCTCAGGTCCATCACAGACAACTGAGATCGGAGAACAGATCAGGGGTGAGCCCCCACATGCAGGTTTGCCAGTCACATGTAGACATGAGATTAGAGTGGTTAAATCAATGTGACTTATTTTGGCTCATTAGGAGACAATGCTGTGATGTTTCATTAAATGCCTAATTGCATTAAGTACAGGTGTGTTCAAGGCCATTTGTGTTTAAAACATCTCAGTGAATTTCACATAAAAGAAAACTAGTTTGCCTTTATTCCCTGAGCCTAGTTTAGTCTCTTCTTTTCTGTAGCATAGCAAAAAATACTGAGGTGTGAGTGTGCAGGAACCAAAGCAAAAAATGATATGTAGATAAGCCCTAACATTTTTTTTCATGCTTTATTTTAAGATCTCATCAAGGCATTATTTAGAGTATTTGCCTACTGTCAGTTTTATAGATCACATTGATTGTAGGGTACTGGTTTTGTTTTTGCTTGGCAACATGTGATAGTTTCAAGAAATAAAGTTGGGAAGGCAAGATGCAACTTCTATTTCTTCATTCAATGCTGCAATAAATTCCCTAATAACATTAAAGCACAAATGTTGCAGCAATGTCAAAGTGAATGAGTTGTGGTGTCTGCAACGGTTTTACTCATTTGCACGTTCATCTATTGCTGATATATCTGTAACCGTTACAGTGGCATCATGTCCAGGGTCTGTGGTTGAGAGCCTGAAAGTCTTCTCCAATGATTTTTCTCAGAAAATTCACTCAAGTGGGAGTAAAAGTATGCTGCACTAAAACTACTAGTATAATTTAATCAAAAAAGTAACTCAAGTGCATGTGATGGAGTAAATGTAACTTGTTATACTCACCTCTGATAGTAACTGTAATAATATGGTAGCAAATCCTGTTAGAAATGCATTATATTATTCTGTTACTGCTGAAAGTAATATATCACTGTACCCCCCAACACTGGAAGGGACCCACTGTCATGGCCTTGAAAACACAGGTTTCCTCGCTAACCCCAAATCTTGCTTTGTAGTACTAATGTTAAATGTAAGGGATGAGCGGGCACACTATTATCTATTAAAATTGACAAGGCTTGATCAGAAGTTGCTATATTTATTATTCTTTAGACAACTATTTACAGAACAGCCTCAGATTTAAGCTTCAGATAAATGTTTTTGACAAGAGTTAAACCACTATTTACAGAACAAGTTTTTCATAAACTTGAATGTATAAACTTCAGGCTTTATCATGAGTACTGTCATGGGCTAAGGTTCCATTTCAGTTTAAACACTCCCAGAAACCCCAGGACAAAGATGATTACTTTCCATGAAGTTTACTGAGAATCTTGTGAAACTAGAAACACAATACAACAAAATGTATGTATTATTAAACAAATCAAACATCATAGCAGTATTTGGTACATAGCATGGCTTAGCTATCCTAGTGGCAGCAAAATACAGAGCTAGCTTAGCTTTGCAACAGAATTGGCATCTCAGCAGTCTCGATATTCACATAAACTCAAATTACTTCATAACTTTATGTTGCTGGATGAATAATACTCACAGACGTTGCTTTAGCAAAGAGGGAGGAAAAATAGCCTGCTAACTGAAGAGCTGATGACTGTCCTGACACAACTGTAACTGCTCATAACTTTAACTGCTCATAACTGTAGCTGCTCACAGAACTGTAACTGCTACTTTGTTGCTATGGTTACGAAAATAAACAAATGACACAGAACTATGTTGTTCTAGAAAGGCACACATTTTCTAGGGGCATAACAAGTACAGATACTGACACATTTCACTCAGATGATACTTCAGCCAGGTGCTTGCTCAGCTCTTATTTGATGATGACCCTGTATTTTTTACTTTTATTTTTTTGTATGTTTGATTTTTGTTGATTGTGTCTGCTAAAATGAACGGCACTGACACATGTTGACATGATTGCAGTCAAAGCACATATGTGTGGTACAGTCTTACACCAGCAGCAAGGAGAACACATCCTTCATGCAGCATAGTATCTTGGTACCATAGTAACTCTAAAAGAGTTCCATGGAGTCCACAAGCAAAATAAAATAATGATTCTGTCAATTCAGCTTGTTTAGAAAATATTTATTTCATGTAATGTACACTGTACAAAGGCACTAAAGCATGTGAGATGCATTGAGATCTCATCCTTCACAATCACATTTTGTAGAACATTTCCTTTTGATGTCTGAAGTTGCAACATGATTTTTTTTAAAAACTATGGCGATAACACAGTGATGCTCTTCATGTCAGCAGCCTTTAAAGGGAAAATACTCCAAATACAAATTCATGTATTTCTACAAAATTTAGACTGCTTCCTAATCTCCTAACTTTGTTTGCACATTGACATTTATTATCATACAAATTGAACATAATACATCAATTTCTGCTTTGCATAATGATTCAGGCAATGATTTTTCAATATAAATGCATTAATCTACAAATCAGTTAGCAGTCAATATCATTCTATCAGTCACTAAGCCATATGTCATTTTATGCAGGTCTGTCTAATGTTAGATAGCTCACTCTAAAACATGGATGTCTTCGTTCCAAAAGGCTTCCAATGATTTACCTTAGCAGCTTAACATTGACAGTAGAATTACTATGAGGAGTGGAAGTAACAAAAATGTAATGATAAAAATAAAGGTGATAAGAATGCATGTGAATTGATAAATAGAGGGGTAAAAATACAAGGTTACAAGGTAGATTTATTATCATTTTTTACAACACAAGGGTAACTTGTAATGAAAGGTGCATGTGAAATGAGAAATAGATTGGTAAAGTATCTAGTGATCTGTTTAATTTCAAGCTGATTTGATTTTAAAAAAGTTGTGATATGATGAAATCGAAATGCCTACGAATTAATAATGAAAGTGATAAAATGTATGTAAATTGAAAAATAGACCGATAAACTATCAGTTATTTGAAAAAACAATTGAGATGACTTCAAACAGGATTTCTCTGATAATCAACTGGGCTACCATTCATCATTCACAGCACCCAACTGACATTTATCATTTATGGGTATAAATTTTTGTTACTTCAGCCCTAAAAGACGCCCAAAAAGATCACACCCACTCAGCAAACTGCTCGATACTCGTTATGGATCCCACTGCTTTTCTTGCCGTACTCTGCCTATGATATGTTGCCTTAATTGGTTAAGTTTAAGGAGCTGTATGCTGATTTAACAGGTAGCTTATGTGCAACTCTGTTTGTAAAAAAACAGCTGATACAAAGGCTTATGATGTGTAGTTTCCTGATAAATATCCTGCTGGGCCTGGTGCTGCTCCACTCTGGGTTATTCCTCCTCTGGAGATGCTTCATAGCTGTAGTGTTTCTCGGTTAGGCAGAGTATGTCAGCAGTGCAAGCTGCTGCCGAGCTGCCCCTCTGCAATAATTTTTTTGCCACCCAGTTATGTCTATTATTTATCCAAGCTTGGTGTTTTTTCGAGCACAGACACACAGCTGCGACAGTCAAAGAAGTTGATGTGGAAACTTACTGGGGAAACAACAGCCCACAATCTGCTTATCAGCTCTGCTGCTGGCTGTTCCTTTTACAAGCCACACCAGACACCCACATACAGTTAAGAAATAGCATGTTAGTTGGTTAATTATTGTCTCATTTGTCTGATTAACTAGTGAATTCATTGTGGCCCACTGACCCAGGGCTCCCTCTCTCTGGTTGTCCAGCAGACTAATGCCTGGACTACACGAATACGATATATTCCTAAACGCACATTTTTCTGTCCAATTGGGCCTCTCAACCACACGAACACGGCGATTTCACCCACATAAACGGAGATATTTTTAAACGGATAAAAAAGTGGAGAAATAAAAAAATATCCAAATGAGTGGATCCGTGTAGCGATGTTAAACGGAGCTGGTGTTGACGCGATGACGTCAAGCGCCTAGCAACAAGCCGTTCGCACATGCGCATTGAAGCAAAACGCTTGTCAACAACAATGACCAACATGTACCGGGCTATCTATGTGTGCTTTGCACTTTTAGGTCTCATCTCAGCTCTACACATGAACGTAACGTTGTTGCATCAACTGCACTCCACCGGTACGCAAAGGCGTCTGCTGCGCCCAATATTACTGGATAGCCCCAAGCGTCCACGGTTTAAAATCTGCCAGAAACGCCGATTTTGGGTCAGACCGGGTCGGACCAGCAAATGGTGGGACAATTTCATGGCAGGGGGTGTGGTTGATGAGGAGTGGAAATTAAACTTTCGCATGTCCAGGGCATCACTCGTTTCTTCGCCATAACTTCTTACCCGAACTGCCGCCGTTTGACTGCTTCTTCTGGACCGTTTGACTGCGCATGCTCATAACGTTGTTCTTCTGTGGTATTTTACATTTTGCTAATCGCCACCTATCGGCCGGGCATGGCATTGCAGGCTTCAGAGGCGATCGTTTTCAGTTTTGCCTCTTCGTATGGACAGAGATATTTCTGTGGTGTGGACAGAGTTTTTTTTTTAAACGAGGACGAAAATATCCGCTTAAAAAAATATCCATATACGTGTAGTCCAGGCTTAAGACTAGACTTAGTGTGTGAACGTGGGAGGACAGCCGAGAACAGGTCTATGGCCATGGGCATGGGCCCTGTCATCTCCCTCGCTCCCTCCAGTCTAGCAGGTAACCATGGCCACGGAAATCGGATGTTTTTTTTTTCGACAGAATCAACCGCTTATTCCACTTTTTCTTGCCCTTTCCTGTCGAATAATGCGCTGGATGTATCGTGAGATATGGGTCTAACAAGAAAAGCAGTGGGATCCATAATGGGTGTCAAGTGGTTCACTGAATGGGCGTTTGCTGTAATGATATATGTGTTGTGAATGATGAATGGTAGCCCAATTGATTATCAGAGAAATATTGTAAAATGTCAATCCGGTTTATTAAATCAAGTGACAGTTTATCAATATTTTTCACTTCACATACATTGTATCACTTCATTACTGATATATAAGTATTGTAATCCCTATCATTGTTGTCAGACTTTTTTAATCAAATCGCCTTTAAAGTATTCAAATCCCTTGATAATTTATCCATGTTTCATTTTCTTGCATTTTTATCACCTCAATTTTTATCATTTAATTTTTGTTACTTCCAATCCTCATAAATTACAATCATCTGATAGGTTGTTGTGATTATCAGCTCCCATTGATACAGTGTAATCTTCAGTTTGGTTGCTAGTCCACGATCATCAGAAGAGAAAATCACTGAGCAGCAACATGAATGCCCCTTAGTAGAGATGACAGAAGAGTCATTCCATTCCACTTCTTCCTCACTGGTACTTTCTGCTCTTTCAACACTTTCAATATACCTGCCATTCCTACTAATTCCATATTCATTTTTACAGGGATGGCACTAAGGCATGTCAAATTAAAATTACCTTCTGTGCCAAAAATAACTCTTATCAAGTGGAAAATATTCACTTCTGTTTCATAGAAACATTAAAATCAACTGGTGTACTGCCTTGTTGAACTACATTAATTTAATAATCAAATGCCATCAAATCCACAACAGGTTTAGAGCTATAATATTTATTTAACCAGCAGCTCCTCATCAGAAAAATGACCATATAGGTCGACTCTGAAAGCAGCTTATTGCAACCCATATGTACGTTTCCACACAGCATCATAACTTTGACTACAATGAAAGCAGACATAATGTTACTGTTTCAAGTGTCTATAAGATGATTTTCACAATGAAGTAAAATTAACTGAAAGCAGTGACTGCCTGGAATGTAGAAAAAACATTTAACAATGTAAAATACTATGGTATTGTGCATGGTGTTATGGTGTGTTATATGTGACTGTTATGGGAGTGGTCAGCAGTGAAGTAATTGTGCATTCACCCATCCATCCATTAACTATATCTGTTATCCTTAAAAAAGTGGGGGTCATTGGGGCTGGTCCTAGCTGACACTGGGCGAGAGGGGCAGGATACACCCTGGACAGGTCACCAGTCAATCACAGGGCTGACACAAGAATACACAATCACCATCAAGCAATTTAGTTGCCAGTTAGTCTTTGGACTGTGGGATAAAAACAGAGAACCCAGAGGAGATCCATGCAGGCACAGGGAGAACAGATAAACCTTTTTGCAAACCACTGCACCACTTCACTGCCATGTAGAGCATTCCAGTGTGACATACTATGCTGCATATGTGAGTAATAAAATGGAAAAGTTTGTTGCTACCCCCATCTCAATTTGCCTGGTGCCAACCCTGTACTTTCCATTCATCATTAATCCTATCATAACTGGCCCTACCCTTTTTTAGTCTTTGGCACTAGTTGTTAACCTATGGGCAGATATGTACTAGATTTGGAGTTGGTACATCTGAATTTGTAGTTCAAATTTGAAATTGTATACAGTACATGGTTTAATTAAGAATTTAATTAATGTATGTGAAGTCTGGAAAATTAACTGTTTGTAAAACTGATTTGATCAAACTAAATTTCAATTTAGGTATACAAATTTCAAGTTCAAACTGTGTGTTTATTTTCATACAACACTTATGTGAATTTGAATGTGAATTTTTTGTGTGATCATAACATCTTTCAAATTTCTGTAAAAAAGTCAGAAATGGCTTAATATGAAGTTTTCATTGTCCTGTAAGCTACATTTATCTGTTTTATGGCCACTTTGGGGCATACAACGGTCACATATTATGTTATCAACAAATCAAAGCAACATTATCATTCATGTGGAGTTTTGTTGTCTCCCTGATTAAAATGCGTGAATCCGTGTACCCTTCGTTCTTTTGTTTTTTCGTTTCAAAACCAAATTAAAAAAAACCGAAAAACAAGTTTGTTTTTCTGTTATTCTCTTTTAAACCCAGAACGAAAAAACAGGAAAAACAGAATAACACAAAACCACATTTTGTGCCTGTTATTCTGTTTTAAAACAAAAACAGAATAACATGAAAAATAAGTTTTTGATTTTTATTGTTTTGTTATTTTGATATTCTGAAAATTCGGGGAGCCTCAGACTCCGCAAAAATCTCCCAGCATTCCCCGAATTTTCAGAATATCAAAATAACAAAACAATAAAAATCAAAAACTTAATTTTCACGTTATATAACAGGCACAAAATGTGGTTTTGTGTTATACTGTTTTTCCTGTTTTTTCGTTCTGGGTTTAAAAGAGAATAACAGAAAAACAAACTTGTTTTTCCGTTTTTTTAATTTGGTTTTGAAACGAAAAAACGAAAGAACGAAGGGTACACGGATTTGAGTGCTATATTCACTTTCTTTATTTTCTGTTTGTGGTCTGAACCAGCTCCTGAGGGCAAAATCTGGCTCTTCAGTTGTTAAATGATGCCGATTCAAACCATGCCTCACTGGGACTTTTGCAGTTTCTAATCTCTGTGGTTTGTGTTGTTCATTTGTTTCATCATATTCAGTTGTTGTTGTTTCAGTTGTTTTAGGAGTTGTGCTACATTTCTGTGGCTGAAAACCCAAAGTATCCTGGTTTTGCTGCTTCTAAATAAAAGATTTTAAATAAAAAAATGACGGGGGACTTTTGTTGTGACGATTTTTTAGGAAAAGAAAAGTGTTTCTAACTGAATTAGCAAAGCTAGCTTTGTTAGTGGCCATTCTTCGATAGTATAGTGGGGAGGAAGAGAATTTATAGTCGCTCCTTTGACCATTAAGTGAGAAAAGCACGGCAATACTATATGTTGATTGTCTCAATGTTTTTAGTGCCATTTTGCAGATAACATTTGCCTGCCTACCAAAGGTGTTGTGAAGCCAAAACAATGAGCTGAAAGATGCTTAAAAAACTCTTCAGAGTGGGTGACAATTCACTGTGGGTCCATCACTATAAATTCCCACTTTCATATTATATCGTACATAGTCATTTGATAAGGTGTTAATAACAAAACAATGATTACTGGATATGAATTGAATATGAATTAAAATTGATTGCACCAACAACAATGTACTAAATATTTTCAAATATAGCTTGATCATGCTCATCATACCAACACACCTGGACATATGAATGGGTGGGAAGCCATTGGGCTAGTATACCGCGGTTGCTGCCCTAGTGACTCCAAGTAATCAGAGGGAAGAGCTGAGGGAATCTGCATCAGCACCTATGTTTGATATACATTTTAATTTAAATTGATTTAATTTGGTAAATCTGAATATATGTTTAAACAAGTACCTCCAGACAAAAATATCTGACCCATTGTTACCCTCCCCAGTAATCCCTCAGAAACTCCCTATGAGATCTCCCCTTCAGCATCCTTACTCCATCCTGTCACTGCCATCACCATTGATCTGCACCACACAGTCCTTGTTCAAAGGCTCCTTTGAGTGAGCAGTATCAAAATGCTGGGTGCTCACCATGTATCTCCCACGAGCATCCAGCCCTAAGGCGGGGACAAAGCGACGGTCAAACTGGATTTCTTGGCGCAGGTACGAGGTCTTCTTCTGGCAGGAATCACCAGTTCCCTCCTGCAAAGCAGACAGGAAGACCACCAACTCAAAGTGGTTGGACATGCCCTCACACAGGGCAGGATAGAGGGGGCTCCGGCGGTCCAGGGGGTGGTAAAAGGTGAGTGGGAAGATGAAAAAAGGACAGGGCTGCTGGCCCAGATGATCTAAGTGGAAGTCCAGAGAGGTCTGGTACAGGGCCTGACCGTCATGCTCCTCGTAGAGCACAGCACTCACCTTTACGTCTACCAGAGGTCGTTGCAGCAGGTTGGTGGCTCGTAACATGAGGCACGTCTGGCCCTGATGTTGGCCCACAACTGCCTGGGGGCTGAATTGGATGGCTCCTGCACGCTTCTGGGGGCGTGCAATCTTGGCTACGAATGCACCTGAAGGTTAAGACAATGAGACTTCAATGTGGTATGATGAGAAGATGCTTGGCCTTTACAATAAAATGTTTTGTTTCAGGCTGCTTTGCAATCAAACTGCAGCAAAGGCAGTCCGGTTCAGAGAATAACAGCAGATGCAAAACCACTAAATGTTTTAGATGCACTAAATGATTAGGCATCAAATACAGTAGAATAATGTTAAAAAGTGATGGGTTAGAACAGTCCAATTGAAAATCTTTTTTTTGCTTTGGTTGTCTACTTCATGCCTCCACCCAGCATGTTCCTGCAGGTCTTAATGGTTTAGTGTTGGGCCGGAGTTTGGATGCAATTGGGTTAAAAATTGGATTCTCTAATGGGTCCAAGGTGGGATTCAAGTGGACTCCTTGGGTAAGCTGTAGCCTAAAGGGCCAGTATGTGCAACCCCCACCACCAGCACCATCACATTCCTGGTTTCTGTTTTATTATGTTATTAAATATGCTCATGAGTTATTTTTTTATGAAACAGTTAATTACATAATCTCAGAGAGAGGTTTCATAATGTTTTGGAATAAGGGATGATCTGCCACACAAAAAACACAGCTGTCAACTGTTTAAAAAGTTTAAAGTTTTTATAAAACATTCTTAACTGAATAAAAACTCAAAAATGACATCTTGTAAATGCAATAGCAAAGGTTGCCCAGCAGATGTCACATTCTGTCTGCATCAAAATCTTTGAAACAATGCGCTTCTGTATTTTCAGCACAATTGCCTCATAGATGTTCAGAGGCCCATAAACCTTCTTTCTCCCTAACCAATCAAATACTTTTAGGGATAGACATTAAGGCTGCAAACAACCCATGATGCAACGCACTTTTAATGTAATAGACTCAACAAGAGGATAGGTATTAAATGATTATTATCCAATCTTCAAATAGTGTATCCCAACGTGCTTCATGAAGATCTGCCCTCTGAGGTTGGGATTAGGTTTTAGACCATGATATGGTTAGGTGTCGAACTGTTACTCTTTCTATATTCAAGTTAGGGGGAGTTTATGCATCACAAGAATGGGCCTAAGATCTGTCGATAGGGAAACACAAAATTGATGGAGAAACAGACTTTGACACTCAAATGCCTGTTGTGAATAAATATAAAGTCATTGAATATAAAACAACCCTCACTTTTTCAATGTAATATCCAGAAAAAATAGCTTCTTCTATTTAGCCAACACAGTAATTGGCTTCAATTTTGGCTCCCAGCGTGTCCATCAAACTCTCAGCTGAGACTATAATCTCAGACTTAAAAATGTATGTGGAGAGAAGGCTATATGAATTTCGTAGTTGTACCTGTGATGAATGCTTCCAGCATGAGCCCCAGCAGCATCTGCACAGCCAGCAGTGCTATAGCACTTGGACAGTCCCCACTGGGGAACATAGTGCCATAGCCGATTGTCAACTGTGTCTCCAGGGAGAAGGAAAAGGCAGCTGTGAAGCTGGTTATGTGCTTCACACAAACCACATGCCCCTGCGGGGGGGCATCATGATCCTGCACAGCCAGGTCTCCATTGAGGTGGGCTAGCAAGTACCATAGGCAGGCAAACAGCAGCCAGTGGGCCAGGAAGGAAGCACAGAAGGCCAATAGCACCCATCTCCAGCGCAGACCAACCAACAGTCCCCAAAGATCCTGCAGAGCCAGCAGCCAGGCTCTGCCCGAGGCCCCAGGCCATGAGCTTGAAGGGCACAGAGGTGGACGAAGGGCACAGTGTCCGTCTTTGGTGACCAGGCGCTGGCGGGGTGGAGAGGACAAGAGAGGGGAGGAGGAAGCCTTGCCTCCTAGAACACTGCTGTTGGATTTTGTCGTCATGGTTGCAGATGGATCTCAGGCAGGGTAAGTTGAATTTGAGGATGATCCTGAAACATATAATAAAATACCCCCATATTTCACAAGGTTGTGGGAATGTTTAAGGCAGAAATAATCAATGTCATGTGTGTCCAGTATAGAGTTATGTACATCTGAGATGTTCCTCTCTAGCCTAGCACAGGACTGAAAGGGAAGAAATGGCTTGACTAGCAATGTCAAAAGTGAAACTCTAAGCAACTCCAAAGCTGTCTAATTAACAAGTTATGCTGTATCTATTACGCAATATAATTTAAGTATTAGCTGTAGTCAACTGTTGTTGGTCAGCAATTAGCTCCAATGTTACCTGCTAAAATCAGATTGACTTGGTACACATTTTACATTTACCCCCATAAATAAACAGGGTGAAAATCAGTCTCCCTTATCTAACTTTGGTCCTGACGAAAATATCTGAATGGATTGCCATGCTTTTTTGTACAAACATTCATTGTCCCTAAAGAATAACTTTGGTGATCCTAATCATCGTCATGACAAAATTTAAATTGGTCCAATACTTCTAACCAAATACCTGCAAAACTTATGACATCCCCATCAGCCCGAGCTGTACTTTGACTGATATTGATTTGACTGACTTGATATGTCAGCATGCTAATATGCTGAAGGTAGTGAACTTGGTAAACATTGGCTGCTAAACACCAGCATGATAGCATCATCACTTAGGCTGTTGACATCAGCATTTCGCTTATAAAAAATTGTTGTACTTGAGCCTTGCAGAGCTACTAATGTGGCTGATTGCTTTAATGCACATGCTACCCAAAGGAAGAACCGTTCGAAGAAACGCTAGGCACATTCTTGCAGAGGTGGGAAGAGTTTTTGTGTCAAGTGTCAAGTCTTGGCTACAAAGTCACAACCAACAGCTCCCATGTATAATTAATGTCTTGAATGACTTGGGGAGGATATCAAGTCATTACATATCAAATGGCTAAATGCTAGTTAAAGTCATTCAGATTGATGATTTGAAACCAAGCCATGGGACTTGAGTCCACAGGTACACACTTTGATCTCAAAAGAATTTTAAAGAAAACATAGTCAATCTTGCTGCACCAAACACCAAAAGGACTGGCTTTTAGCCTCATTCAAGATATTTCATCTCATTTCTGTTTTGGTGGATCTTGGTTAGAGGTTCCTTTGAGCTAAGTTATGATAAAATTGAGATGAGATTGATATCTATACTTACATTTAAGTCTGGGTAAAACTAAAATTTCATCATATTTAACTAAATGTGTAAGTGTTCCTTTAAATGTCAAGATTAAGTTGTATCTACAGAATCACTATGTATCCAATTTAAACATATGTCCTATATGTGTATAGAAGAACTCTAAACACCAGATTCATATAAATGTAGTCCTGACTGGCAGACAGCTAGAGTCCTGTCCCTGTCAGAGTTTCTATTTCTATGTCAATATTGTTGCCAGGAGATTAGAGCAGGTCCCAGCTGGGAATCTGTCTGAGGAACACAGCAACATGCAGAGTAGGAATGCGTCTTTCATCGGCAGGGAGCTTTAAACTTATTGCACTGCATGGCTCTCCACTCATCTTATTCACCAATTACAATATAGATTTACCGTATTGTTACACATGCATTTGTTATGCTCCTCCAACTTTTTTTTATGCATTTTCTGTGAACTTTGCATAGCTTTCAAATACAAAAAGCAGGGACAGTGAGGGATTCAAAGTTTGATCAGAACTATGAAACCAGTGTTAGGGTATGAGGAGTGAACTTAACATTTTTAAATGTAGTTTGATAACATCATACAGTAGCATAGTTTGGAGAGTATACTCACCATTTTTCAAATACCTGTTTATCTGGTTAATTGGCTTTAATGACTTAAACAAATAAAAAAAACTTCATGATAAGTTACTTCAGTATTCCCATTAAATAAGGACAGCATAACCAACACAAGACCACATTCTGTGTTCATCTGTGAAGCTAACATCAACCAACAGAGGACTTATGTGGAAATGTTTGTCTTAATGCTAAGGCTGGGGAAAACAGCAGCCTGATAACAGTCAGCAAGGTTGTCACATGAGAGCCATGTGCTGGCTGAGGCTTCATTGTTCTGGATCTTAGCCCGTCAGAGCTGTCAGCGGATCAGTCAGTCCAGTCACCACAACTGGAGCATTAGAGTTGGAGTCAGGACATGATTGGCCAAGCTTAGCATAAAGACTTGAAGCATGAAGAAGAAACAGCTAGCCTGCTTATATATATATGTACAGTATGTGTGTGTGTGTGTGTGTGTGTGTGTGTGTGTGTGTGTATGTGTGTGTGTGTGTGTGTGTGTTTTAGTGATTGGTAGAATTCCAGTTTTGTTGGCCCCATCTGGTATATGATTTTAAACCTGTTCAAATGTATGCAACCTGACTGAACTCCACCCAGGTAGACGTGAGAGAGCTTGCAGCATGTGGCTAGTTGGCAGAACCCCTGGGATAGCCGATTAGCTCAGTGCAACAGAGTGGTGATTCCCTATGTTTTTTCTTGTGATGTACTACAATTGAGAGTTGTGCACACAGTGCTACTTTCATCGATAATGAGTTGGTGCAGGTTATGCTGTTAAAAACTACAATACTTTATACGAAGCCTCATTTTGATCCACTCCCATCTGCCCTCTTAAAGTTACCAGATTACGCTTTAATACAAACTCAACACATCCACTGAAAGCCCAGGAAGAAAAACTAAACAAGAAGTGACCTAACAGGACATGATGTCATTGGATGATGCAAATATCAAAATAAAGCATTTTTACAAACAAGTTTAACTTTATGACAGTTATTAGCATATCATTTTGAACAAGAATATGTTACAAAGACATATTTAAAGGAGCAATTCGTAATAATGAGAGAAATGCCTTAAAGGCAACAAACAGGGCCCTTTGTGCACTTTGTTGATTTTAGTTTGTTTTTTTTCCAACAGAAAATATTTAAATTTGGAGGGCATTCATCGATGTAATTGAGAATTTGCATTATGTAATTATGAGGTTTGCAAGGCAGTTTATCAATAGGATGAATTACTGCGGCCATACTAGGGCTGGGCGATAAATCGACATAATCGATTAATTCGAGTTTGTGGATTAGGACGATATTCAAAAATGAAAATCGATTTTCTCTTTAAGTTCCTCCTCCACTGCCGCCACTCCCCATGGGTTCCCGTAGTTCATAGTGGGCTCCGCCTTCCCCCCAGGTTGTCTTCCCACAGAAAGTCAAACACAAGCAACATGGCCGCAAGCACAGAGTTTGTCCCCAAAAAAGGTTTTGACTTTGAACAAATTACGGTCCGGTGTAAAGTTTGTTTAAAGCCTGTCGCACTAAAGCTAGCAGCACGACCAATTTATTTCAGCATTTAAGACAGAAGCATGCAGCAGAGTGGGACAAATGTTGTTCTCTACGTGATGCACAAGACCGCAGCAGCCCACAAACACACACTAAGAAACAGTCAACTTTAGCGGAGTCATTTTCTCATTGCATCCCACATGACAAGAAAGGGTCCCGGTGGAGAGCTGTAACGGATGCAATCACGCTGCATATCACTAAAGACATGGTGCCCATATATACTGTGGAAAAGTCGGGGTTCATCCACATGATGAAAACGTTGGACCCCAGGTATGTGCCACCAAGCTGCAAATATTTTGCCAAAGTTGCCTTGCCTCACCTGTGGACAGGCTTGTCTTTCTTGCCAAAAATGTGTAAAAAAAAATAAATGTTGAAACTAAAGACTGCAAGCATGCACCTTATGTCAAAATATGTTTTGTATACAAAAGGCACCTTTTATTTATCCACAAAAAATGTGTTTATTAAAGTTATGTTTGCACTTTATCAATCCTAATGGGGAAATTGATGTTTTTGTAATAGCCTGCAATCCTATGTTAAATTTATGTTTACAAAAGCATATGTTTACAAAAGCGTTATCAAGAAGAGACACAAAAAATTTTTTCAAGAGGTAGAGCTTTTATTTATTTTTACAAAAAAGGTGCACACTGTTTACAATGGCAGGACCATTTTGTTTACAAAAATGATATTTTTAAGCATAAAAATAAAAGCAGTTCTTTAAAAAAATGTCTGTCATTTGAAGTTTTTTTTTTAAGAAGGAAGAAAATCGAATAAAATCGTAAATCGAGTTTGGTGTGAAAAAATCGGAGATTCAATTTTTAGGCCATATAGCCCAGCCCTAGGCCATACTATACTCATTTGGTTCATACGTATTTAGGGGTGCGCTAGATTAGGTCTACCTGCTTAATGTTGATAAAACACATACTTTCCATTGCTGCTACGCCCCAATTTACCCTCTGTCTGAAATACTCCATTTCAGTCCAGTCCTACTGAAGGCCCCTCTTCTGCAAAGCCCAGTCTTTTCTGATTGGTCAGCTCAGACAGGTCTAAACTAGCAGTGCCTGCTGTTTCTCCAGTCAACTATGCTGGTGTTTTTAGCTGCAATTCTACCACGAATATCACCACAAGATCCACTTCTAAACCAAAAACTTCATCACTGCACATGTTAGTGAAGGAATCTGATCAATATTAGCCTAGGCTTCACTGCCCAGCAGGCCACTAAAGTTATAGCTTTGTAACAACAAACCTAGCGCTAGCTGAGCTAGCTCTGCAGTATGAAGACATGAAAAGTACACGAAAATGGAACACGGCACTGTGGATAATTTGCACCAGATCCACATTTTCACATTGCAGACAGAGATGTGTGACAAGAATGTCTCACATGTATAAACAGAACTTACTGCTAAAGACCGTGCAAGGTAATTCCCTAATGTTCTGCACAAAACCAGGGGTTAAATTTTTTTTGCAATGCATGGAATGTTGTAGAAATAAACAAAACTTCAAGTTTCACAAACACCTTTTTATTGCAAAACACCAGGGGAATGGCTGAAATGTGTGGACAAAAGACAAGACAAATCACCATGCAACCAGATCTATTACAAGTGCTTCAAGAATAAAGGTGAGTTAGAAAAAATGACAGGGGCGTGCTTTCCTGTGTGTGTGACCAACTGTATGTGTGTGTTCATAGAATCATAGAGGTTTATGTACAGAGAATCAAATGTAACAAGTAACGCAAAAGTGGAAAATGTTTTAGAGCTCCCCCTAATCGTCTCAAAGTTGGCTTTCAGGGGAGCTGGCTGTTAGCTGACTAACTTTCGACCTTGGGTTGCCAGGAGCCAAATCAGACAAGAAAACCACCTTGGTACTGGATTCTCTATAGTCAAATTGGCAGCTATCCGTCTCAGATACTGCCTTAGTTCCCACTCAGGCCATGTTTGGCACACCCTCACATCACTTAATGTTCACTGATAGCTTCTGGTCGGCTACTTTGACATGTAGCTGCATGGCAGGGACTGCAACTCAAATTCTGCGGTAACACTGTTACCTGTAATACTGTAATACAAGGGCTGTCAATCGATTCAAATATTTAATCGCGATTAATTGCATGATTTGCCATAATTAACTTGCGATTAATCACAAATTAATCATTTTTTATCTGTAATAAATGTACCTTAAAGAGATACGTTTTTAATACTTATCAACATGGGAGTGGACAACTATGCTTGCTTTATGCAAATGTATGTTTATTATTATTGCAACAATCCAAAACAATGACAAATACTGTCCAGAATATTCTCCAGAATAACCTCAAAGGTACTGCATACTCAAAAAATATGCTGAAATCATAACATGGCAAACTCAATCCCAACAAGCAACAGATGGGCATATTGACCTGAATGTAACATTCCTTAGTAATACTAACACAATGTAGTGTCCAACTTTACACTTGTAAGGGTTAACTAAACAATGGTAATCAGCCTGCAAGCTGTAGCCGACCGTTCAGCTATCGCTGTTGAAAGTTTGTCACATGTAGAGTTGTCCAGACATCTCTGTTGCAAACTATTCATCATGGTCTGCCTTTGGTGAGGGGGAGGAGGGCTCTGCATCAGCTGTGTGCTTGGCCAGCAAGTGGTATTTGAGACTTGATGTATTCCAGTGGTTCACATCGACAGTAAATGCAAATAACTTTGTTCTTGTTGAGAGAACCACCTGGCAAGGCTTTGAAGCAGAACTTGCCATTCAAAAGACCCCAGGTTTGTTCCTGCTTGCCATCCACATTGTTACTGCTGCATCGCTTCCCGATTTCCCAAACTATGGAGCGGTCTGAGGGTCATAACGTGTGTGTGTTAATCATGCATCAAAAAAATTAACGGCTTTAAGAGGAATTTACATTAAAGTGTTATTATCACCTTTAGCTTTGACAGCCTTAGTAAATACTAATCAATATCATTGATATCCAAGTCATTCCTAACTTGACTGTTTTACAGGACACATGTAAATATGCAGAAGCAAATCACACTCTGCCTTATATTTCAAGGGGAATTTAAATTTACAAAGTGGAAAAACATTCCTGGATCCATCCCTTTCTCCAGAAGCACCAAAAGTTACGGACACGGATGAAAATATAACCTCCTTGGCAGAGGTAAAACATGCCTAAAAACATTGCAACATACATTGCAATCTTTTAGGAAAGCTGCTGTGAAATCTTTTTCTATGACATGACCTGTACTTAACAAAGGTCTTTATGTATTTTCATAAATAGGACAACACATTAAACGCTTTGTATAGTATAGTATGAAACATTTAGCATTGCATAAAACTAGTATAATGTAAGAGTGAGTGTAGTTGTATGACACCCCCATGAATGTTGGCAATAAATAAATATTGCACATTGTGTTCATAAAGTAATACTGTAAGTGCACATTTTGCAACATATATGGATTTGTATGGCTTAAAAATGCGAAGCTATTTAGTAATTGTTTTAAACAAGACAAAAACAGGGAGCTTCTGTTGAGGAGTGGTTAGCAGATGTGTACATTTTTACAACAGTTCAACTATTGGTTGTCACAAACTGATGGCACTGTATGTTAAAAGGGCAATATTGGCTTCTTGAAACTGTGTTGATGAATGAATTTGCTGAATTTGGGATGAAATGTAATTGCTGCCTGGGTTATGTTCACTTATAATGGAAGAACAGAAAATAAGAAGCATAATACAGTTTAACTGTCTGTGGTTCATCGACGATTCAACTGCAAAACAGCTGTCATTATGTGCAACTGTGATCTTTGATACCCACATACGTATCTGTAAACCATCATCGTGGTGATATCTCAATAATAATTACTAAACGTCAGAAGGATGATCAATGATTAATCCTTAGAGCTGAAACAGAAATGTTTGTGAAAATGAAACAAATAAAAAAGACTTTACACAGTAATTACAATCTAATCTCCATTCTTTTTATATCCATATGATCCCACACCAGAGATGGATTGAACAGATATGAAAGGACAGCTTTGAATTATGTTTTTATTTTGCTACAAAGTCCATTTAACACTACTGGGCTTGCAGCTGAAAGAATATGGCTACCAATGTCTTAACAATCATCTTAACAAAACATTAATTTATATGGGACTACACAAATGTAATGATAGTCAGATCTGCTTGTGGCCTGATGATGGGGCAGTCATATTAAAAGCCTATTTATTTGCACAATCACACAGTTGAGGATTTTTAGCCAACTGTCATTTCTGCTCTTGGAAGTTGGCAGGTGTTTTACTTCTTCATTTGTGTCTAATTTTATGATTTGCACTGTTTGTTAAATATTCAGCACTGCTGCCAGTAGAATTGTCCATGTTTGTGAACAAGTCTTTTTTGGATCTTTTAAAAACTTCAAGATGCCAGGCCAGTGAGAGCTTTGTAAACCATCATAGATATTTTTAGTGGATAAGTAATAATGTATATTTAATTTAATTTAATTTAATTAATTAATAATTGTATCTTTTCCAGAATTTTACTGAAAACTGGGATGTTATTTATAGGGTTAGTGTGGTCAATCTTTTTACCCCCCTAGAAAAAACATAGAAAATGTGATTCACACAACTTTCTACATCATCAAAATTGGTCATTCAATTTGTTTTATGTATATTTTTGACCGAGCAGATTTGGTCATGTTTTCAGAAGACCTATAATAAATTCGTTATTGAACCAAACTTCATGAAAGTTTTTTGTGACAAAGTAGTATGTGTTCCACTCATTCTATCACAGAAATATGAGAGTTGTATCATTGGATGTGAAGACTGCCATAATATACATTTCTTGTATGTAAAAGTGTATGTAAACTTTGACGACGACTGTATTCCTCCAACTGTGGTGTGGCTGTCTCCTGTAATTTTTTTCTGATGATTACACTCTTGGTGGCTACATCCACAGACAATCACTTACCAACAGAGCATAGATGGCTTCGTCGGTGATGTTATAAAAAGAATTTCCCTTGTGGGATTAAAATAGTATAATAAATTAAAAAAAAAAATTAAATTAAATTATGACAACCATTTAATTTTAAATATAAGAAAAACCAAGAAGCTTATTATTGATTTTAGAAAGAAAAGGGATGTCGATATCCCAGTCTTGATTAAGGATGAGGCCATTGACGTGGTTTCCTCTTATAAGTACATCCCGTGTCCTTGCGGACAGGAAAAAGAACAACAGTGCCGTATTTAAAAATGTCCAGTCGAAGCTATTTCTCCTCAGCAAACTCAGGTCTTATGATATCAGCAGGTCAATTTTACATGTGTTTTATCAGGGTGTTTTAGTTAGTGTCTTGTTTTATGCTGTTGTTTACTGAGGGTGTGGCTTAAGCTTAGAGGAGAGGAATAAGATCAATAAACTGATCAGGAAGGCAAGATCCATTATTGGCATGACCCATGACACACTTGATGCGGTTCTGGATCAAAGAATGGGTAGTAAGCTAAATTACGCAAAATGATGATCATCTAGTGTACAGTGTTTTCAGTGAGCTGAAGAGGTCTTTAATTGACAGGCTTGTTATGCTGAGGTGCTCTTCTGAGAGATTCAGGAAGTTTTTTGTTTTATGTTTTTTAATGAACAGTGTTGTTGCCTATCACTGCTAATTGATGTGATGATCATATGACGTTGATGCCTTGGGATGTGACCAAACTTAGTACTTTTGGGATTTTGCTAGCCATGTTGAATATGTCATGTTATGTACGGTCAAATTGATGTTTACACTATTTATTATGTATGGTACTATGCTCTCCCCTTATTTTGAACTGTGTGTCATCTTTTATATTTTTTATTTTATTAACTTGTTTGTCCTATATGTTCGGTGACACTCAGTTTCCTCCAAGGTAAATTAATAAAGTATCTGATGTCGTATCCTATTGTATGGTATTGTTTCTAATCATATTGTGTCGTCTTGTTTCGTGTGAATATATATATATATGTATATATATATATATATATATATATATATATATATATATATATATATATATATAGTCTTATCAAACATGTTTCATCACAAATGTGTTAAGATTGGCTTGTGAAAATTTGAAGTTTTCACAAGCCAAAAAGCTGTAGGACGAGTTTGTCTAAATACAACGTGCGCAAATCGCCAAAAATACCTCCGGTTGAGTGAGGTTATGGCACCAAGACAGTTTTTTGTAGACGTAGGTGCGATAGATATGTGCAAAGAATTTCCTGCATGTGTGTCATATTAGCCTCAGGAGCTTTTGTAAGAAGTAGCGAAAACATTTATTTTCCTGTTGCAACAAAATATTGGCATGTCAATGTCTTCAGGTGTGACTCTTATCAAACATGGGAAGTTTGTGGCAGATTTGACTATGTACAGTGGAGTTATAGCAGTTTCCTGTTTCATTGCACTACATTAGCCTTCCCTGTGCTGCCACAGCCATGCCCTTCAACCAAAACGTATAACCTTGATGATGATACAGGATCATCAAGGTCCTAAGCTTTGTCTCATCATGTTTGAGGCAGATCTGTTCATCCAGTGAGGAGTACATCAATCTTTAAAAAAATGTAATTTCCTGCTGCCAGCAGGGGGCGCTATGACTGTAACAGGATATTGGCATGTACATGTGTTCAGGCCAGGACTCCAACCAAACTTACAAAGCTTGGTGCAGATTCAACCATACAGCGTGGATTTACAGCAACTTCTTGTTTCTAGGTGAACGATTGATATTCGCCGACCCTCCACAGCCAACAGCCGACCCGCCACAGTCAACAAAAACTCAAGCTTTGATAACTTTTAATTGCAGAAGTGTTCGGATTGCCCTGATAACATTTTGAATTGATCTGGTTAGGTACAACATTTTCACATCGACAAAAGCTCAAAATTCAAAATGGCTGACATCCTGTTGAGTTGAGATCATGTTACCAAGAGACTGCTTTCTTGGTCTAGAATACTGAATTTCATAAATGTAGGTGAAAGCAGTCTCGGGGCTGCATTTTAGGGGGTGCTAGTGAGCCATTTTGACACACCCATGGCCGAAACCCATAAAATCCCTAATTTTCAACCATGACTGAAATTTGTTCAAAGTTTCATGAGTTTTTGACCCCTCAAAATAGTGATTTTTTGCATAACCAATTAATAACTAAACTAACTAAATAATTCCAGTTGGAAAAAATACCAACTTTGTTTTTCTTTCACTGGCTTCTAAAACAAATGCACATTTTACACAGTTCAAGATCTTTATGACTGGAGGTGGTGGTATACATACCGCTTTGGCCCACAGAGGCTGCTAGATTGGACAAAAATGAAAGTTCCTTGAAGCAGCTTTAAATATTTTTTTTTTTTTTAAGATGAAGGCCTCCTTGCAAGTGTTTGTTTACTCATTCGGTGTTTCGGAGGCCTTATGTTCCCTTCCAACAAATTTGCTTATCCAAATTATCAGTATATGAACTGAATTTCTAAGTGACAGGGTAGTAAGAAGGACACAGATCACTCTGTAGTGTGTGTGCTTGTTATTCAACCTTAATGCTTTAACTTTTAAAAACAGACAATATCACACAATGTTCATACATTCCAGTTGTGGTTAGCCAGTGTTTGTATACCCATTAAGTCTTTGCAGGGTTCATATAATGAAAGCGTGCTAATACTACTGCTTAAATAATTGGTCTGTTTGACCGAGTTTACAACTCATTATGAACTAGGTTTATAAATGACTGTATTCAGAAAAAGTATGTTTTCTCAAGTACTGTGCATAAGTTTAAGTCTTGATCATGGGATCCTTGGGGGGAATGTTATTTTACTGTGTTTTTGTTTACTTTCACATATGGACATTGATACTTGGCTTTGTGGTACTGTGAAGGTGGACTCACTTTTATTTTAGTAAATGTTTGAATCCATATCTTCTACTAGATGTACTATTCCATAAATGTAATAAACTTCTAAAGACATTAACAGTTTTTTCCTCCCTGTAAGTTGTTCAGATGTATGTTAATTTAAATAAACTAAGCTATCAGTGCTAACATAGAAGTTAAGAGCACAAGTTAGTGGAAATGTTTCTTTATCCCCAACTCGGAGGGGTGCAGAAGAGTTTATGTAACACACTGCAGCTGAAAACTTCTTCTATTCTTCGTTACTGCCACTTTATAACCCAATGTAAGTGTCTGAAATAGAGAAACTACTGTTTGATTGTCTAAATCATTGAAGTGGTAAAATTGTCATGTTTTCTTGAATGTCCGATGCCCCTGTGTCCATGCTTGTTATCTACAACCTGGATAACCCACAGTCACCTTAACATGCTGGGAATGGTTTTAGCTGGTACAAAAAAGGAATCGAATATGAAACTATTTATTTACTGTATTTATCGGAATTAACAAAGTCTAGCAGTGCAAACAATATATGTCATCCAGCAAATACTGTTTTGTATTATGGACTCTACAAGTTGAATAACAAGATAAGGCTCCTTAAGAGATCACTAACACTGATCAGATCACAGTTGATCACTCGTACACTGTCGTGGTATCAGGGCCTTAGCTCTGCCCAGCATCACAAGCTGGAGTTTGTACTCACCTAGAGCTGCAGTTACGACTTAACAAGGGCCCTCTGACCTTTTCACCCAGGCAAAGGGGCCTAGGCAGTTGGAAAGAGTGCCACTTGTTCCTTGAAGGACAGGGTGTAAAATCCCAAAGGTCCCGGGCAAAAAATTGTTAGTGTCACCCGAGAAAGGCTTTCTCAGTGTGGGAGCCGGACTGAGCGCAGCGCACTCTGCTCCTCCGATCTGCAGCCTCCAGCTTGGGGCGAGGATGATTCAATTGGTCACATTACTCTGCATGGAGCCTATTAGTGTTCCCGGAAGACAGAAGACAGAGGGGAGGGGGGAAAAGAACAACACCTTGTCACAGTTCATTCAAAGAGCTGCTTGTTGCTGGTTGGTGTCCCGCAGCTGCTGCTGTGAGAAATTGGGTTTGCTGATAAGGTTTGCATCTCTGTGCGTAAAAATGTGAATACATGCATGTATTTGCCTGCATCCCAATGTGTTTTCCCCACATTGCATTCTTCTTTATTTATGTCTTTTCTGAATTTATCTGTAATATCAAATAACAACACATCTAAAAAACTTATTTAGAGAAATATAACACTGTGCAGCTTTTTTTCAGACACATTTTCCTAAATTTCAATGTGGCATTTGGTGTCGTTTGGCATCTCCACTGGAATTTTATTTCACATTAAACATCTGCGAGTTTAAACTATGCATGACTGCACGACAAGGTTGAAAATATGCAGTACTGGTTTTAATCTTCACACCAACCTCATTCATAAACAACTGACACATTACTCAATCACTATGCGAATAGTTATATATTAACGAAGGAGTCACAGAGAGCTTATTTACTGGTGACAAAAGAATGGTTACATGACATGACAGGTCAAAAGTCAACACTGTTTTTTTGACCCTCAGCAGCAGGACAGAAACGTTTACGGTCTGGCAGTTTGTCCAAAGCAGGATTGACATCAAATCCATTAGGATATCGATGGTTCCCAAAGAATGTCTACTTTGAAGATAATTTTGGCTAATTTTTTTAATTTTGGTCATTATACCTATTAGTAGTAATAACACTGGGTTGCAGGGTCACATTTTTCATTCTTTATTTTGAATTTATTCAGTCTCTGTACTTCTCTTTTGATTTTCTGTTTGCTTTGTACAGTCTTCAATATGTTAACTGTATGTTATTGTGTGTCCATGTTCTGTTGTACTTTCTTCATTTGAAAGCTAAGCTTAAGAGAACTTAAAAACATGTGTTTCGACAAACCCTCCAGGTTAGACTAGCTTAATTGGCAAATGATTGTGACTGCTAAAACTCTTACTCAAACTGTTCACTGCAAACATCAATCACAGACTACAAATATCTACACAATGATGGCTATATTTGAAAATGCTCTTTGAAAATTGTGTTCTCAGGTTGTTTATGTTTACAACCTGAAACTTGTTTAAATGACAGAAAAATAGCTAGATCCCCTCCTCTTCTCTTCTTCACACACTTCTGTCTCCTGAATGTCCCTGGCATTTGGGTTTAAAGGACAAACAAGGCCTTGTTACTCAACTTGTTATCCCCTCTATTCACTTGCCTCCATCCAGAAGATCTATTCACTCTCTTTTAATATGTTTGATGATAATGATCATATCAAATCAAAACAAGTTGGCATTAAGTCAGAGTGGATCATTATTGTGTAGGAGTGGGACATTTATGTGAGTGAAGGCCCCTCCATGGGTCTGATTGGTTCCAGTGGTGGCAGATGACAGTGTCAGAATGTGAGGCATTGCTGGTTTGCTGTAGCTTTGCCTTCATTCTCTCTCATTAGTCTGAAGAGTGAGAGATGGGTCACTTACCTACTGCTGGGACATGTGTCACCCTTCACTTTTCCGCTGTTCCACTCTCTCACTCATGCCCTCTCTCTTGTGTAGTTTTTCTCCAAGGGCGCAAATCAGAGGGTTAAAAGAGCTTTATGCACATGTGAGCACATGAGACTGCTAGTTTAGTGTGGTGTCTGTTTCCTCTTTCCTTTTGGTCCATCCACCAACACAGACATTAAAATCCATTCACACCTATTCAGTGTAGCAAGACTGGCCAAGTTTTACTGTGAAATAATCATTTTGCATTCATTGTTTTTTTTTGGCCATCTGGGGGCAGCAAAACAATCTTAAAACCACAAAATATATTTACGTGCAAATACAGCACAACAATTGTTAAGGCTTTGATCTCATCACTTCCCACAGAAAACACTTGAGATTAAGAATGAATAGATGTTTTCCCTGTCAAAGTCAGCAGTTGAATACTGGGGCAGTGCCAGGACTGAATAAAGTCCACAGCAGTCCACAATGCTACTGTTGAGGTCATTGCTGCAATACCACGGCAACTGAAGAAAGTCTTTGGGTGTTCTTCCCCCACGAAGCAGTGAAACATGTGTTGGATATCAGCAGTGACGGCCACAGGTTCCTTTCTGAACCTCATGGGCACCCCTACGATGTTGTTGCTAATGTCAGGGCCTCTGACCAGCATATCATTGAGTGAGACCACCTAGTCACACTGGATTCAAAGATGAAGTAGATCCACTCTGGTTTCTTCGCATGGTAAACTGCAAAAAAGGGTAGACACAAGGATTCTTGACCTTGATGCAATGGAGGAGCTTGTTGGTGAACACCTTTCCCATGAATTACAGGAAGTGTGCTTACATCTGGCAATGCTTCTCTAGGGTCCAATAGAGTAAGATAAGACACTTGTAAGCAAAGTTTCTGTTTTTTTGTTTGGTAGCCCTTGCCTGGGTACCTTAAAGAGCAATAGTGAAGCCAGTGGTTGGAGTTGTCTTGATGGACCTTGCTGTCTGTGATGTGGAGAAACTTCATGTCATCTGTGGAGGGGGTGAGTTTTGGATTGCTGGGAGTGAAATGGAAAATGGAATGATGATCTAGCGATGACAGTGAACTGTCTGAGGAAATAATTGGTGATACTGGGTACATGTGACCAAATCTTTCCCTGACCTACACATATGCTGCAGGGTTGAAGGTAGCTTGGGAGACCAATTTCTAAGATGGCAGTCTGTAGAGCGCCTGCCTCAGATGGCTTGTGAGCCTGGTTATACAAGAAGACGTGTCGGTAGGGGAACTGATCTTCTGGTCGACTGATTCTGCAACATAACCACAGCCCCTTTGCTAGCTGTCTCTTTGAGTCCTACACGTCTTCAGCATGTATGGAAATGCATCACCTTGCATATTCGAGTTGTTGAAGAACTCTCGCCAAGGCTCTGTTGCTGTGCTTCTCGAGTATAGCATAGATTCTCTTAGACTCACGGTAAACACTAACGAGACATATCTGTAATCATTCTCTTGCACTGACTACTTCTCTACAAACCACAGTACACCTAGTGTAGGTTCCTAATCAGTGAAGCCATGAGCTTGACACTCTCCTCCCTCGTTATCCACTTGAACGACATAAAAAACTCCACACGATTCCTTCGTTTCTTTTAACCGTTTACTCCGAAAAATAAGGCAAAATACAATAGTCCAGCATTATGAAAATAAAAAACAGGCAAGAGCCAAAGACAGCAAAAATGCGGAGTCTAAAGTTAAAGTGAAAAGCAAAGAGCAAAGAGGTCAAAAAACTGTGTGGCTCCACTCCATGACACTGACCTGACTGACTGTTTTACGTCAACCACGCACCCACACTCATCTGCATTAAAGGTTACATGTGCGATTTTTAAACCAAAAAACATCCACACATTTTTAAGTGAAATTAATTAAGTACAAACTTATTAATATGAACTGTTCACCTGTAAATAATGTAAATAACCTCTTCTTTAATCATAATTAACAAAAAATCTTTTTTCACATATCAACTTAAATTATTATTCAAATACTTATCAACAAAAAATAGCATTTAGGCTCCTATACCTAGAGATTACATTCTGAGAAGCAGCCTTGTCTTCCTCCCTGCCGTTCTCTGAGGAGGGAAGGAAAGACTTCTATTTCCTAGGTGGGGACACTCTCTTTTCTGTCTGATAGTGCTTGAGAAACGAGGAAGTTGAAGCTGGGATCTGTACGTGCCTTAACTTCTGTGCGCACAAATTCAACAAACCAAGAAAGGAGGAAAGCTGATGTTGAGGTCATGTTTGTATTTTGAACCAAATGACATCAACTTTTCCTTGAGATTTCACCACAACTTCTCTGCGAAGGAATGAATTTAAGAGTCTCACAGAGGAATGAAGCTGCTCCGTAGTCTGTGAGCAGCAGATACTTCTTCATCCTTTTCCAGAAGGCAGCAGGGTGAACAGACTGTCACTGAGGTTGGTGCTGTCTTTAAGTATCCTTTGGGCTCTGTGCAGACATCTCACTTCAATAATCAATATCACTGATGCTCTGCAGATGGGTACCAATGATGTTCTGTAGAACCATCCTGTCCTGGGCCGTGCACAAACAAGTGCAACAAATGTTTTGCATGTAATAGCAGAAACATAAGCAATCTTTCCGTACATCTAGCAAGAGTGCATCACATACATAGAGTTTCATGGGGAAATAATCAGTAGATCTCAGCATTGAGAGTCATAGTAATGAGTAAAAACAATAGTAAACAGCCAAGTAAGCAGCCAAGCATTCACTTCTTAAGTTTAACCGAAAACCCTGTCAATCATTTGGGGGGAAAAATCAGTGGTTAACCTACTCTCTGAAGTATGATCTTTCATTTTCTGGAGGCGTTTTTTCATCAGAAGTCATATGTAGGAACTTGTGCCATCGCCTCTGCATTAAATTGGGGCCCTGTTTTTCTTGTTAACCCTTTTCATCTGGATGAAGAAGATTTACAGGAAGGAGGCGTCTTCCAGGCTGACCATCTTATCTCCTGGCAGAGAGGATAGTGTTCTCCTGGACCATAAAGACTTCAAATGAGGACAGTTTAATTAATTTACAACCCAAAGCCTGTGGATGAACTTTCTCTCCCATTTCTGAACTCTCTTTCTCTATGACTTCTGATCCACAAACACTCACAGAGTGGACATCGGACACCTTCTGACGTGTTTTTCTATGCTGTTACTCTGTCTTCTGTAATTTACGACACATCTGGATGCTATCTGGTCAAATTCCATTCAAATGGCCTCTGTATTCTTCCAGATTTCAGACCATTTCTAATTAACCATTAAGTCAGTATCTCACAATCTTATTTTTAACACATTAAGAAACAGTAAGAGAAGCTCATAAAACTGATCTTTCTCCCGTTTCTCTACGATTAAGATTGACTGAGATCAAATTTTAATGTTTAATCTGTACTGTGTTCGGTGGAACCACAGCACCTCCTGATGGTGAGTCCTGATACAGTTGGACGAGAAATAGTCTGTTTAATATGTTCATGGTTATAACCAGTAAATGACTCTGATATGTCTTTGTTTTAACAAGTATTAAGCTGAATATGTATAATTAATGTTTAATCACCCATAATCCTTTTCATGATAGACAAAGTACATCTATTGAGCCATGGTGAGAATCTGTGAGAAGGTGAAGCACTGTTTTGTAACGTTTAAATCTTGGAGACAAAAGCCGGTAAGCCCCGCCTAGACACGCCTCGATTTGCAAGTAATAAAACGGAGAGATCACGTCTCTCGGTTCAGTTAGTTTTGTTGTTTTTCAGTTTTACAGTTTTTAGTTCAGTTTTAATTTTTGTTTAAGTTTTTCTTTTGTAACTTATTTTGAAGCTCTTTACTTTACTTTGAAACACGCTCCAAGACAGCGATCTCATCAGAAGTGCTCATGCGTTGATTTTTCTCATTTTATATTTTTCGCAGTATTGATTAGCTTCTTTTATTAAGTTTGTACCAGAACGAAGTTCTGTTTTAATTTGTTTTATACCGTTAAGTATCGTAACCTGCTTTTGAAGAAGTGAACTTAATTTAGATTACCTTGCATTAACTAACAACGGAAGATCCGCCTGATCAACGTATCATCCTCAGTTATTTTATTCAAGAAGTTAAATCTAGTTTACAAAGTCAGAGCCTGAGAACCACTCGAAGAAACGAAGAAGAACATCTTTATCACAATCATCATCAAAACACTACAGCAAACTTGCTGTGTCCGAGACCGTGCAAGCGGTTTCCAACGAAAGACAGACTCTGTGACAAGCCCCCAGCGCTCGCTAGCGGTATCATCCCGCTGGGCACTGAGCCAAGATCTGCACCGGATCGGTACGGGACCAGCTGCCCTCTTCCTAAGACAAAGGACCGAGGTGCCCAACCGACTGATACCGGACGAGCTGACCCTCGGCCATCGGACCGGGACTGCCAGCTAGAGTCGCAAATCACCCGAGGGAATCCGCCGCCGCGGACCCCGCAACTCTGCTGAGAAAGTAGGCTCTCCATCACTCACAACAGCTGGATTCACACATGATACATGAGATGGTCTATGGCTCTGATTCATATATTTTAGCTTAAGAGAAATTTGGTTAGGGTCTCGTTAGTATTAAAAATTACTCTCGTAATATTTAAATGCTTCAACCTAACTCATAATCTCACCATCAGCCCATATTCCACTAATAACCCATTACTTAGTTATTTCACATTTCTACCTGTTGTTATTCATTTAAATTGCCATTTCATTTATTTAACCTGAATTATTTAGTCAATAAACATATTTAACCGTATGTCGTTGTCTGTGCAGGTTTGTTTTTAATGTGGAGAACCGATGGATATGTGTAGAATTCACTTCTTCATATATGAGATGAATAAATTGATCTGAAATTGATTAGAATTGATACAAGTTAAACTTGTCCAGTCGAATTTGATTAATTACCTCCGGATTATTCAAATAGACAAAATAACGGAGGTGGTGCCCCATTAACAAGTGTTTTATTAATCCAGTAATTAATAAATTACATTTATTATTAGTGTATCTCCTACACATATGACATAGATATGTTTGGTTTTAGTGTGTTTCTCCATGCATCTCCCATTGACTTCAATACAGCTATCACCATGGTATGGCCTTTCCGTCCTTTATTCCTCCTTGCTTTGCAAAAGAGAGACCCAACCTTACTTCTCCACCAGTGCTTGGTGGCGATCATAATAACAGGCTTATACAATCATCGACTGTTGCAGTCCCTCCTGACTGACCACCTGCTCCTCTTCTTGAACTATACTCCTCCTCCGGATCCTCTCTTCACTGCCTGAGAGTCTCTGGGCAAGAGAGAACGGACAGGCTGAATGTCTGAATGGCAGGCTGCACCTCCACAGGCACCTGCATTTGTTTAGAAAGGTGGACCTCCCTGCAGACACTCTTCCTGTCCGCTCTCTCTCGCCCAGAGACACAGCTGTGAGCCGAAGGAGTCAGTGTGTTGAAAGAGGAAAGTACAGCTGACAATACACTCACCACCGCCAACAACACCGAAACACCAGCGCATGTGTATAAATGCTCACTACGGCATAGGCCACTTGTGTATAGAGCCAATAAATGAAAAAAAAGAACAACATACACTACCGTTCAAAAGTTTGGGGTCACTTGCAAATTGAAAATCACTGTTTTTTTCAATGAAGATCACATTAAATAAATCAGAAATACAGTCTAGACCTTGTTAATGTGGTAAATGACTATTCTAGCTGGAAACGGCTGATTTTTAATGGAATATCTACATAGGTGTACAGAGGCCCATTTCCAGCAACCATCACTCCTGTGTTCTAATGGTACATTGTGTTAGCTGATCGTGTTAAAAGGCTAATTGATGATTAGAAAACCCTTGTGCAATTATGTTAGCACAGCTGAAAACTGTTGTGCTGATTAGAGAAGCTATAAAACTGGCCTTCCTTTGAGCTAGTTGAGTATCTGGAGTGTCAGCATTTGTGGGTTCGATTATACTCTCAAAATGGCCAGAAAAAGAGAACTTTCTTCTGAAACTCGACAGTCTATTCTTGTTCTGAGAAATGAAGGCTATTCCATGCAAAAAATTGCCAAGAAACTGAAGATGTCCTACAATGGTGTGTACTACTCCCTTCAGAGAACAGCACAAACGGCTCTAAACAGAATAGAAAGAGAAGTGGGAGGCCCCGGTGCACAACTAAGCAAGAGGACAAGTACATTAGAGTCTCTAGTTTGAGAAATAGACACCCCACAGGTCCTCAACTGGCAGCTTCATTAAATGGTACCCGCAAAATGCCAGTCTCAACGTCCACAGTGGAGAGGCGACTCTGGGATGCTGACCTTCTAGGCAGAGTGGCAAAGAAAAAGCCATATCTGAGACTGGCCAATAAAAGGAAAAGGTTAATATGGGCAAAAGAACACAGTCACTGGACAGAGGAAGATTGGAAAAAAGTGTTATGGAAAGACACATCTAAGTTTGAGGTGTTTGGATCACACAGAAGAACATTTGTGAGACGCAGAACAAGTGAAAAGATGCTGGAGGAGTGCCTGGCGTCATCTGTCAAGCATGGTGGAGGTAATGTGATGGTCTGGGGCTGCGTTGGTGCTGGTAAAGTGGGAGATTTGTACAAGGTAAAAGGGATTTTGAATAAGGAAGGCTATCACTCCATTTTGCAACGCCATGCCATACCCTGTGGACAGCACTTGATTCGAGCCAATTTCCTCCTACAACAGGACAATGACCCAAAGCACACCTCCAAACTATGCAAGGACTATTTAGGGAAGAAGCAGTCAGCTGGTATTCTGTCTGAAATGGAGTGGCAAGCGCAGTCACCAGATCTCAACCCTATTGAGCTGTTGTGGGAGCAGCTTGACCGTATGGTGCATAAGAAGTGCCCATCAAGCCAATCCAACTTGTGGGAGGTGCTTCAGGAAGCGTGGGGTGAAATTTCTTCTGATTACCTCAACAAATTGACAGCTAGAATGCCAAAGGTCTGCAAGGCAGTAATTGCTGCAAATGGAGAATTCTTTGACGAAAGCAAAATTTGAAGGACAAAATTATTATTTCAAATAAAAATCATTATTTCTAACCTCGTCAATGTCTTGACTATATTTTCTATTCATTTTGCAACTCATTTGATGAATAAAAGTGTGAGTTTTCATGGAAAACATGAAATTGTCTGGGTGACCCCAAACTTTTGAACGGTAGTGTAAATTTGACCTGTTATTTTGTTTTTGTTTCCTTATTTATTAGATGTTCCCTTTCCAGCAAAAGATGTGAAAACAAAAAAAAAACGAAAAACAAGTCTCACTTGTTTATGCATTTTTTGTTTGCCAGATCAAACTGAATAATTGAATGTACGGATGATACATGGACCATCAACCTACCATCAAACATGATCAAAGACGATTAAGACTGCCATATAATTTCCATGCCATTTGGATTGTGCTGTGGTAACATAATAACAAAACCAATTTAAATTTCGCTTTATGTAGTAATTTTTTTGTGTGTGTGTGTTTTAATTGAAAATGAATTATTTCCTATTTCCATTTTTAAACTTCTTACAAACCTTGATAATAAAATAAGCCCCTTTTCCATTTTACAATTTACATTTCAAGATAGGAAATTGAGATGGACATACAATGCTACCTACCTGCATGATGCTCATTGCCACATGCAATGTGATGAGCACAAAACAGTTCTGAGATTAACCTGAGTCAGTTGCACCGGTTCATGGTATTGATAACTCTAGGGTACCTACATGGTAGAATTTTTAAATATCCCCCACTTCAGCACAACTTGTAATCATTATCTGTGTTTAGGATGCCTTGAGTTAATGTGGACTGTTTGTATCAATCTGTCTGTCTGTCTATCTGTCCATTGTATATTTGTTTATCTTGTCCCTCCTGTTTTGCAGATTTTTTTTCTCTTGTTTCTTTCTTTTTTTTATTCAATAGGAAGGTCAAAATGTATGGAGGACCACAAGTGTCACAGAAATAGTAATTAGCATTGAACTAACTGTACAATAAAAATGGGCATTAATTCATTTTTTTTAATTAATTAATCAACCTATTAATAAATGGACGAAATTACAGAGTAATTCATTATTTTAATTTTTATCAGCAATAAAAAGAGGAATTATAAATAGAATTTACAAAGGAAACATTAATCCATCAATAAATAGTTCAAATTAAAAAGGGATTTACAAAAACAACATGTAACAGTCCGTAAGTACATAATTTAAAAACACATTAATGAATTAATTGATAAATAATTAAATTTAAAAATCTATTTGAAGATGCAGTTTAAAAAGACAAATAAATAGCTGGATTCACAAATTGAATTAAGAACACAGATTTTAATCAGGCTTTTAAAAGGACAATTTTCTTTTCTATCTGCATTACCATTTACCCGCTGCTTTTCCTTTTCCTATTAGCTATCCAATTTGCTTAGTTATTTACCAAAAGTCTGGAGTGAGACTTCAGTCGCTGGCGAAATAATGGGGCCGTTTGGAGCCAGATTTAGAGTAATATCTAATTTAAAATTAACATTTGGATTAGACTGTTGTAATGTCATTATTTGATCTTAATAATCAATATTTGCTCATTTTCTCACTCATATCCATGCCATATCCATGATGTTCTTACACATAGTCTACAATAAGATTAGACTGTTGCGATGTCATTAGTCAGTCTTATTCTGTCATTATTCAGGCAGCCCCTCTCCCCCACCCAATTATTTTGCAATTTAAAAAACAGTGTCCTACAATTGTACATATTGTTCATAATGGACCAGCATAAGTAGTCATTAAAATAATTGTAAAATCTGACAAAGCAAGAAAAATCCAGACAAATTATCACTGCCCAGAATGAATGCAGGTCTTTCTGCTTCCTCCCTGACATCTTTGAAACAAATAAAATAAAAGAGCTTGGTTAGACACGAGTTACCACCTTAGTTGAATGACTAGTCGGTTGTGTGTGTGTTTATGTGTGTGTGTGTGTGTGTGTGCGTGCGTGCACATTGGAGGTAGACTGGCTGCTTCCTCAACAGAAACCTAGACTAAAGAACTCTGTGTTATAAAGCCATTTTAACCCACAGATCACAGGATCTCCTGCAGGAATTTAATAAAAGAAAATGCTTAAAAAGCCACGTCTTAACATCATCAAATGTGGAAATGATTCAATCAACCATGGGTTTGCCTTGAAAGCCAGATTTCCTAGCATAGAAAAATGGTCCTTATGTTTAAAGAACATCTTGATACACATTTCCTTTCCATGCTTTGTGACCATAAAGGGTAACACAGTCAGGAAAGACTTTAGCCCTTTTCACACAGAGACGCTGCATTATCGCTGCAGTGGCGGTTCGCCAATTCTCCGCCGTTGGTTGTTCACACAGAACCAAGCAGCTCCGGTGTAAAAGACGAACCAGAATATAATTCACACAGAAAGCTGGTGCTGTGGCTTCAAAGGAGGCGTGACGGTACACGTCATGAAGATGACATATGTGTTTTTTTCAACATGTTTCCCCGGTGTCCTCCTGTTTATCTAAACATGTACCAGCTGACTGTTTATTATCATATGGATGCTGTTATAATGTGTTGTGATTGAGATCCTGACCCACCAAGCATCCTGGAAAGTAACAAAGTTACGTTTTTCTCTAAATTACATAATTACATTATCACCATCAGTAAACGGGAGACTGTCTGACTCTTTCACTCGTGGGGAGGGAGGCTGTTTTCTGGCAGAAATGTGATGAAAAGTCGGTCGGACAGACAGGAGGACAGGCTTTTCCACGTATAACTGCAGTATTTTTTTCCTCATATAAGTTGCCAAAGACATGACCAGTTACTACGTTACTGTTGTTTGGTCATGTAACGTTGCTTTGTGGGACATTTATCTATATTTTGTTGAGTGATGGACCTGTTTAGTTATCAGACAGCGAACACCATCAGATCGACACACCCTCGCTCCGCACCGCCGGCTTATCCGTTCACACTGGTTCAGTTCGCCAATACTGCGCCTCTGATACTACCTCCGGAGGCACATCAGAGGCAGAGCGAAATTTCACCCCTCGTGGCATCTGAAACTTTCACACAGAGGTGGATGCGGAGAATTGGCACAGGATCCCCGTATGCAAACGGCAGTGTGAAAAGGGCTTTTTGCTAAGGAGGTTTAGAATGCTTTGAGTGGTTGTTATGCTAGAAAAGCGCTAAATGATTGAAGTCCATTTACCATGAAGACTGCTGGAATGACTGAAACTTAAGTGTCTTGCTCCAACTTGTTCAAAGCCCTCAAATCAGAATCATGACATCACTTTGAAAATGAAAAAGGTGAGAAAACTCGAGCTCAATTTCACGGCCACACACAACAATTAAGTAGCACAATGTTTCTGTGTTTTTTCAATTTTGTTGACTTAGGCCAAATTGCACTAATTTCTAATCTCTCCGGAGACATATTTCCAAGTATAGAAGAATTATGTTTTTCCTGATGTTTAAATAACATCCTGCTTTTATTACTGAAAATTAAGCATTGTCTTCAACAATGTGTAATTACAACACATTTAATAAAAATGAAAGACAGATAAAACTCAAACTAAATTTAGAGGCAATACACTATGTAACAAAATGTAATTTGTGAATTAATTGATAATTTTCCCTTTGTTGACTTTCACAAAGTTGGACTAACTTATAATTTAACATTGTCACAACTTTGGGGCCCGAGCAGGAAACCTGCGAGGTCCCTATTGTTTTTGTAGTGATTATTAGGGCCCGAGCACGAATCTCGTGCGAGGACCTATTGAAACTGTAAGGATTCTTATTATTAGGGCCTGAGCAGGGAACCTGCAAGGACCCTATTGTTTTTGTAGTGATTATTAGGGCCCGAGCAGGAAACCTGCGAGGTCCCTATTGTTTTTGTAATGATTCTTCTTATTAGGGCCCGAGCAGGAAACCTGCGAGATCCCTATTGTTTTTGTAGTGATTATTATTAGGGCCCGAGCAGGGAACCTGCGAGGTCCCTATTGTTTTTCGAATGATTATTATTATTAGGGCCCGAGCAGGGAACCTGCGAGGTCCCTATTGTTTTTCGAATGATTAGGGCCCGAGCAGTGAAACTGCGAGGACCCTATTGTAATTGTAATGATTATTATTAGGGCCCGAGCAGTGAAACTGCGAGGACCCTATTGTAATTGCAATGATTATTATTAGGGCCCGAGCAGGGAACCTGCGAGGTCCCTATTGTTTTTCGAATGATTATTAGGGCCCGAGCAGGGAACCTGCGAGGACCCTATTGTTTTTCGAATGATTATTAGGGCCCGAGCAGGGAACCTGCGAGGTCCCTATTGTAATTGCAATGATTATTATTATTATTATTATTATTTTTATTAGGGCCCGAGCAGGGAACCTGCGAGGTCCCTATTGTTTTTCGAATGATTATTAGGGCCCGAGCAGTGAAACTGCGAGGACCCTATTGTAATTGTAATGATTATTATTATTATTATTAGGGCCCGAGCAGTGAAACTGCGAGGACCCTATTGTAATTGTAATGATTATTATTAGGGCCCGAGCAGTGAAACTGCGAGGACCCTATTGTAATTGTAATGATTATTATTATTAGGGCCCGAGCAGTGAAACTGCGAGGACCCTATTGTAATTGTAATGATTATTATTAGGGCCCGAGCAGGGAACCTGCGAGGACCCTATTGTTTTTCGAATGATTATTATTAGGGCCCGAGCAGGGAACCTGCGAGGTCCCTATTGTTTTTCGAATGATTATTATTATTAGGGCCCGAGCAGGGAACCTGCGAGGTCCCTATTGTTTTTCGAATGATTCTTATTATTATTATTATTATTATTATTTTTCTTTTTCCCAAATGATCGCATTTTTCACTGCCTGAACATACCCCAAAACGCATCATACTTGGAATATATGTCACACCTGGTGAAAAATTTTATAATCTGTTGTCATTCTGAATTTTCACCACTAGGTGGCGCTACAATCAAGGCAAGTGTGTTTTGGCTAATAACGTCCACGTACTTTGTCGCACATTCAAAAACCTTACATCCACGCGTTCAGTGAACTGTGCTGAATCTCCTGATATAGGCCACGCCCATTTCCGCCTACCGTTTTTTTTCGCTAGCTCGCGAAATGTCGCAAACCTACTTTTTCGAACTCCTCCCAGGCAATTTCACCAATTTGCACCAAACTTTGCACACAGCATCTGTGTACCCTCCTGACAAAAAGTTATTAAAAGAATTTTGATATGCCAAAGAATACTCAAGTTATTAAATAACAACTTCCTGTGGATTCGGGTCACAACAGGAAGTGTTGCACATCTCCACATTGGTGTGTCCAAATGACGTGAAACTCAGGATACTACTTCCCCATGAGCCCCTCAGGCTCTGTACAAAATCTTCGCCCATGACCACTAGGTGGCGCTCTTTAAATTGAAGTATTTTATATCTCGACATCGGTTGGTCGGATTAACACGAAACTTGGTACAGTCATTGCCAATGCCCTCCTGAGGACAGCTGACAAAGGGGTTACCGATCCGACACTAGGTGGCGCTCTGGTGGCAGTTTCATTTTAGATTTGGCACTGTGCCCACACCATAACACTTATGGATATGAAATTCATAGGGGTGGTATAGACCGGCCCCTGTAACTCACACACCAAAAATGACCAGCAGGTGGCGCTATTATCAAGAAAAAATGTTTTTTGCTAATTACTCCCACATAATATGGTGCACATTGTTAAACCTTATATCTATATGTTCCCTGAATACAGCCGAACCGTGTGATGTAGGCCACGCCCACGTTCGCACTGAATTTCCATTCGCAAATTGGCCAAATGTCGCAAACCTACTTTTTCGAACTCCTCCCAGGCAATTTCTCCGATTTGCACCAAGCTTTGCACGCAGCATCTGTGGACCCTCCTGACAAAAAGTTATTAAAAGAAATGTGCTAGTCCACAGAATGCCCAAATTATAAAACAACAATTTCCTGCACATTGTGGTCAAACAGACATTCTTGTGTATCTTGATGAAATACAGTCCGATTAACACAAAACTTTTCCCAGTTGTGTTCCATGACACGATGAGCATTTCTACAAAATTTCGTGCAAATCGACCAATAGGTGGCGCTTTTATTGCAAAATGACAAAACAGCAGCTTCACTGCCTTCAGTTTTGTTTCCTCTACGCAAGTTGTTGCATGAACAAGCCTCAACAGCAGCAAGCCCACACAGCAGCATGTAACGACAGCAGCATGCCCCGACAGCAGCATGTCCCGACAGCAGCACGCCCCGACGCGCGTGGACTGCGAGGGCCCGTTCATCGCTGCTTGCAGCTTTAATTATTATTATTATTATTATTATTTTATTCCTTCGTCCAAAATGATCGCATTTTTCACTGCCTGAATGTGAATGAAAACTCGATTTTATTTGGCAAAGTCATTAGGCTTGGCGAAAAATTTTATAATCTGTTGTTGTTGTGAATGTGCACCACTAGGTGGCGCTATTATCAAGGAAAGTGCGTTTTGGCTAATAACTCCCACATACTTTGTTGCACCTTCGAAAACCTTATATCCACACGTTCAGTGAATTGTGCTGAATCTCTTGATATAGGCAACGCCCATTTATGCTTTGCGTTTTTTTCACTAGCTCGCGCAATGTCGCAAACCTACTTTTTCGAACTCCTCCCAGGCAATTTCACCGATTTGCACCAAACTTTGCACACAGCATCTGTGGACCCTCCTGACAAAAAGTTATTAAAAGAATTTTGATATTCAAAAAAATACTCAAGTTATTAAAAAACAACTTCCTGCAGATTTCGTTCCAACCTGGAAGTGTTGCATATCTCCACATTGGTTTGTCCAAATGACGTGAAACTCAGGATACTACTTGCTCATGAGGCCCAAAGGCTCTGTGCGAAATTGTGGCCGATGACAACTAGGTGGCGCTATTTAAATTGAAGTATTTTATATCTCGACATCGGTTGGTCGGATGAACACAAAACTTGTTACACTCATTGCCACTGCCCTCCTGATGACAGCTGACAAAGGGGTTAGTGATCTGACACTAGGTGGCGCTCTGGTGGCAGTTTCATTTTATATTTGGCACTGTGCCCACACCATAACACTTATGGATATGAAATTCATAGGGGTGGTATAGACTGGCCCCTGTAACTCACACACCAAAAATGACCAGCAGGTGGCGCTATCATCAACACAAACCATTTTTGCCTAATAACTCCCACATACTTTGTCGCACATTCAAAAACCTTATATCCACACGTTCAGTGAATCTTGCTGAATCTCCTGATATAGGCCACGCCCATTTGCGCCTAGCGTTTTTTTTCGCTAGCTCGCGAAATGTCGCAAACCTACTTTTTCGAACTCCTCCCAGGCAATTTCACCGATTTTCACCAAACTTTGCACACAGCATCAGTGGACCCTTCTGACAAAAAGTTATTAAAAGAATTTTGATACGCCAAAGAACACTCAAGTTATTAAATAACAACTTCCTGTGGATTTGGGTCAAAACAGGAAGTGTTGCATATCTCCACATTGGTGTGTCCAAATGACATGAAACTGAGGACACTACTTCCCCATGAGCCCCTAAGGCTCTGTGCAAAATCTTGGCCCATGACCACTAGGTGGCGCTATTTAAATTGAAGTATTTTATATCGACGTCAGTTGGTCGACTTAACACGAAACTTGGTACACTGATTGCCAATGGCCTCCTGAGGATAGCTGACGAAGGTGTTACCGATCTGACACTAGGTGGCGCTCTGGTGGCAGTTTCATTTTATAATTGGCACTGTGCCCACACCATAACACTTATGGATATGAGACTGATTGGGGTGGTATAGACTGGCATCTGTAACTCACACACCAAAAACCACCAGCAGGTGGCGCTATTATCAACACATAACCGCTTTTTGGCTATCAGTTAAGACATGCGCACACAATAACGGGGCAATGGGTCCGGGTAAGGAGCACGCCTCGACAGCAGCACGGCCCGACCCGCGTGGCCTGCGAGGGCCCGTTCATCGCTGCTTGCAGCTTTAATTAGGGCCCGAGCAGTGAAACTGCGAGGACCCTATTGTAATTGTAATGATTATTATTTTTTTTTTTTTCCTGCCAAAATGATCGCATTTTTCACTGCCTGAACATACCCCAAAACTCACCAAACTTGGAATATAGATCAGACCTGGCGAAAAATTTTATAATCTGTTGTCGTTGTGAATTTTCACCACTAGGTGGCGCTACAATCAAGGAAAGTGCGTTTTGGCTAATAACTCCCACATACTTTGTCGCACATTCAAAAACCTTATATCCACGCGTTCAGTGAATTGTGCTGAATCTCCTGATATAGGCCACGCCCATTTCCGCCTACCGTTTTTTTTCGGTAGCTCGCGAAATGTCAAAAACCTACTTTTTCGAACTCCTCCCAGGCAATTTCACCGATTTGCCCCAAACTTTGCACACAGCATCTGTGGACCCTTCTGACAAAAAGTTATTAAAAGAATTTTGATATTCCAAAGAATACTCAAGTTATTAAATAACAACTTCCTGTGGAATCGGGTCACAACAGGAAGTGTTGCATATCTCCACATTGGTGCGTCCAAATGACGTGAAACTCAGGATACTACTTGCGCATGAGCCCCAAAGGCTCTGTGCGAAATGTTGGCCGACGACCACTAGGTGGCGCTATTTAAATTGAAGTATTTTATATCTCAACATCGGTTGGTCGGATGAACACAAAACTTGGTAAACTCATTGCCACTGCCCTCCTGAGGATAGCTGACAAAGGGGTTACCGATCTGACACTAGGTGGCGCTCTGGTGGCAGTTTGATTTTATATTTGGCACTGTGCCCACACCATAACACTTATGGATATGAAATTCATAGGGGTGGTATAGACTGGCCCCTGTAACTCACACACCAAAAATCACCAGCAGGTGGCGCTATTATCAAGAAAAAACGTTTTTTGCTAATTACTCCCACATAATATGGTGCACATCGTTAAACATTATATCTATATGTTCCCTGAATACAGCCGAACAGTGTGATGTAGGCCACGCCCACGTTCGCACTGAATTTCCATTCGCAAATTCGCCAAATGTCGCAAACCTACTTTTTCGAACTCTTCCCAGGCAATTTTTCCAATTTGCACCAAACTTTGCACACAGCATCTGTGGACTCTCCTGACAAAAAGTTATTAAAAGAATTGTGATAGCCTAAAGAACGACCAAAATATAAAACAACAATTTCCTGCACGTTGTGGTAAACCACACAGTCTTGCATATCTTGATGAAATACAGTCCGATTAACACAAAACGTTTCCCAGTTGTGTTCCATGGCAAGATGAGCATTTCTACAAAATTTCGTGCAAATCGACCAATAGGTGGCGCTTTTATTGCTAAATGACGAAACAGCAGCTTCACTGCCTTCAGTTCTGTTTCCTCTACGGAAGTTGTTGCATGAACAAGCCTCGACAGCAGCATGCCCGGACAGCAGCATGTAACGACAGCAGCATGACCCGACAGCAGCATGACCCGACAGCAGCATGTCCCGACGGCAGCACGCCCCGACGCGCGTGGACTGCGAGGGCCCGTTCATCGCTGCTTGCAGCTTTAATTATTATTATTTTTCGGCCAAAATGATCGCATTTTTCACTGCCTGAACATACCCCAAAAGTCACCAAACTTGGAATATAGATCAAACCTGGCGAAAAATTTTATAATCTGTTGTCGTTGTGGATTTTCACCGCTAGGTGGCGCTGTAATAAGGAAAGTGCGTTTTGGCTAATAACTCCCACATACTTTGTCGCACATTCAAAAACCTTGTATCCACGCGTTCAGTGAATTGTGCTGAATCTCCTGATATAGGCCACGCCCATTTCCGCCTACCGTTTTTATGCTAGCTCGCGAAATGTCGAAAACCTACTTTTTCGAACTCCTCCCAGGCAATTTCACCAATTTGCACCAAACTTTGCACACAGCATCTGTGGACCCTCCTGACAAAAAGTTATTAAAAGAATTTTGATATTCCAAAAAATACTCAAGTTATTAAATAACAACTTCCTGCAGATTTCGTTCCAAACAGGAAGTGTTGCATATCTCCACATTGGTTTGTCCAAATGACGTCAATCTCAGGATCCTACTTCCTCATGATGCTCTAAGGCTCTGTGCTAAATTTTGGCCGATGACCACTAGGTGGCGCTCTTTAAATTGAAGTATTTAATATCTCGACATCGGTTGGTCGGATTAACACAAAACTTGGTACACTCATTGCCAATGGCCTCCTGAGGACAGCTGATGAAGGTGTTACCGATCTGACACTAGGTGGCGCTCTGGTGGCAGTTTCATTTTATAATTGGCACTGTGCCCACACCATAACACTTATGGATATGAAACTGATTGGGGTGGTATAGACTGGCATCTGTAACTCACACACCAAAAATCACCAGCAGGTGGCGCTATTATCAACACAAAACCGTTTTTGGCTATCAGTTAAGACATGCGCGCACAATAACGGGGCAATGGGTCCGGGTAAGGAGCACGCCCTGACAGCAGCACGCCCCTACCCACGTGGACTGCGAGGGCCCGTTCATCGCTGCTTGCAGCTTTAATTATTATTATTATTATTTTCCTTTGTCCGTAATGATTGCATTTTTCACTGCCTGAACATACCCCAAAAGTCACCAAACTTGGAATATAGATCAGAACTGGCGAAAAATTTTATAATCTGTTGTCGTTCAGAATTTTCACCACTAGGTGGCGCTACAATCAAGGACAGTGTGTTTTGGCTAATAACTCCCATATACTTTGTCGCACATTCAAAAACCTTATATCCACCCGTTCTGTGAATTCTGCTGAATCTCCTGATATAGGCCACGCCCATTTCTGCCTACCATTTTTTTCGCTAGCTCGCCAAATGTCGTAAACCTACTTTTTCGAACTCCTCCCAGGCAATTTCACCCATTTGCGCCAAACGTTGCACACAGCATCTGTGGATGCTCCTGACAAAAAGTTATTAAAAGAATTTTGCTATTCCAAACAATACTCAAGTTATTAAATAACTACTTCCTGCAGATTTCGTTCCAAACAGGAAGTGTTGCATATCTCCACATTGGTTTGTCCGAATGACGTGAAACTCAGGATACTACTTGCTCATGAGCCCCAAAGGCTCTGTGCTAAATTTTGGCCGACGACCACTAGGTGGCGCTATTTAAATTGAAGTATTTTATATCTCGACATTGGTTGGTCGGATTAACACAGAACTTGGTACACTCATTGCCAATGGCCTCCTGAGGACAGCTGACAAAGGTGTTACCGATCTCACAATAGGTGGCGCTCTGGTGGCAGTTTCATTTTATAATTGGCACTGTGCCCACACCATAACACTTATGGACATGAAACTGATTGGGGTGGTATAGACTGGCATCTGTAACTCACACACCAAAAACCACCAGCAGGTGGCGCTATTATCAACACAAAACCGTTTTTGGCTATCAGTTAAGACATGCGCGCACAATAACAGGGCAATGGGTCCGGGTAAGGAGCATGCCCCGACAGCAGCACGCCCCGACCCGCGTGGACTGCGAGGGCCCGTTCATCGCTGCTTGCAGCTTTAATTAGGGCCCGAGCAGGGAACCTGCGAGGTCCCTATTGTAATTGCAATGATTATTAGGGCCCGAGCAGGGAACCTGCGAGGACCCTATTGTTTTTCGAATGATTATTAGGGCCCGAGCAGGGAACCTGCGAGGTCCCTATTGTAATTGCAATGATTATTAGGGCCCGAGCAGGGAACCTGCGAGGACCCTATTGTTTTTCGAATGATTATTATTAGGGCCCGAGCAGGGAACCTGCGAGGTCCCTATTGTTTTTCGAATGATTATTATTATTATTATTATTATTATTATTATTTTATTCCTTCGTCCAAAATGATCGCATTTTTCACTGCCTGAATGTGAATGAAAAGTCGATTTTATTTGGCAAAGTCATTAGGCTTGGCGAAAAATTTTATAATCTGTTGTTGTTGTGAACGTGCACCACTAGGTGGCGCTATTATCAAGGAAAGTACGTTTTGGCTAATAACTCCCACATACTTTGTCGCACCTTCAAAAACCTCATATCCACGCTTTCAGTGAATTGTGCTGAATCTCCTGATATAGGCCACGCCCATTTCTGCCTGGCGTTTTTTTTCACTAGCTCGCGAAATGTCGCAAACCTACTTTTTCGAACTCCTCCCAGGCAATTTCACCAATTTGCACCAAACTTTGCACACAGCATCTGTGGACCCTCCTGACAAAAAGTTATTAAAAGAATTTTGATATTCCAAGAAATACTCAAGTTATTAAATAACAAGTTCCTGCAGATTTCGTTCCAAACAGGAAGTGTTGCATATCTCCACATTGGTTTGTCCAAATGACGTCAACCTCAGGATCCTACTTCCTCATGAGCCCCTAAGGCTCTTTGCTAAATTTTGGTTGATGACCACTAGGTGGCGCTCTTTAAATTGAACTATTTTATATCTCCATATTGGTGGGTCGGATTAACACAAAACTTGGTATAATTCTTGCCACTGCCCTTCTGAGGACAGCTGACGAAGGTGTTACCGATCTGACACTAGGTGGCGCTCTGGTGGCAGTTTCATTTTATATTTGGCACTGTGCCCACACCATAACATTTATGGACATGAAATTCATAGGGGTGGTGTAGACTGGCCCCTGTAACTCACACACCAAAAATGACCAGCAGGTGGCGCTATTATCAACATAAAGCAGTTCTTGGCTAATAGCTCCCACATAATATGGTGCACATTGTTAAACCTTATATCTACGTGTTCCCTGAATTCAGCTGGACTGTGTGATGTAGGCCACGCCCACTTTCTCGCCAGAACTCAATTGGCAAATTCGCCAAATGTCGCAAACCTACTTTTTCGAACTCCTCCCAGGCAATTTCACCAATTTGCACAAAACTTTGCACGCAGCATCTGTGGACCCTTCTGACAAAAAGTTATTAAAAGAATTTTGATATGCTAAAGAATACTCAAGTTATTAAATAACAACTTCCTGTGGATTCGGGTCAAAACAGGAAGTGTTGCATATCTCCACATTGGTGTGTCCAAATGACGTGAAACTCAGGATAGTACTTCCCCATGAGCCCCTAAGGCTCTGTGCGAAATCTTGGCCCATGACCACTAGGTGGCGCTATTTAAATTGAAGTATTTTATATCTCGACATTGGTTGGTCGGATTAACACAAAACTTGGTACACTGATTGCCAATGGCCTCCTGAGGACAGCTGACGAAGGTGTTACCGATCTGACAATAGGTGGCGCTCTGGTGGCAATTTCATTTTATAATTGGCACTGTGCCCACACCATAACACTTATGGATATGAAACTGATTGGGGTGGTATAGACTGGTATCTGTAACTCACACACCAAAAATCACCAGCAGGTGGCGCTATTATCAACACAATACCGTTTTTGGCTATCAGTTAAGACATGCGTGCACAATAACGGGGCAATGGGTCCGGGTAAGGAGCACGCCCCGACCCGCGTGGCCTGCGAGGGCCCGTTCATCGCTGCTTGCAGCTTTAATTATTATTATTTTTCGGCCAAAATGATCGCATTTTTCACTGCCTGAACATACCCCAAAAGTCACCAAACTTGGAATATAGATCAAACCTGGCGAAAAATTTTATAATCTGTTGTCGTTGTGGATTTTCACCGCTAGGTGGCGCTGTAATAAGGAAAGTGCGTTTTGGCTAATAACTCCCACATACTTTGTCGCACATTCAAAAACCTTGTATCCACGCGTTCAGTGAATTGTGCTGAATCTCCTGATATAGGCCACGCCCATTTCCGCCTACCGTTTTTATGCTAGCTCGCGAAATGTCGAAAACCTACTTTTTCGAACTCCTCCCAGGCAATTTCACCAATTTGCACCAAACTTTGCACACAGCATCTGTGGACCCTCCTGACAAAAAGTTATTAAAAGAATTTTGATATTCCAAAAAATACTCAAGTTATTAAATAACAACTTCCTGCAGATTTCGTTCCAAACAGGAAGTGTTGCATATCTCCACATTGGTTTGTCCAAATGACGTCAATCTCAGGATCCTACTTCCTCATGATGCTCTAAGGCTCTGTGCTAAATTTTGGCCGATGACCACTAGGTGGCGCTCTTTAAATTGAAGTATTTAATATCTCGACATCGGTTGGTCGGATTAACACAAAACTTAATACACTCATTGCCAATGGCCTCCTGAGGACAGCTGATGAAGGTGTTACCGATCTGACACTAGGTGGCGCTCTGGTGGCAGTTTCATTTTATAATTGGCACTGTGCCCACACCATAACACTTATGGATATGAAACTGATTGGGGTGGTATAGACTGGCATCTGTAACTCACACACCAAAAATGACCAGCAGGTGGCGCTATTATCAACACAAAACCGTTTTTGGCTATCAGTTAAGACATGCGCGCACAATAACGGGGCAATGGGTCCGGGTAAGGAGCACGCCCTGACAGCAGCACGCCCCGACCCACGTGGACTGCGAGGGCCCGTTCATCGCTGCTTGCAGCTTTAATTAGGGCCCGAGCAGTGAAACTGCGAGGACCCTATTGTAATTGTAATGATTATTATTATTAGGGCCCGAGCAGTGAAACTGCGAGGTCCCTATTGTTTTTCTCGTGATTCTTATTATTATTTTTCTTGTTCCCAAATGATCGCATTTTTCACTGCCTGAACATACCCCAAAACTCATCAAACTTGGAATATAGATCAGACCTGGCGAAAAATTTTATAATCTGTTGTCGTTGTGAATTTTCAGCACTTGGTGGCGCTATAATCAAGGAAAGTGCGTTTTGGCTAATAACTCCCACATACTTTGTCGCACATTCAAAAACCTTATATCCACGCGTTGAGTGAATCTTGCTGAATCTCCTGATATAGGCCACGCCCATTTCCGCCTAGCGTTTTTTTTCGCTAGCGCGCGAAATGTCGCAAACCTACTTTTTCAAACTCCTCCCAGGCAATTTCACCAATTTGCACCAAACTTTGCACACAGCATCTGTGGACCCTCCTGACAAAAAGTTATTAAAAGAATTTTGCTATTCCAAAGAATACTCAAGTTATTAAAGAACAACTTCCTGTAGATTTCGTTCCAAACAGGAAGTGTTGCATATCTCCACATTGGTTTGTCCAAATGACGTCAACCTCAGGATCCTACTTCCTAATGAGGCCCTAAGGCTCTGTGCTAAATTTTGGACGATGACCACTAGGTGGCGCTCTTTTAATTGAAGTATTTTATATCTCAACATCGGTTGGTCGGATTAACACAAAACTTGGTACACTGATTGCCAATGGCCTCCTGAGGACAGCTGACAAAGGGGTTACCGATATGACACTAGGTGGCGCTCTGGTGGCAGTTTCATTTTAGATTTGCCACTGTGCCCACACCATAACACTTATGGATATGAAATTCATAGGGGTGGTATAGACTGGCCCCTGTAACTCACACACCAAAAATGACCAGCAGGTGGCGCTATTATCAAGAAAAAACGTTTTTTGCTAATTACTCCCACATAATATGGTGCACATTGTTAAACATTATATCTACGTGTTCCCTGAATACAGCCGAACAGTGTGATGTAGGCCACGCCCACGTTCACACTGAATTTCCATTTGCAAATTCGCCAAATGTCGCAAACCTACTTTTTCGAACTCCTCCCAGGCAATTTTTCCAATTTGCACCAAACTTTGCACGCAGCATCTCTGGACCCTCCTGACAAAAAGTTATTAAAAGAAATGTGCTAGTCCACAGAACGCCCAAAATATAAAACAACAATTTCCTGCGCATTGTGCTCAAACAGACATTCTTGTGTATCTTGATGAAATACAGTCCGATGAACACAAAACTTTTGGCAATTGTGTTCCATGGCACGATGAGCATTTCTACAAAATTTCTTGCAAATCGACCAATAGGTGGCGCTTTTATTGCTAAATGACCAAACAGCAGCTTCACTGCCTTCAGTTTTGTTTCCTCTACGGAAGTTGTTGCATGAACAAGCCCCGACAGCAGCATGCCCACACAGCAGCATGTAACGACAGCAGCTTGCCCCGACAGCAGCATGTAACGACGGCAGCACGCCCCGACGCGCGTGGACTGCGAGGGCCCGTTCATCGCTGCTTGCAGCTTTAATTTTTATTTTTAGTTTTTTTTCTTTGTCCAAAATGATCGCATTTTTCACTGCCTGAATGTGAATGAAAAGTCAATTTTATTTGGCAAACACATTAGGCTTGGCGAAAAATTTTATAATCTGTTGTCGTTGTGATTTTTCACCACTTGGTGGCGCTACAATCAAGGAAAGTGCGTTTTGGCTAATAACTCCCACATACTTTGTCGCACATTCAAAAACCTTATATCCCTGCGTTAGGTGAATCTTGCTGAATCTCCTGATATAGGCCACGCCCATTTCCGCCTACCGTTTTTTTTCGCTAGCTCGCGAAATGTCGAAAACCTACTTTTTCGAACTCCTCCCAGGCAATTTCACCAATTTGCACAAAACTTTGCACACAGCATCTGTGAACCCTTCTGACAAAAAGTTATTAAAAGAATTTTGATATTCCAAAGAATACTCAAGTTATTAAATAACAACTTCCTGTAGATTACAGTTAAAACAGGAAGTGTTGCATATCTCCACATTGGTGTGTCCAAATGACATGAAACTCAGGATACTAATTCCACATGAGCCCCTTAGGCTCTGTGCAAAATTTCGGCTGATGGCCCCTAGGTGGCGCTCTTTAAATTGAAGTATTTTATATCTCGACATTGGTTGGTCGGATTAACACAAAACTTGGTACACTCATTGCCAATGGCCTCCTGAGGACAAATGACAAAGGTCTTACCGATCTGACACTAGGTGGCGCTCTGGTGGCAGTTTCATTTTATAATTGGCACTGTGCCCACACCATAACACTTATGGATATGAAACTGATTGGGGTGGTATAGACTGGCATCTGTAACTCACACACCAAAAATCACCAGCAGGTGGCGCTATTATCAAGAAAAAACGTTTTTTGCTAATTACTCCCACATAATATGGTGGACATTGTTAAACATTATATCTATATCTTCCCTGAATACAGCCGAACCGTGTGATGTAGGCCACGCCCACGTTCGCACTGAATTTCCATTCGCAAATTCGCCAAATGTTGCAAACCTACTTTTTCGAACTCCTCCCAGGCAATTTATTCAATTTGCACCAAACTTTGCACGCAGCATCTCTGGACCCTCCTGACAAAAAGTTATTAAAAGACATGTGCTAGTCCACAGAACGGCCAAAATATACAACAACAATTTCCTGCGCATTGTGGTCAAACAGACATTCTTGTGTATCTTGATGAAATACAGTCGGATGAACACAAAACTTTTGGCAATTGTGTTCCATGGCACGATGAGCATTTCTACTAAATTTCGTGAAAATCGACCAATAGGTGGCGCTTTTATTGCTAAATGACGAAACAGCAGCTTCACTGCCTTCAGTTTTGTTTCCTCTACAGAAGTTGTTGCATGAACAAGCCTCGACAGCAGCATGCCCGGACAGCAGCATGTCACGACAGCAGCATGCCCCGACAGCAGCACGCCCCGACGGCAGCACGCCCCGACCCGCGTGGACTGCGAGGGCCCGTTCATCGCTGCTTGCAGCTTTAATTATTATTATTATTAGGGCCCGAGCAGTGAAACTGCGAGGACCCTATTGTAATTGTAATGATTATTATTATTATTATTATTATTATTATTATTATTATTATTATTTTCCTTTGTCCGTAATGATCGCATTTTTCACTGCCTGAACATACCCCAAAAGTCACCAAACTTGGAATATAGATCAGACCTGGCGAAAAATTTTATAATCTGTTGTCGTTCAGAATTTTCACCACTAGGTGGCGCTACAATCAAGGAAAGTGTGTTTTGGCTAATAACTCCCATATACTTTGTCGCACATTCAAAAACCTTATATCCACGCGTTCTGTGAAGTCTGCTGAATCTCCTGATAGAGGCCACGCCCATTTGCGCTGGCGTTTTTTTTCGCTAGCTCGCGAAATGTCGCAAACCTACTTTTTCGAACTCCTCCCAGGCAATTTCACCAATTTGCACAAAACTTTGCACACAGCATCTGTGGACCCTTTGGACAAAAAGTTATTAAAAGAATTTTGATATGCCAAAGAATACTCAAGTTATTAAATAACAACTTCCTGTGGATTCGAGTCAAAACAGGAAGTGTTGCATATCTCCACATTGGTGTGTCCAAATGATGTGAATCTCAGGATACTACTTCCCCATGAGCCTCTAAGGCTCTGTGCAAAATCTTGGCCCATGACCACTAGGTGGCGCTATTTAAATTGAAGTATTTTATATCTCGACATTGGTTGGTCGGATTAACACAAAACTTGGTACACTCATTGCCAATGGCCTCCTGAGGACAGCTGACGAAGGTGTTACCGATCTCACAATAGGTGGCGCTCTGGTGGCAGTTTCATTTCATAAGTGGCACTGTGCCCACACCATAACACTTATGGATATGAAACTGATTGGGGTGGTATAGACTGGCATCTGTAACTCACACACCAAAAACCACCAGCAGGTGGCGCTATTATCAACACAAAACCGTTTTTGGCTATCAGTTAAGACATGCGCGCACAATAACGGGGCAATGGGTCCGGGTAAGGAGCACGCCCCGACAGCAGCACGCCCCGACCCGCGTGGACTGCGAGGGCCCGTTCATCGCTGCTTGCAGCTTTAATTATTATTAGGGCCCGAGCAGTGAAACTGCGAGGACCCTATTGTTTTTGTAATGATTATTATTATTATCATTATTAGGGCCCGAGCAGGGAACCTGCGAGGACCCTATTGTTTTTCGAATGATTATTAGGGCCCGAGCAGTGAAACTGCGAGGACCCTATTGTAATTGTAATGATTATTATTATTATTATTATTATTATTATTATTATTATTATTATTTTCCTTTGTCCGTAATGATCGCATTTTTCACTGCCTGAACATACCCCAAAAGTCACCAAACTTGGAATATAGATCAGACCTGGCGAAAAATTTTATAATCTGTTGTCGTTCAGAATTTTCACCACTAGGTGGCGCTACAATCAAGGAAAGTGTGTTTTGGCTAATAACTCCCATATACTTTGTCGCACATTCAAAAACCTTATATCCACGCGTTCTGTGAAGTCTGCTGAATCTCCTGATAGAGGCCACGCCCATTTGCGCTGGCGTTTTTTTTCGCTAGCTCGCGAAATGTCGCAAACCTACTTTTTCGAACTCCTCCCAGGCAATTTCACCAATTTGCACAAAACTTTGCACACAGCATCTGTGGACCCTTTGGACAAAAAGTTATTAAAAGAATTTTGATATGCCAAAGAATACTCAAGTTATTAAATAACAACTTCCTGTGGATTCGAGTCAAAACAGGAAGTGTTGCATATCTCCACATTGGTGTGTCCAAATGATGTGAATCTCAGGATACTACTTCCCCATGAGCCTCTAAGGCTCTGTGCAAAATCTTGGCCCATGACCACTAGGTGGCGCTATTTAAATTGAAGTATTTTATATCTCGACATTGGTTGGTCGGATTAACACAAAACTTGGTACACTCATTGCCAATGGCCTCCTGAGGACAGCTGACGAAGGTGTTACCGATCTCACAATAGGTGGCGCTCTGGTGGCAGTTTCATTTCATAAGTGGCACTGTGCCCACACCATAACACTTATGGATATGAAACTGATTGGGGTGGTATAGACTGGCATCTGTAACTCACACACCAAAAACCACCAGCAGGTGGCGCTATTATCAACACAAAACCGTTTTTGGCTATCAGTTAAGACATGCGCGCACAATAACGGGGCAATGGGTCCGGGTAAGGAGCACGCCCCGACAGCAGCACGCCCCGACCCGCGTGGACTGCGAGGGCCCGTTCATCGCTGCTTGCAGCTTTAATCATTATTATTATTATTATTTTTCGGCCAAAATGATCGCATTTTTCACTGCCTGAACATACCCCAAAAGTCACCAAACTTGGAATATAGATCAAACCTGGCGAAAAATTTTATAATCTGTTGTCGTTGTGGATTTTCACCGCTAGGTGGCGCTGTAATAAGGAAAGTGCGTTTTGGCTAATAACTCCCACATACTTTGTCGCACATTCAAAAACCTTGTATCCACGCGTTCAGTGAATTGTGCTGAATCTCCTGATATAGGCCACGCCCATTTCCGCCTACCGTTTTTATGCTAGCTCGCGAAATGTCGAAAACCTACTTTTTCGAACTCCTCCCAGGCAATTTCACCGATTTTCACCAAACTTTGCACACAGCATCAGTGGACCCTTCTGACAAAAAGTTATTAAAAGAATTTTGATACGCCAAAGAATACTCAACTTATTAAATAACAACTTCCTGTGGATTCGGGTCAAAACAGGAAGTGTTGCATATCTCCACATTGGTGTGTCCAAATGACATGAAACTGAGGACACTACTTCCCCATGAGCCCCTAAGGCTCTGTGCAAAATCTTGGCCCATGACCACTAGGTGGCGCTATTTAAATTGAAGTATTTTATATCTCGACGTCAGTTGGTCGGATTAACACGAAACTTGGTACACTGATTGCCAATGGCCTCCTGAGGACAGCTGACGAAGGTGTTACCGATCTGACACTAGGTGGCGCTCTGGTGGCAGTTTCATTTTATAATTGGCACTGTGCCCACACCATAACACTTATGGATATGAAACTGATTGGGCCGGTATAGACTGGCATCTGTAACTCACACACCAAAATTCACCAGCAGGTGGCGCTATTATCAACACAAAACCGCTTTTTGGCTATCAGTTAAGACATGCGCGCACAATAACGGGGCAATGGGTCCGGGTAAGGAGCACGCCCCGACAGCAGCACGGCCCGACCCGCGTGGCCTGCGAGGGCCCGTTCATCGCTGCTTGCAGCTTTAATTAGGGCCCGAGCAGGGAACCTGCGAGGACCCTATTGTTTTTCGAATGATTATTATTATTATTATTTTTCGGCCAAAATGATCGCATTTTTCACTGCCTGAACATACCCCAAAAGTCACCAAACTTGGAATATAGATCAAACCTGGCGAAAAATTTTATAATCTGTTGTCGTTGTGGATTTTCACCGCTAGGTGGCGCTGTAATAAGGAAAGTGCGTTTTGGCTAATAACTCCCACATACTTTGTCGCACATTCAAAAACCTTGTATCCACGCGTTCAGTGAATTGTGCTGAATCTCCTGATATAGGCCACGCCCATTTCCGCCTACCGTTTTTATGCTAGCTCGCGAAATGTCGAAAACCTACTTTTTCGAACTCCTCCCAGGCAATTTCACCAATTTGCACCAAACTTTGCACACAGCATCTGTGGACCCTCCTGACAAAAAGTTATTAAAAGAATTTTGATATTCCAAAAAATACTCAAGTTATTAAATAACAACTTCCTGCAGATTTCGTTCCAAACAGGAAGTGTTGCATATCTCCACATTGGTTTGTCCAAATGACGTCAATCTCAGGATCCTACTTCCTCATGATGCTCTAAGGCTCTGTGCTAAATTTTGGCCGATGACCACTAGGTGGCGCTCTTTAAATTGAAGTATTTAATATCTCGACATCGGTTGGTCGGATTAACACAAAACTTGGTACACTCATTGCCAATGGCCTCCTGAGGACAGCTGATGAAGGTGTTACCGATCTGACACTAGGTGGCGCTCTGGTGGCAGTTTCATTTTATAATTGGCACTGTGCCCACACCATAACACTTATGGATATGAAACTGATTGGGGTGGTATAGACTGGCATCTGTAACTCACACACCAAAAATGACCAGCAGGTGGCGCTATTATCAACACAAAACCGTTTTTGGCTATCAGTTAAGACATGCGCGCACAATAACGGGGCAATGGGTCCGGGTAAGGAGCACGCCCTGACAGCAGCACGCCCCGACCCACGTGGACTGCGAGGGCCCGTTCATCGCTGCTTGCAGCTTTAATTATTATTATTATTATTATTATTATTTTCCTTTGTCTGTAATGATCGCATTTTTCACTGCCTGAACATACCCCAAAAGTCACCAAACTTGGAATATAGATCAGACCTGGCGAAAAATTTTATAATCTGTTGTCGTTCAGAATTTTCACCACTAGGTGGCGCTACAATCAAGGAAAGTGTGTTTTGGCTAATAACTCCCATATACTTTGTCGCACATTCAAAAACCTTATATCCACGCGTTCTGTGAATTCTGCTGAATCTCCTGATAGAGGCCACGCCCATTTGCGCTGGCGTTTTTTTTCGCTAGCTCGCGAAATGTCGCAAACCTACTTTTTCGAACTCCTCCCAGGCAATTTCACCAATTTGCACAAAACTTTGCACACAGCATCTGTGGACCCTTTGGACCAAAAGTTATTAAAAGAATTTTGATATGCCAAAGAATACTCAAGTTATTAAATAACAACTTCCTGTGGATTCGAGTCAAAACAGGAAGTGTTGCATATCTCCACATTGGTGTGTCCAAATGATGTGAATCTCAGGATACTACTTCCCCATGAGCCTCTAGGGCTCTGTGCAAAATCTTGGCCCATGACCACTAGGTGGCGCTATTTAAATTGAAGTATTTTATATCTCGACATTGGTTGGTCGGATTAACACAAAACTTGGTACACTCATTGCCAATGGCCTCCTGAGGACAGCTGACGAAGGTGTTACCGATCTCACAATAGGTGGCGCTCTGGTGGCAGTTTCATTTCATAAGTGGCACTGTGCCCACACCATAACACTTATGGATATGAAACTGATTGGGGTGGTATAGACTGGCATCTGTAACTCACACACCAAAAACCACCAGCAGGTGGCGCTATTATCAACACAAAACCGTTTTTGGCTATCAGTTAAGACATGCGCGCACAATAACGGGGCAATGGGTCCGGGTAAGGAGCACGCCCCGACAGCAGCACGCCCCGACCCGCGTGGACTGCGAGGGCCCGTTCATCGCTGCTTGCAGCTTTAATTAGGGCCCGAGCAGTGAAACTGCGAGGTCCCTATTGTTTTTCTCGTGATTCTTATTATTATTATTTTTAGGCCAAAATGATCGCATTTTTCACTGCCTGAACATACCCCAAAACTCACCAAACTTGGAATATAGATCAGACCTGGCGAAAAATTTTATAATCTGTTGTCATTGTGAACTTTCACCACTAGGTGGCGCTATAATCAAGGAAAGTGTGTTTTGCCTAATAACTCCCATATACTTTGTCGCACGTTCAAAAACCTTACATCCCCGCGTTCAGTGAATCTTGCTGAATCTCCTGATATAGGCCACGCCCATTTCCGCCTACCGTTTTTTTTCGCTAGCTCGCAAAATGTCGAAAACCTACTTTTTCGAACTCCTCCCAGGCAATTTCACCGATTTGCACGAAACTTTGCACACCGCATCTGTGGACCCTCCTGACAAAAAGTTATTAAAAGAATTTTAATATGCCAAAGAATACTCAAGTTATTAAATAACAACTTCCTGTGGATTCGGGTCACAACAGGAAGTGTTGCATATCTCCACATTGGTTTGTCCAAATGACGTGAAACTCAGGATAACCCTTCCCCATGAGCCCCTAAGGCTGTGTGCAAAATCTTGGCCCATGACCACTAGGTGGCGCTATTTAAAATGAAGTATTTTATATCTCCACATCGGTTGGTGGGATTAACACAAAACTTGGTACACTCATTGCCACTGCCCTCCTGAGGATAGCTGACAAAAGGGTTACCGATCTGACACTAGGTGGCGCTCTGGTGGCAGTTTCATTTTATATTTGGCACTGTGCCCACACCATAACACTTATGGATATGAAATTCATAGGGGTGGTATAGACTGGCCCCTGTAACTCACACACCAAAAATGACCAGCAGGTGGCGCTATTATCAAGACAAAACGTTTTTTGCTAATTACTCTCACATAATATGGTGCACATTGTTAAACATTATATCTATATGTTCCCTGAATACAGCCGAACCGTGTGATGTAGGCCACGCCCACGTTCGCACTGAATTTCCATTCGCAAATTCGCCAAATGTCGCAAACCTACTTTTTCGAACTCCTCCCAGGCAATTTTTCCAATTTGCACCAAACTTTGCACACAACATCTGTGGACTCTCCTGACAAAAAGTTATTAAAAGAATTGTGATAGCCTAAAGAACGACCAAAATATAAAACAACAATTTCCTGCACGTTGTGGTAAACCGCACAGTCTTGCATATCTTGATGAAATACAGTCCGATTAACACAAAACTTTTTTGATTTGTCTTCCATGCCCACATGAAGGTTTGTGCCAAATTCGGTGCATATCCACCAATAGGTGGCGCTTTTATTGCTAAATGACGAAATGACAGCTTGACTGCCTTCACTTTCATTTCCTCAATGGAAGTTGTTGCAAGTAGAAGCCCCGACAGCAGCATGTCACGACAGCAGCATGCCCCGACAGCAGCATGTAACGACAGCAGCATGCCCCGACAGCAGCACGCCCCGACAGCAGCATGCCCCGACAGCAGCACGCCCCGACGCGCGTGGACTGCGAGGGCCCGTTCATCGCTGCTTGCAGCTTTAATTAGGGCCCGAGCACGGAACTCCGTGCGAGGACCTATTGAAATCGTAAGAATTCTTATTATTATTATTATTATTATTCTCCTTCTTCCTCACAAAGGATCGCATATTTGGCGGCCGCAACATACCCCAAAACTCACCAAACTTGGAATATAGATCAGACCTGGCGAAAAATTTTATAATCTGTTGTCGTTGTGAATTTTCACCACTAGGTGGCGCTATAATCAAGGACAGTGCGTTTTGGCTAATAACTCCCATATACTTTGTCGCACATTCAAAAACCTTACATCCACGCATTCAGTGAATTCTGCTGAGTCTTCTGATATAGGCCACGCCCATTTCCGCCCCAGGTTTTTTTTCTGCAAATTCGCAAAATGTCGAAAACCTACTTTTTCGAACTCCTCCCAGGAAATTTCACCGATTTGCATGAAACTTTGCACACAACATCTGTGGACCCTTCTGACAAAAAGTTATTAAAAGAATTTTGGAATTTCAAATAATACTCAAGTTATTACATAACAACTTCCTGCAGATTTCGTTCCAAACAGGAAGTGTTGCATATCTCCACATTGGTGTGTCCAAATGACATGAAACTCAGGATACTACTTCCCCATGAGCCCATAAGGCTCTGTGCAAAATTTTGGTGGATGACCACTAGGTGGCGCTCTTTAAATTGAAGTATTTTATATCTCCACATCGGTGGGTCGAATTAACACAAAACTTGGTACACTCATTGCCAATGCCCTCCTGAGGATAGCTGACAAAGGGGTTACCGATCTGACACTAGATGGCGCTCTGGTGGCAGTTTCTTTTTATATTTGGCACTGTGCCCACACCATAACACTTATGGACATGAAATTCATAGGCGTGGTATAGACTGGCCCCTGTAACTCACACACCAAAAATGTTCCATGGCACGATGAGCATTTCTTCGACGTTTTTCAAACATCTCCTAGCTCTGGCCTACGTTCACCTAGAAACACCATTCAAACTTTAAAATGTAGGCACGGGTCTTGTCTATTTAAGTCGTATTTGAACTTTTTTCCCACAATGTTTCGTTTTTGAACTGTGACCCTTTAATGATGCTGAGTGAATTTTAAAGAATTTTGAAAATTTTAGTTTTTTCAATGATTGTGTATTGCGGAATGTTCGTGCAGAACCAACTGCCAGAGTGTGGGAGACTCAAAAAAAACTCTCAGAAATTCTCTTTCTCTGACGATCCCAGCCACAAATTACACAGTAGAAATGTGATTTTTTCACAGAGTTGTAGCCACACTTGTCTTCTTTCTCCCAATGTGTCTTCTTTATCAGTAGGATTTACGGTTTTTGATTTATCTGCCCCTAACCAACAAGAGTAGCTCTCAACTGTTCCATTTACTCCAATGTTAATCGGGAGGAGGATTTTCCAGGATTTTCCAAACTGCACCTGTTTTGAACTCGCTCCTATTACCACATTTTAGAAGCTAGGACCACAAAAAATTATGGCTGTGTTCTTTAAGGCCTTTCTGGCTTGACGGTGAAGAAATTTTGCCGATATCATGTTTGGTTTTGAAGATATAGCAGTAGTTTGAAGTCCTACTTCTGAGCCAGAAATCACTCTCAGATCAGCTCTGTCACAGACAGCAGCTGTGGTCACAGGCCATTGCTAGGGAGTTCCGACAACCATCACCGTAGCAACTGAGATCAACTGGGCCAACAGAGACACACAATTAATATTCCCCCTGTCTTGGAATATAGATCAGACCTGGCGAAAAATTTTATAATCTGTTGTCATTGTGAACTTTCACCAGTTAAGACATGCGCGCACAATAACGGGGCAATGGGTTCGGGAAAGGAGCACGCCCCGACAGCAGCACGCCCCGACCCGCGTGGACTGCGAGGGCCCGTTCATCGCTGCTTGCAGCTTTAATTATTATTATTATTTTTCTTTGTCCGTAATGATCGCATTTTTCACTGCCTGAACATACCCCAAAAGTCACCAAACTTGGAATATAGATCAGACCTGGCGAAAAATTTTATAATCTGTTGTCGTTGTGGACTTTCACCACTAGGTGGCGCTATAATCAAGAAAAGTGTGTTTTGGCTAATAACTCCCACATACTTTGTCGCACATTCAAAAACCTTACATCCACGCGTTCAGTGAATTGTGCTGAATCTCCTGATATAGGCCACGCCCATTTCTGCCCACCATTTTTTTTCGCTAGCTCGCCAAATGTGGTAAACCTACTTTTTCGAACTCCTCCCAGGCAATTTCACCAATTAGCACCAAACTTTGCACACAGCATCTGTGGACCTTCCTGACAAAAAGTTATTAAAAGAATTTTGATATTCCAAAAAATACTCAAGTTATTAAATAACAACTTCCTGCAGATTTCGTTCCAAACAGGAAGTGTTGCATATCTCCACATTGGTTTGTCCAAATGACGTCAAACTCAGGATCCTACTTCCTCATGATGCTCTAAGGCTCTGTGCTAAATTTTGGCCGATGACCACTAGGTGGCGCTATTTAAATTGAAGTATTTAATATCTCGACATCGGTTGGTCGGATTAACACAAAACTTGGTACACTCATTGCCAATGGCCTCCTGAGGACAGCTGATGAAGGTGTTACCGATCTGACACTAGGTGGCGCTCTGGTGGCAGTTTCATTTTATAATTGGCACTGTGCCCACACCATAACACTTATGGATATGAAATTCATAGGGGCGGTATAGACTGGCATCTGTAACTCACACACCAAAAATCACCAGCAGGTGGCGCTATTATCAACACAAACCGTTTTTGCCTAATAACTCCCACATACTTTGTCGCACATTCAAAAACCTTATATCCACGCGTTCAGTGAATCTTGCTGAATCTCCTGATATAGGCCACGCCCATTTGCGCCTAGCGTTTTTTTTCGCTAGCTCGCGAAATGTCGCAAACCTACTTTTTCGAACTCCTCCCAGGCAATTTCACCGATTTTCACCAAACTTTGCACACAGCATCAGTGGACCCTTCTGACAAAAAGTTATTAAAAGAATTTTGATACGCCAAAGAATACTCAACTTATTAAATAACAACTTCCTGTGGATTCGGGTCAAAACAGGAAGTGTTGCATATCTCCACATTGGTGTGTCCAAATGACATGAAACTGAGGACACTACTTCCCCATGAGCCCCTAAGGCTCTGTGCAAAATCTTGGCCCATGACCACTAGGTGGCGCTATTTAAATTGAAGTATTTTATATCTCGACGTCAGTTGGTCGGATTAACACGAAACTTGGTACACTGATTGCCAATGGCCTCCTGAGGACAGCTGACGAAGGTGTTACCGATCTGACACTAGGTGGCGCTCTGGTGGCAGTTTCATTTTATAATTGGCACTGTGCCCACACCATAACACTTATGGATATGAAACTGATTGGGCCGGTATAGACTGGCATCTGTAACTCACACACCAAAATTCACCAGCAGGTGGCGCTATTATCAACACAAAACCGCTTTTTGGCTATCAGTTAAGACATGCGCGCACAATAACGGGGCAATGGGTCCGGGTAAGGAGCACGCCCCGACAGCAGCACGGCCCGACCCGCGTGGCCTGCGAGGGCCCGTTCATCGCTGCTTGCAGCTTTAATTATTATTATTATTTTTCTTTGTCCGTAATGATCGCATTTTTCACTGCCTGAACATACCCCAAAAGTCACCAAACTTGGAATATAGATCAGACCTGGCGAAAAATTTTATAATCTGTTGTCGTTGTGGACTTTCACCACTAGGTGGCGCTATAATCAAGAAAAGTGTGTTTTGGCTAATAACTCCCACATACTTTGTCGCACATTCAAAAACCTTACATCCACGCGTTCAGTGAATTGTGCTGAATCTCCTGATATAGGCCACGCCCATTTCTGCCCACCATTTTTTTTCGCTAGCTCGCCAAATGTGGTAAACCTACTTTTTCGAACTCCTCCCAGGCAATTTCACCAATTAGCACCAAACTTTGCACACAGCATCTGTGGACCCTTCTGACAAAAAGTTATTAAAAGAATTTAAAAATGCCAAAGAATACTCAAGTTATTAAATAACAACTTCCTGCAGATTTCGTTCCAAACAGGAAGTGTTGCATATCTCCACATTGGTTTGTCCAAATGACGTGAAACTCAAGATACTACTTTCCCATGAGCCCCTAAGGCTCTGTGCTAAATCTTGGCCCATCACCACTAGGTGGCGCTATTTAAATAGAAGTATTTTATATCTCGACATTGGTTGGTCGGATTAACACAAAACTTGGTACACTGATTGCCAATGGCCTCCTGAGGACAGCTGACGAAGGTGTTACCGATCTGACACTAGGTGGCGCTCTGGTGGCAGTTTCATTTTATAATTGGCACTGTGCCCACACCATAACACTTATGGACATGAAACTGATTGGGGTGGTATAGACTGGCATCTGTAACTCACACACCAAAAATCACCAGCAGGTGGCGCTATTATCAACACAAAACCATTTTTGGCTATCAGTTAAGACATGCGCGCACAATAACGGGGCAATGGGTCCGGGTAAGGAGCACGCCCCGACAGCAGCACGCCCCGACCCGCGTGGACTGCGAGGGCCCGTTCATCGCTGCTTGCAGCTTTAATTATTATTATTATTATTATTATTTTCCTTTGTCCGTAATGATCGCATTTTTCACTGCCTGAACATACCCCAAAAGTCACCAAACTTGGAATATAGATCAGACCTGGCGAAAAATTTTATAATCTGTTGTCGTTCAGAATTTTCACCACTAGGTGGCGCTACAATCAAGGAAAGTGTGTTTTGGCTAATAACTCCCATATACTTTGTCGCACATTCAAAAACCTTATATCCACGCGTTCTGTGAATTCTGCTGAATCTCCTGATAGAGGCCACGCCCATTTGCGCTGGCGTTTTTTTTCGCTAGCTCGCGAAATGTCGCAAACCTACTTTTTCGAACTCCTCCCAGGCAATTTCACCAATTTGCACAAAACTTTGCACACAGCATCTGTGGACCCTTTGGACAAAAAGTTATTAAAAGAATTTTGATATGCCAAAGAATACTCAAGTTATTAAATAACAACTTCCTGTGGATTCGAGTCAAAACAGGAAGTGTTGCATATCTCCACATTGGTGTGTCCAAATGATGTGAATCTCAGGATACTACTTCCCCATGAGCCTCTAGGGCTCTGTGCAAAATCTTGGCCCATGACCACTAGGTGGCGCTATTTAAATTGAAGTATTTTATATCTCGACATTGGTTGGTCGGATTAACACAAAACTTGGTACACTCATTGCCAATGGCCTCCTGAGGACAGCTGACGAAGGTGTTACCGATCTCACAATAGGTGGCGCTCTGGTGGCAGTTTCATTTCATAAGTGGCACTGTGCCCACACCATAACACTTATGGATATGAAACTGATTGGGGTGGTATAGACTGGCATCTCTAACTCACACACCAAAAACCACCAGCAGGTGGCGCTATTATCAACACAAAACCGTTTTTGGCTATCAGTTAAGACATGCGCGCACAATAACGGGGCAATGGGTCCGGGTAAGGAGCACGCCCCGACAGCAGCACGCCCCGACCCGCGTGGACTGCGAGGGCCCGTTCATCGCTGCTTGCAGCTTTAATTATTATTATTATTTTTATTTTTAGTTTTTTTTCTTTGTCCAAAATGATCGCATTTTTCACTGCCTGAACATACCCCAAAACTCACCAAACTTGGAATATAGATCAGACCTGCCGAAAAATTTGATAATCTGTTGTCGTTGTCAATTTCCACCACTTGGTGGCGCTACAATCAAGGAAAGTGCGTTTTGGCTAATAACTCCCATATACTTTGTCGCACATTCAAAAACCTTATATCCACGCGTTCAGTGAATTGTGCTGAATCTCCTGATATAGGCCAGGCCCATTTTTGCCTATCGTTTTTTTTCGCTAGCTCGCGAAATGTCGCAAACCTACTTTTTCGAACTCCTCCCAGGCAATTTCACCAATTTGCTCCAAACTTTGCACACAGCATCTGTGGACCCTCCTGACAAAAAGTTATTAAAAGAATTTTGATATTCCAAAGAATACTCAAGTTATTAAATAACAACTTCCTGCAGATTTCGTTCCAAACAGGAAGTGTTGCATATCTCCACATTGGTTTGTCCAAATGACGTCAAACTCAGGATCCTACTTCCTCATGAGGTCCTAAGGCTCTATGCTAAATTTTGGTTGATGACCACTAGGTGGCGCTCTTTAAATTGAAGTATTTTATATCTCGACATCGGTTGGTCGGATTAACACAAAACTTGGTACACTCATTGCCAATGCCCTCCTGAGGATAGCTGACAAAGGTGTTACCGATCTCACAATAGGTGGCGCTCTGGTGGCAGTTTCATTTTATAATTGGCACTGTGCCCACACCATAACACTTATGGACATGAAACTGATTGGGGTGGTATAGACTGGCATCTGTAACTCACACACCAAAAACCACCAGCAGGTGGCGCTATTATCAACACAAAACCGTTTTTGGCTATCAGTTAAGACATGCGCGCACAATAACAGGACAATGGGTCCGGGTAAGGAGCATGCCCCGACAGCAGCACGCCCCGACCCGCGTGGACTGCGAGGGCCCGTTCATCGCTGCTTGCAGCTTTAATTAGGGCCCGAGCAGTGAAACTGCGAGGACCCTATTGTAATTGTAATGATTATTAGGGCCCGAGCAGTGAAACTGCGAGGACCCTATTGTAATTGTAATGATTATTATTATTATTATTATTATTATTATTATTTTCCTTTGTCCGTAATGATCGCATTTTTCACTGCCTGAACATACCCCAAAAGTCACCAAACTTGGAATATAGATCAGACCTGGCGAAAAATTTTATAATCTGTTGTCGTTCAGAATTTTCACCACTAGGTGGCGCTACAATCAAGGACAGTGTGTTTTGGCTAATAACTCCCATATACTTTGTCGCACATTCAAAAACCTTATATCCACCCGTTCTGTGAATTCTGCTGAATCTCCTGATATAGGCCACGCCCATTTCTGCCTACCATTTTTTTCGCTAGCTCGCCAAATGTCGTAAACCTACTTTTTCGAACTCCTCCCAGGCAATTTCACCCATTTGCGCCAAACGTTGCACACAGCATCTGTGGATGCTCCTGACAAAAAGTTATTAAAAGAATTTTGCTATTCCAAACAATACTCAAGTTATTAAATAACTACTTCCTGCAGATTTCGTTCCAAACAGGAAGTGTTGCATATCTCCACATTGGTTTGTCCGAATGACGTGAAACTCAGGATACTACTTGCTCATGAGCCCCAAAGGCTCTGTGCTAAATTTTGGCCGACGACCACTAGGTGGCGCTATTTAAATTGAAGTATTTTATATCTCGACATTGGTTGGTCGGATTAACACAGAACTTGGTACACTCATTGCCAATGGCCTCCTGAGGACAGCTGACAAAGGTGTTACCGATCTCACAATAGGTGGCGCTCTGGTGGCAGTTTCATTTTATAATTGGCACTGTGCCCACACCATAACACTTATGGACATGAAACTGATTGGGGTGGTATAGACTGGCATCTGTAACTCACACACCAAAAACCACCAGCAGGTGGCGCTATTATCAACACAAAACCGTTTTTGGCTATCAGTTAAGACATGCGCGCACAATAACAGGGCAATGGGTCCGGGTAAGGAGCATGCCCCGACAGCAGCACGCCCCGACCCGCGTGGACTGCGAGGGCCCGTTCATCGCTGCTTGCAGCTTTAATTATTATTAGGGCCCGAGCAGTGAAACTGCGAGGACCCTATTGTTTTTGTAAGGATTATTTTTTGTTATATTTAGTTTTTCTTTGTCGCAAATGATTGCATTTTTCACTGCCTGAACATACCCCAAAACTCATCAAACTTGGAATATATGTCACACCTGGTGAAAAATTTTATAATCTGTTGTCATGGTGAACTTTCGCCACTAGGTGGCGCTACAATCAAGGAAAGTGCGTTTTGGCTAATAACTCCCACATACTTTGTCGCACATTCAAAAACCTTATATCCACGCGTTCAGTGAATTGTGCTGAATCTCCTGATATAGGCCACGCCCATTTCCGCCTAGCGTTTTTTTTCGCTAGCTCGCGAAATGTCGAAAACCTACTTTTTCGAACTCCTCCCAGGCAATTTCACCGATTTGCACGAAACTTTGCACACAGCATCTGTGGACCCTTCTGACAAAAAGTTATTAAAAGAATTTTGATACACCAAAGAATACTCAAGTTATTAAATAACAACTTCCTGTGGATTCAGGTCACAACAGGAAGTGTTGCATATCTCCACATTGGTGTGTCCAAATGACGTGAAACTCAAGATACTACTTCCCCATGAGCCCCTAAGGCTCTGTGCAAAATCTTGGCCCATGACCACTAGGTGGCGCTATTTAAATTGAAGTATTTTATATGTCGACATTGGTTGGTCGGATTAACACAAAACTTGGTACACTCATTGCCAATGTCCTCCTGAGGACAACTGACGAAGGTGTTACCGATCTGACACTAGGTGGCACTCTGGTGGCAGTTTCATTTTATAATTGGCACTGTGCCCACACCATAACACTTATGGATATGAAACTGATTGGGGTGGTACAGACTGGCATCTGTAACTCACACACCAAAAATCACCAGCAGGTGGCGCTGTTATCAACACAAAAGCCTTTTTGCCTATCAGTTAAGACACGTGCGCACAATGATGGGGCAATGGGTCCGGGTAAGGAGCACGCCCCGACGGCAGCACGCCCCGACCCGCGTGGACTGCGAGGGCCCGTTCATCGCTGCTTGCAGCTTTAATTATTATTATTTTTCTTTGTCCGTAATGATCGCATTTTTCACTGCCTGAACATACCCCAAAAGTCACCAAACTTGGAATATAGATCAGACCTGGCGAAAAATTTTATAATCTGTTGTCGTTGTGGACTTTCACCACTAGGTGGCGCTATAATCAAGAAAAGTGTGTTTTGGCTCATAACTCCCACATACTTTGTCGCACATTCAAAAACCTTACATCCACGCGTTCAGTGAATTGTGCTGAATCTCCTGATATAGGCCACGCCCATTTCTGCCCACCATTTTTTTTCGCTAGCTCGCCAAATGTCGTAAACCTACTTTTTCGAACTCCTCCCAGGCAATTTCACCAATTAGCACCAAACTTTGCACACAGCATCTGTGGAGTCTTCTGACAAAAAGTTATTAAAAGAATTTAGAAATGCCAAAGAATACTCAAGTTATTAAATAACAACTTCCTGCAGATTTCGTTCCAAACAGGAAGTGTTGCATATCTCCACATTGGTTTGTCCAAATGACGTGAAACTCAAGATACTACTTCCCCATGAGCCCCTAAGGCTCTGTGCTAAATCTTGGCCCATCACCACTAGGTGGCGCTATTTAAATAGAAGTATTTTATATCTCGACATTGGTTGGTCGGATTGAGACAAAACTTGGTACACTGATTGCCAATGGCCTCCTGAGGACAGCTGACAAAGGTGTTACCGATCTGACACTAGGTGGCGCTCTGGTGGCAGTTTCATTTTATAATTGGCACTGTGCCCACACCATAACACTTATGGACATGAAACTGATTGGGGTGGTATAGACTGGCATCTGTAACTCACACACCAAAAATCACCAGCAGGTGGCGCTATTATCAACACAAAACCATTTTTGGCTATCAGTTAAGACATGCGCGCACAATAACGGGGCAATGGGTCCGGGTAAGGAGCACGCCCCGACAGCAGCACGCCCCGACCCGCGTGGACTGCGAGGGCCCGTTCATCGCTGCTTGCAGCTTTAATTAGGGCCCGAGCAGGGAACCTGCGAGGTCCCTATTGTTTTTCGAATGATTAGGGCCCGAGCAGGGAACCTGCGAGGTCCCTATTGTTTTTCGAATGATTATTATTATTATTATTATTATTATTATTATTTTATTCCTTCGTCCAAAATGATCGCATTTTTCACTGCCTGAATGTGAATGAAAACTCGATTTTATTTGGCAAAGTCATTAGGCTTGGCGAAAAATTTTATAATCTGTTGTTGTTGTGAATGTGCACCACTAGGTGGCGCTATTATCAAGGAAAGTGCGTTTTGGCTAATAACTCCCACATACTTTGTCGCACCTTCGAAAACCTTATATCCACACGTTCAGTGAATTGTGCTGAATCTCTTGATATAGGCAACGCCCATTTATGCTTTGCGTTTTTTTCACTAGCTCGCGCAATGTCGCAAACCTACTTTTTCGAACTCCTCCCAGGCAATTTCACCGATTTGCACCAAACTTTGCACACAGCATCTGTGGACCCTCCTGACAAAAAGTTATTAAAAGAATTTTGATATTCAAAAAAATACTCAAGTTATTAAAAAACAACTTCCTGCAGATTTCGTTCCAACCTGGAAGTGTTGCATATCTCCACATTGGTTTGTCCAAATGACGTGAAACTCAGGATACTACTTGCTCATGAGGCCCAAAGGCTCTGTGCGAAATTGTGGCCGATGACAACTAGGTGGCGCTATTTAAATTGAAGTATTTTATATCTCGACATCGGTTGGTCGGATGAACACAAAACTTGTTACACTCATTGCCACTGCCCTCCTGATGACAGCTGACAAAGGGGTTAGTGATCTGACACTAGGTGGCGCTCTGGTGGCAGTTTCATTTTATATTTGGCACTGTGCCCACACCATAACACTTATGGATATGAAATTCATAGGGGTGGTATAGACTGGCCCCTGTAACTCACACACCAAAAATGACCAGCAGGTGGCGCTATCATCAACACAAACCATTTTTGCCTAATAACTCCCACATACTTTGTCGCACATTCAAAAACCTTATATCCACACGTTCAGTGAATCTTGCTGAATCTCCTGATATAGGCCACGCCCATTTGCGCCTAGCGTTTTTTTTCGCTAGCTCGCGAAATGTCGCAAACCTACTTTTTCGAACTCCTCCCAGGCAATTTCACCGATTTTCACCAAACTTTGCACACAGCATCAGTGGACCCTTCTGACAAAAAGTTATTAAAAGAATTTTGATACGCCAAAGAACACTCAAGTTATTAAATAACAACTTCCTGTGGATTTGGGTCAAAACAGGAAGTGTTGCATATCTCCACATTGGTGTGTCCAAATGACATGAAACTGAGGACACTACTTCCCCATGAGCCCCTAAGGCTCTGTGCAAAATCTTGGCCCATGACCACTAGGTGGCGCTATTTAAATTGAAGTATTTTATATCGACGTCAGTTGGTCGACTTAACACGAAACTTGGTACACTGATTGCCAATGGCCTCCTGAGGATAGCTGACGAAGGTGTTACCGATCTGACACTAGGTGGCGCTCTGGTGGCAGTTTCATTTTATAATTGGCACTGTGCCCACACCATAACACTTATGGATATGAGACTGATTGGGGTGGTATAGACTGGCATCTGTAACTCACACACCAAAAACCACCAGCAGGTGGCGCTATTATCAACACATAACCGCTTTTTGGCTATCAGTTAAGACATGCGCGCACAATAACGGGGCAATGGGTCCGGGTAAGGAGCACGCCTCGACAGCAGCACGGCCCGACCCGCGTGGCCTGCGAGGGCCCGTTCATCGCTGCTTGCAGCTTTAATTATTATTAGGGCCCGAGCAGGGAACCTGCGAGGACCCTATTGTTTTTCGAATGATTATTAGGGCCCGAGCAGGAAACCTGCGAGGTCCCTATTGTTTTTCGAATGATTCTTATTATTATTATTATTTTTATTTTTATTGTTCCCAAATGATCGCATTTTTCACTGCCTGAACATACCCCAAAACTCACCAAACTTGGAATATAAATCAGACCTGGCGAAAAATTTTATAATCTCTTGTCGTTGTGAATTTTCACCACTAGGTGGCGCTACAATCAAGGAAAGTGTGTTTTGGCTAATAACTCCCATATACTTTGTCGCACCTTCAAAAACCTTACATCCACGCATTCAGTGAACTGTGCTGAATCTCCTGATATAGGCCACGCCCATTTCCGCCTACCGTTTTTTTTCGCTAGCTCGCAAAATGTCGCAAACCTACTTTATCGAACTCCTCCCAGGCAATTTCACCAATTTGCACCAAACTTTGCACACAGCATCTGTGGATGCTTCTGACAAAAAGTTATTAAAAGAAATTTGGTGTTCCAAACAATATTCAAGTTATTAAATAACAACTTCCTGCACATTTCGTTCCAAACAGGAAGTGTTGCATATCTCTACATTGGTTTGTCCGAATGACGTCAAACTCAGGATACTACTTGCCCATGAGCCCCTAAGGCTCTGTGCAAAATTTCAGCTGATGACAACTAGGTGGCGCTATTTAAATTGAACTATTTTATATCTCAACATCGGTTGGTTGGATTAACACAAAACTTGGTACACTCATTGCCAATGGCCTCCTGAGGACAGCTGACAAAGGGGTTACCGATCTGACACTAGGTGGCGCTCTGGTGGCAGTTTCTTTTTATATTTGGCACTGTGCCCACACCATAACACTTATGGATATGAAATTCATAGGGGTGATATACACTGGCCCCTGTAACTCACACACCAAAAATGACCAGCAGGTGGCGCTATTATCAACAAAGAAAGTTTTTTGCTAATTACTCCCACATAATATGGTGCACATTGTTAAACATTATATCTATATGTTCCCTGAATACAGCCGAACCGTGTGATGTAGGCCACGCCCACGTTCGCACTGAATTTCCATTTGCAAATTCGCCAAATGTCGCAAACCTACTTTTTCGAACTCCTCCCAGGCAATTTTTCCAATTTGCACCAAACTTTGCACAGAGCATCTGTGGACTCTCCTGACAAAAAGTTATTAAAAGAATTGTGATAGTCTTAAGAACGACCAAAATATAAAACACAGTTTGGTGCTCTATGGAAGTTGTTGCATATACAAGCCTCGACAGCAGCATGCCCACACAGCAGCATGTAACGACAGCAGCATGCCACGACAGCAACATGCCCCGACAGCAGCATGTCACGACAGCAGCATGCCCCGACAGCAGCATGTCCCGACAGCAGCACGCCCCGACCCGCGTGGACTGCGAGGGCCCGTTCATCGCTGCTTGCAGCTTTAATTATTATTATTATTTTTCGGCCAAAATGATCGCATTTTTCACTGCCTGAACATACCCCAAAAGTCACCAAACTTGGAATATAGATCAAACCTGGCGAAAAATTTTATAATCTGTTGTCGTTGTGGATTTTCACCGCTAGGTGGCGCTGTAATAAGGAAAGTGCGTTTTGGCTAATAACTCCCACATACTTTGTCGCACATTCAAAAACCTTGTATCCACGCGTTCAGTGAATTGTGCTGAATCTCCTGATATAGGCCACGCCCATTTCCGCCTACCGTTTTTATGCTAGCTCGCGAAATGTCGAAAACCTACTTTTTCGAACTCCTCCCAGGCAATTTCACCAATTTGCACCAAACTTTGCACACAGCATCTGTGGACCCTCCTGACAAAAAGTTATTAAAAGAATTTTGATATTCCAAAAAATACTCAAGTTATTAAATAACAACTTCCTGCAGATTTCGTTCCAAACAGGAAGTGTTGCATATCTCCACATTGGTTTGTCCAAATGACGTCAATCTCAGGATCCTACTTCCTCATGATGCTCTAAGGCTCTGTGCTAAATTTTGGCCGATGACCACTAGGTGGCGCTCTTTAAATTGAAGTATTTAATATCTCGACATCGGTTGGTCGGATTAACACAAAACTTGGTACACTCATTGCCAATGGCCTCCTGAGGACAGCTGATGAAGGTGTTACCGATCTGACACTAGGTGGCGCTCTGGTGGCAGTTTCATTTTATAATTGGCACTGTGCCCACACCATAACACTTATGGATATGAAACTGATTGGGGTGGTATAGACTGGCATCTGTAACTCACACACCAAAAATGACCAGCAGGTGGCGCTATTATCAACACAAAACCGTTTTTGGCTATCAGTTAAGACATGCGCGCACAATAACGGGGCAATGGGTCCGGGTAAGGAGCACGCCCTGACAGCAGCACGCCCCGACCCACGTGGACTGCGAGGGCCCGTTCATCGCTGCTTGCAGCTTTAATTATTATTAGGGCCCGAGCAGGGAACCTGCGAGGTCCCTATTGTAATTGCAATGATTATTATTATTTTTAGTTTTTTTTCTTTGTCCAAAATGATCGCATTTTTCACTGCCTGAATGTGAATGAAAAGTCAATTTTATTTGGCAAACACATTAGGCTTGGCGAAAAATTTTATAATCTGTTGTCGTTGTGATTTTTCACCACTTGGTGGCGCTACAATCAAGGAAAGTGCGTTTTGGCTAATAACTCCCACATACTTTGTCGCACATTCAAAAACCTTATATCCACGCGTTCAGTGAATCGGGCTGAATCTCTTGATATAGGCCACGCCCATTTCCGCCTACGGTTTTTTATGCTAGCTCGCAAAATGTCGCAAACCTACTTTTTCGAACTCCTCACAGGCAATTTCACCGATTTGCACGAAACTTTGCACACAGCATCAGGGGACCCTCATGACAAAAAGTTATTAAAAGAATTTTGGAATTCCAAACAATACTCAAGTTATTAAATAACAACTTCCTATAAAATCGGGTCAAAACAGGAAGTGTTGCATATCTTCACATTGCTTTGTCGAAATGACATGAAACTGAGGATACCACTTTCCCATGAGCCCATAAGGCTCTGTGCGAAATTGTGGTGGACGACCACTAGGTGGCGCTCTTTAAATTGAAGTATTTTATATCTCGACATTGGTGGGTCGGATTAACACAAAACTTGGTACAATTCTTGCCACTGCCCTTCTGAGGACAGCTGACGAAGGTGTTATTGATCTGACACTAGGTGGCGCTCTGGTGGCAGTTTCATTTTATAATTGGCACTGTGCCCACACCATAACACTTATGGATATGAAACTGATTGGGGTGGTACAGACTGGCATCTGTAACTCACACACCAAAAATCACCAGCAGGTGGCGCTGTTATCAACACAAAAGCCTTTTTGCCTATCAGTTAAGACACGTGCGCACAATGATGGGGCAATGGGTCCGGGTAAGGAGCACGCCCCGACGGCAGCACGCCCCGACCCGCGTGGACTGCGAGGGCCCGTTCATCGCTGCTTGCAGCTTTAATTATTATTATTTTTCTTTGTCCGTAATGATCGCATTTTTCACTGCCTGAACATACCCCAAAAGTCACCAAACTTGGAATATAGATCAGACCTGGCGAAAAATTTTATAATCTGTTGTCGTTGTGGACTTTCACCACTAGGTGGCGCTATAATCAAGAAAAGTGTGTTTTGGCTCATAACTCCCACATACTTTGTCGCACATTCAAAAACCTTACATCCACGCGTTCAGTGAATTGTGCTGAATCTCCTGATATAGGCCACGCCCATTTCTGCCCACCATTTTTTTTCGCTAGCTCGCCAAATGTCGTAAACCTACTTTTTCGAACTCCTCCCAGGCAATTTCACCAATTAGCACCAAACTTTGCACACAGCATCTGTGGAGTCTTCTGACAAAAAGTTATTAAAAGAATTTAGAAATGCCAAAGAATACTCAACTTATTAAATAACAACTTCCTGCAGATTTCGTTCCAAACAGGAAGTGTTGCATATCTCCACATTGGTTTGTCCAAATGACGTGAAACTCAAGATACTACTTCCCCATGAGCCCCTAAGGCTCTGTGCTAAATCTTGGCCCATCACCACTAGGTGGCGCTATTTAAATAGAAGTATTTTATATCTCGACATTGGTTGGTCGGATTGAGACAAAACTTGGTACACTGATTGCCAATGGCCTCCTGAGGACAGCTGACAAAGGTGTTACCGATCTGACACTAGGTGGCGCTCTGGTGGCAGTTTCATTTTATAATTGGCACTGTGCCCACACCATAACACTTATGGACATGAAACTGATTGGGGTGGTATAGACTGGCATCTGTAACTCACACACCAAAAATCACCAGCAGGTGGCGCTATTATCAACACAAAACCATTTTTGGCTATCAGTTAAGACATGCGCGCACAATAACGGGGCAATGGGTCCGGGTAAGGAGCACGCCCCGACAGCAGCACGCCCCGACCCGCGTGGACTGCGAGGGCCCGTTCATCGCTGCTTGCAGCTTTAATTAGGGCCCGAGCAGGGAACCTGCGAGGTCCCTATTGTTTTTCGAATGATTAGGGCCCGAGCAGGGAACCTGCGAGGTCCCTATTGTTTTTCGAATGATTATTATTATTATTATTATTATTATTATTATTTTATTCCTTCGTCCAAAATGATCGCATTTTTCACTGCCTGAATGTGAATGAAAACTCGATTTTATTTGGCAAAGTCATTAGGCTTGGCGAAAAATTTTATAATCTGTTGTTGTTGTGAATGTGCACCACTAGGTGGCGCTATTATCAAGGAAAGTGCGTTTTGGCTAATAACTCCCACATACTTTGTCGCACCTTCGAAAACCTTATATCCACACGTTCAGTGAATTGTGCTGAATCTCTTGATATAGGCAACGCCCATTTATGCTTTGCGTTTTTTTCACTAGCTCGCGCAATGTCGCAAACCTACTTTTTCGAACTCCTCCCAGGCAATTTCACCGATTTGCACCAAACTTTGCACACAGCATCTGTGGACCCTCCTGACAAAAAGTTATTAAAAGAATTTTGATATTCAAAAAAATACTCAAGTTATTAAAAAACAACTTCCTGCAGATTTCGTTCCAACCTGGAAGTGTTGCATATCTCCACATTGGTTTGTCCAAATGACGTGAAACTCAGGATACTACTTGCTCATGAGGCCCAAAGGCTCTGTGCGAAATTGTGGCCGATGACAACTAGGTGGCGCTATTTAAATTGAAGTATTTTATATCTCGACATCGGTTGGTCGGATGAACACAAAACTTGTTACACTCATTGCCACTGCCCTCCTGATGACAGCTGACAAAGGGGTTAGTGATCTGACACTAGGTGGCGCTCTGGTGGCAGTTTCATTTTATATTTGGCACTGTGCCCACACCATAACACTTATGGATATGAAATTCATAGGGGTGGTATAGACTGGCCCCTGTAACTCACACACCAAAAATGACCAGCAGGTGGCGCTATCATCAACACAAACCATTTTTGCCTAATAACTCCCACATACTTTGTCGCACATTCAAAAACCTTATATCCACACGTTCAGTGAATCTTGCTGAATCTCCTGATATAGGCCACGCCCATTTGCGCCTAGCGTTTTTTTTCGCTAGCTCGCGAAATGTCGCAAACCTACTTTTTCGAACTCCTCCCAGGCAATTTCACCGATTTTCACCAAACTTTGCACACAGCATCAGTGGACCCTTCTGACAAAAAGTTATTAAAAGAATTTTGATACGCCAAAGAACACTCAAGTTATTAAATAACAACTTCCTGTGGATTTGGGTCAAAACAGGAAGTGTTGCATATCTCCACATTGGTGTGTCCAAATGACATGAAACTGAGGACACTACTTCCCCATGAGCCCCTAAGGCTCTGTGCAAAATCTTGGCCCATGACCACTAGGTGGCGCTATTTAAATTGAAGTATTTTATATCGACGTCAGTTGGTCGACTTAACACGAAACTTGGTACACTGATTGCCAATGGCCTCCTGAGGATAGCTGACGAAGGTGTTACCGATCTGACACTAGGTGGCGCTCTGGTGGCAGTTTCATTTTATAATTGGCACTGTGCCCACACCATAACACTTATGGATATGAGACTGATTGGGGTGGTATAGACTGGCATCTGTAACTCACACACCAAAAACCACCAGCAGGTGGCGCTATTATCAACACATAACCGCTTTTTGGCTATCAGTTAAGACATGCGCGCACAATAACGGGGCAATGGGTCCGGGTAAGGAGCACGCCTCGACAGCAGCACGGCCCGACCCGCGTGGCCTGCGAGGGCCCGTTCATCGCTGCTTGCAGCTTTAATTATTATTAGGGCCCGAGCAGGGAACCTGCGAGGACCCTATTGTTTTTCGAATGATTATTAGGGCCCGAGCAGGAAACCTGCGAGGTCCCTATTGTTTTTCGAATGATTCTTATTATTATTATTATTTTTATTTTTATTGTTCCCAAATGATCGCATTTTTCACTGCCTGAACATACCCCAAAACTCACCAAACTTGGAATATAAATCAGACCTGGCGAAAAATTTTATAATCTCTTGTCGTTGTGAATTTTCACCACTAGGTGGCGCTACAATCAAGGAAAGTGTGTTTTGGCTAATAACTCCCATATACTTTGTCGCACCTTCAAAAACCTTACATCCACGCATTCAGTGAACTGTGCTGAATCTCCTGATATAGGCCACGCCCATTTCCGCCTACCGTTTTTTTTCGCTAGCTCGCAAAATGTCGCAAACCTACTTTATCGAACTCCTCCCAGGCAATTTCACCAATTTGCACCAAACTTTGCACACAGCATCTGTGGATGCTTCTGACAAAAAGTTATTAAAAGAAATTTGGTGTTCCAAACAATATTCAAGTTATTAAATAACAACTTCCTGCACATTTCGTTCCAAACAGGAAGTGTTGCATATCTCTACATTGGTTTGTCCGAATGACGTCAAACTCAGGATACTACTTGCCCATGAGCCCCTAAGGCTCTGTGCAAAATTTCAGCTGATGACAACTAGGTGGCGCTATTTAAATTGAACTATTTTATATCTCAACATCGGTTGGTTGGATTAACACAAAACTTGGTACACTCATTGCCAATGGCCTCCTGAGGACAGCTGACAAAGGGGTTACCGATCTGACACTAGGTGGCGCTCTGGTGGCAGTTTCTTTTTATATTTGGCACTGTGCCCACACCATAACACTTATGGATATGAAATTCATAGGGGTGATATACACTGGCCCCTGTAACTCACACACCAAAAATGACCAGCAGGTGGCGCTATTATCAACAAAGAAAGTTTTTTGCTAATTACTCCCACATAATATGGTGCACATTGTTAAACATTATATCTATATGTTCCCTGAATACAGCCGAACCGTGTGATGTAGGCCACGCCCACGTTCGCACTGAATTTCCATTTGCAAATTCGCCAAATGTCGCAAACCTACTTTTTCGAACTCCTCCCAGGCAATTTTTCCAATTTGCACCAAACTTTGCACAGAGCATCTGTGGACTCTCCTGACAAAAAGTTATTAAAAGAATTGTGATAGTCTTAAGAACGACCAAAATATAAAACACAGTTTGGTGCTCTATGGAAGTTGTTGCATATACAAGCCTCGACAGCAGCATGCCCACACAGCAGCATGTAACGACAGCAGCATGCCACGACAGCAACATGCCCCGACAGCAGCATGTCACGACAGCAGCATGCCCCGACAGCAGCATGTCCCGACAGCAGCACGCCCCGACCCGCGGGGACTGCGAGGGCCCGTTCATCGCTGCTTGCAGCTTTAATTATTATTATTATTTTTCGGCCAAAATGATCGCATTTTTCACTGCCTGAACATACCCCAAAAGTCACCAAACTTGGAATATAGATCAAACCTGGCGAAAAATTTTATAATCTGTTGTCGTTGTGGATTTTCACCGCTAGGTGGCGCTGTAATAAGGAAAGTGCGTTTTGGCTAATAACTCCCACATACTTTGTCGCACATTCAAAAACCTTGTATCCACGCGTTCAGTGAATTGTGCTGAATCTCCTGATATAGGCCACGCCCATTTCCGCCTACCGTTTTTATGCTAGCTCGCGAAATGTCGAAAACCTACTTTTTCGAACTCCTCCCAGGCAATTTCACCAATTTGCACCAAACTTTGCACACAGCATCTGTGGACCCTCCTGACAAAAAGTTATTAAAAGAATTTTGATATTCCAAAAAATACTCAAGTTATTAAATAACAACTTCCTGCAGATTTCGTTCCAAACAGGAAGTGTTGCATATCTCCACATTGGTTTGTCCAAATGACGTCAATCTCAGGATCCTACTTCCTCATGATGCTCTAAGGCTCTGTGCTAAATTTTGGCCGATGACCACTAGGTGGCGCTCTTTAAATTGAAGTATTTAATATCTCGACATCGGTTGGTCGGATTAACACAAAACTTGGTACACTCATTGCCAATGGCCTCCTGAGGACAGCTGATGAAGGTGTTACCGATCTGACACTAGGTGGCGCTCTGGTGGCAGTTTCATTTTATAATTGGCACTGTGCCCACACCATAACACTTATGGATATGAAACTGATTGGGGTGGTATAGACTGGCATCTGTAACTCACACACCAAAAATGACCAGCAGGTGGCGCTATTATCAACACAAAACCGTTTTTGGCTATCAGTTAAGACATGCGCGCACAATAACGGGGCAATGGGTCCGGGTAAGGAGCACGCCCTGACAGCAGCACGCCCCGACCCACGTGGACTGCGAGGGCCCGTTCATCGCTGCTTGCAGCTTTAATTATTATTATTATTATTATTTTATTCCTTCGTCCAAAATGATCGCATTTTTCACTGCCTGAATGTGAATGAAAAGTCGATTTTATTTGGCAAAGTCATTAGGCTTGGCGAAAAATTTTATAATCTGTTGTTGTTGTGAACGTGCACCACTAGGTGGCGCTATTATCAAGGAAAGTACGTTTTGGCTAATAACTCCCACATACTTTGTCGCACCTTCAAAAACCTCATATCCACGCTTTCAGTGAATTGTGCTGAATCTCCTGATATAGGCCACGCCCATTTCTGCCTGGCGTTTTTTTTCACTAGCTCGCGAAATGTCGCAAACCTACTTTTTCGAACTCCTCCCAGGCAATTTCACCAATTTGCACCAAACTTTGCACACAGCATCTGTGGACCCTCCTGACAAAAAGTTATTAAAAGAATTTTGATATTCCAAGAAATACTCAAGTTATTAAATAACAAGTTCCTGCAGATTTCGTTCCAAACAGGAAGTGTTGCATATCTCCACATTGGTTTGTCCAAATGACGTCAACCTCAGGATCCTACTTCCTCATGAGCCCCTAAGGCTCTTTGCTAAATTTTGGTTGATGACCACTAGGTGGCGCTCTTTAAATTGAACTATTTTATATCTCCATATTGGTGGGTCGGATTAACACAAAACTTGGTATAATTCTTGCCACTGCCCTTCTGAGGACAGCTGACGAAGGTGTTACCGATCTGACACTAGGTGGCGCTCTGGTGGCAGTTTCATTTTATATTTGGCACTGTGCCCACACCATAACATTTATGGACATGAAATTCATAGGGGTGGTGTAGACTGGCCCCTGTAACTCACACACCAAAAATGACCAGCAGGTGGCGCTATTATCAACATAAAGCAGTTCTTGGCTAATAGCTCCCACATAATATGGTGCACATTGTTAAACCTTATATCTACGTGTTCCCTGAATTCAGCTGGACTGTGTGATGTAGGCCACGCCCACTTTCTCGCCAGAACTCAATTGGCAAATTCGCCAAATGTCGCAAACCTACTTTTTCGAACTCCTCCCAGGCAATTTCACCAATTTGCACAAAACTTTGCACGCAGCATCTGTGGACCCTTCTGACAAAAAGTTATTAAAAGAATTTTGATATGCTAAAGAATACTCAAGTTATTAAATAACAACTTCCTGTGGATTCGGGTCAAAACAGGAAGTGTTGCATATCTCCACATTGGTGTGTCCAAATGACGTGAAACTCAGGATAGTACTTCCCCATGAGCCCCTAAGGCTCTGTGCGAAATCTTGGCCCATGACCACTAGGTGGCGCTATTTAAATTGAAGTATTTTATATCTCGACATTGGTTGGTCGGATTAACACAAAACTTGGTACACTGATTGCCAATGGCCTCCTGAGGACAGCTGACGAAGGTGTTACCGATCTGACAATAGGTGGCGCTCTGGTGGCAATTTCATTTTATAATTGGCACTGTGCCCACACCATAACACTTATGGATATGAAACTGATTGGGGTGGTATAGACTGGTATCTGTAACTCACACACCAAAAATCACCAGCAGGTGGCGCTATTATCAACACAATACCATTTTTGGCTATCAGTTAAGACATGCGTGCACAATAACGGGGCAATGGGTCCGGGTAAGGAGCACGCCCCGACCCGCGTGGCCTGCGAGGGCCCGTTCATCGCTGCTTGCAGCTTTAATTAGGGCCCGAGCAGGGAACCTGCGAGGTCCCTATTGTTTTTCGAATGATTATTATTATTATTAGGGCCCGAGCAGGGAACCTGCGAGGACCCTATTGTTTTTCGAATGATTATTATTATTATTATTTTTCGGCCAAAATGATCGCATTTTTCACTGCCTGAACATACCCCAAAAGTCACCAAACTTGGAATATAGATCAAACCTGGCGAAAAATTTTATAATCTGTTGTCGTTGTGGATTTTCACCGCTAGGTGGCGCTGTAATAAGGAAAGTGCGTTTTGGCTAATAACTCCCACATACTTTGTCGCACATTCAAAAACCTTGTATCCACGCGTTCAGTGAATTGTGCTGAATCTCCTGATATAGGCCACGCCCATTTCCGCCTACCGTTTTTATGCTAGCTCGCGAAATGTCGAAAACCTACTTTTTCGAACTCCTCCCAGGCAATTTCACCAATTTGCACCAAACTTTGCACACAGCATCTGTGGACCCTCCTGACAAAAAGTTATTAAAAGAATTTTGATATTCCAAAAAATACTCAAGTTATTAAATAACAACTTCCTGCAGATTTCGTTCCAAACAGGAAGTGTTGCATATCTCCACATTGGTTTGTCCAAATGACGTCAATCTCAGGATCCTACTTCCTCATGATGCTCTAAGGCTCTGTGCTAAATTTTGGCCGATGACCACTAGGTGGCGCTCTTTAAATTGAAGTATTTAATATCTCGACATCGGTTGGTCGGATTAACACAAAACTTGGTACACTCATTGCCAATGGCCTCCTGAGGACAGCTGATGAAGGTGTTACCGATCTGACACTAGGTGGCGCTCTGGTGGCAGTTTCATTTTATAATTGGCACTGTGCCCACACCATAACACTTATGGATATGAAACTGATTGGGGTGGTATAGACTGGCATCTGTAACTCACACACCAAAAATGACCAGCAGGTGGCGCTATTATCAACACAAAACCGTTTTTGGCTATCAGTTAAGACATGCGCGCACAATAACGGGGCAATGGGTCCGGGTAAGGAGCACGCCCTGACAGCAGCACGCCCCGACCCACGTGGACTGCGAGGGCCCGTTCATCGCTGCTTGCAGCTTTAATTATTATTATTATTATTTTCCTTTGTCCGTAATGATCGCATTTTTCACTGCCTGAACATACCCCAAAAGTCACCAAACTTGGAATATAGATCAGACCTGGCGAAAAATTTTATAATCTGTTGTCGTTCAGAATTTTCACCACTAGGTGGCGCTACAATCAAGGACAGTGTGTTTTGGCTAATAACTCCCATATACTTTGTCGCACATTCAAAAACCTTATATCCACCCGTTCTGTGAATTCTGCTGAATCTCCTGATATAGGCCACGCCCATTTCTGCCTACCATTTTTTTCGCTAGCTCGCCAAATGTCGTAAACCTACTTTTTCGAACTCCTCCCAGGCAATTTCACCCATTTGCGCCAAACGTTGCACACAGCATCTGTGGATGCTCCTGACAAAAAGTTATTAAAAGAATTTTGCTATTCCAAACAATACTCAAGTTATTAAATAACTACTTCCTGCAGATTTCGTTCCAAACAGGAAGTGTTGCATATCTCCACATTGGTTTGTCCGAATGACGTGAAACTCAGGATACTACTTGCTCATGAGCCCCAAAGGCTCTGTGCTAAATTTTGGCCGACGACCACTAGGTGGCGCTATTTAAATTGAAGTATTTTATATCTCGACATTGGTTGGTCGGATTAACACAGAACTTGGTACACTCATTGCCAATGGCCTCCTGAGGACAGCTGACAAAGGTGTTACCGATCTCACAATAGGTGGCGCTCTGGTGGCAGTTTCATTTTATAATTGGCACTGTGCCCACACCATAACACTTATGGACATGAAACTGATTGGGGTGGTATAGACTGGCATCTGTAACTCACACACCAAAAACCACCAGCAGGTGGCGCTATTATCAACACAAAACCGTTTTTGGCTATCAGTTAAGACATGCGCGCACAATAACAGGGCAATGGGTCCGGGTAAGGAGCATGCCCCGACAGCAGCACGCCCCGACCCGCGTGGACTGCGAGGGCCCGTTCATCGCTGCTTGCAGCTTTAATTAGGGCCCGAGCAGTGAAACTGCGAGGACCCTATTGTAATTGTAATGATTATTATTATTATTATTATTAGGGCCCGAGCAGGGAACCTGCGAGGACCCTATTGTTTTTCGAATGATTATTAGGGCCCGAGCAGTGAAACTGCGAGGACCCTATTGTAATTGTAATGATTATTATTATTATTATTATTATTATTATTATTATTATTATTATTTTCCTTTGTCCGTAATGATCGCATTTTTCACTGCCTGAACATACCCCAAAAGTCACCAAACTTGGAATATAGATCAGACCTGGCGAAAAATTTTATAATCTGTTGTCGTTCAGAATTTTCACCACTAGGTGGCGCTACAATCAAGGAAAGTGTGTTTTGGCTAATAACTCCCATATACTTTGTCGCACATTCAAAAACCTTATATCCACGCGTTCTGTGAAGTCTGCTGAATCTCCTGATAGAGGCCACGCCCATTTGCGCTGGCGTTTTTTTTCGCTAGCTCGCGAAATGTCGCAAACCTACTTTTTCGAACTCCTCCCAGGCAATTTCACCAATTTGCACAAAACTTTGCACACAGCATCTGTGGACCCTTTGGACAAAAAGTTATTAAAAGAATTTTGATATGCCAAAGAATACTCAAGTTATTAAATAACAACTTCCTGTGGATTCGAGTCAAAACAGGAAGTGTTGCATATCTCCACATTGGTGTGTCCAAATGATGTGAATCTCAGGATACTACTTCCCCATGAGCCTCTAAGGCTCTGTGCAAAATCTTGGCCCATGACCACTAGGTGGCGCTATTTAAATTGAAGTATTTTATATCTCGACATTGGTTGGTCGGATTAACACAAAACTTGGTACACTCATTGCCAATGGCCTCCTGAGGACAGCTGACGAAGGTGTTACCGATCTCACAATAGGTGGCGCTCTGGTGGCAGTTTCATTTCATAAGTGGCACTGTGCCCACACCATAACACTTATGGATATGAAACTGATTGGGGTGGTATAGACTGGCATCTGTAACTCACACACCAAAAACCACCAGCAGGTGGCGCTATTATCAACACAAAACCGTTTTTGGCTATCAGTTAAGACATGCGCGCACAATAACGGGGCAATGGGTCCGGGTAAGGAGCACGCCCCGACAGCAGCACGCCCCGACCCGCGTGGACTGCGAGGGCCCGTTCATCGCTGCTTGCAGCTTTAATTATTATTAGGGCCCGAGCAGTGAAACTGCGAGGACCCTATTGTTTTTGTAATGATTATTATTAGGGCCCGAGCAGGAAACCTGCGAGGTCCCTATTGTTTTTCGAATGATTCTTATTATTATTATTATTTTTATTTTTATTGTTCCCAAATGATCGCATTTTTCACTGCCTGAACATACCCCAAAACTCACCAAACTTGGAATATAGATCAGACCTGGCGAAAAATTTTATAATCTGTTGTCGTTGTGAACTTTCACCACTAGGCGGCGCTATAATCAAGGAAAGTGTGTTTTGGCTAATAACTCCCACATACTTTGTCGCACATTCAAAAACCTTATATCCACGCGTTCAGTGAATCTTGCTGAATCTCCTGATATAGGCCACGCCCATTTCCGCCTACCGTTTTTTTTCGCTAGCTCGCAAAATGTCGAAAACCTACTTTTTCGAACTCCTCCCAGGCAATTTCACCGATTTGCACGAAACTTTGCACACCGCATCTGTGGACCCTCCTGACAAAAAGTTATTAAAAGAATTTTAATACACCAAAGAATACTCAAGTTATTAAATAACAACTTCCTGTGGATTCGGGTCACAACAGGAAGTGTTGCATATCTCCACATTGGTGTGTCCAAATGACGTGAAACTCAGGATACCACTTCCCCATGAGCCCCTAAGGCTGTGTGCAAAATCTTGGCCCATGACCACTAGGTGGCGCTATTTAAAATGAAGTATTTTATATCTCCACATCGGTTGGTGGGATTAACACAAAACTTGGTACACTCATTGCCACTGCCCTCCTGAGGATAGCTGACAAAGGGGTTACCGATCTGACAATAGGTGGCGCTCTGGTGGCAGTTTCATTTTATATTTGGCACTGTGCCCACACCATAACACTTATGGATATGAAACTGATTGGGGTGGTATAGACTGGCATCTGTAACTCACACACCAAAAATCACCAGCAGGTGGCGCTATTATCAACCCAAAGCAGTTTTTGACTAATAACGCCCATATAATTTGTCGGACATTGTTAAACCTTATATCTACGTGTTCCCTGAATTCACCTGAATTGTATGATGTAGGCCACGCCCACTTTTGCGCAACATTTCCATTCGCAAATGCGCACAATGTCACAAACCTACATTTTCGAACTCCTCCCAGACAATTTCTCCGATTTGCACCAAACTTTGCACGCAGCATCTGTGGACCCTCCTGACAAAAAGTTATTAAAAGAAATGTGCTAGTCCACAGAACGGCCAAAATATAGAACAACAATTTCCTGCACATTGTGGTCAAACAGACATTCTTGTGTATCTTGATGAAATACAGTCCGATTAACACAAAACTTTTCCCAGTTGTGTTCCATGGCCACATGACGTTTTCTGACAAATTTGGTGCAAATCGGCCAATAGGGGGCGCTTTTATTGCTAAATGACTAAATAACAGCTTGACTGCCTTCACTTTTGATTCCTCAACGGAAGTTGTTGCATGAACAAGCCCCGACAGCAGCATGTAACAACAGCAGCATGTAACGACGGCACCATGCCGCAACAGCAGCACGCCTCGACGCGCGTGGACTGCGAGGGCCCGTTCATCGCTGCTTGCAGCTTTAATTATTATTATTTTCCTTTGTCCGTAATGATCGCATTTTTCACTGCCTGAACATACCCCAAAAGTCACCAAACTTGGAATATAGATCAGACCTGGCGAAAAATTTTATAATCTGTTGTCGTTCAGAATTTTCACCACTAGGTGGCGCTACAATCAAGGAAAGTGTGTTTTGGCTAATAACTCCCATATACTTTGTCGCACATTCAAAAACCTTATATCCACGCGTTCTGTGAATTCTGCTGAATCTCCTGATAGAGGCCACGCCCATTTGCGCTGGCGTTTTTTTTCGCTAGCTCGCGAAATGTCGCAAACCTACTTTTTCGAACTCCTCCCAGGCAATTTCACCAATTTGCACAAAACTTTGCACACAGCATCTGTGGACCCTTTGGACAAAAAGTTATTAAAAGAATTTTGATATGCCAAAGAATACTCAAGTTATTAAATAACAACTTCCTGTGGATTCGAGTCAAAACAGGAAGTGTTGCATATCTCCACATTGGTGTGTCCAAATGATGTGAATCTCAGGATACTACTTCCCCATGAGCCTCTAAGGCTCTGTGCAAAATCTTGGCCCATGACCACTAGGTGGCGCTATTTAAATTGAAGTATTTTATATCTCGACATTGGTTGGTCGGATTAACACAAAACTTGGTACACTCATTGCCAATGGCCTCCTGAGGACAGCTGACGAAGGTGTTACCGATCTCACAATAGGTGGCGCTCTGGTGGCAGTTTCATTTCATAAGTGGCACTGTGCCCACACCATAACACTTATGGATATGAAACTGATTGGGGTGGTATAGACTGGCATCTGTAACTCACACACCAAAAACCACCAGCAGGTGGCGCTATTATCAACACAAAACCGTTTTTGGCTATCAGTTAAGACATGCGCGCACAATAACGGGGCAATGGGTCCGGGTAAGGAGCACGCCCCGACAGCAGCACGCCCCGACCCGCGTGGACTGCGAGGGCCCGTTCATCGCTGCTTGCAGCTTTAATTATTATTATTATTAGGGCCCGAGCAGGGAACCTGCGAGGACCCTATTGTTTTTCGAATGATTATTAGGGCCCGAGCAGTGAAACTGCGAGGACCCTATTGTAATTGTAATGATTATTATTATTATTATTATTATTATTATTATTATTATTATTATTTTCCTTTGTCCGTAATGATCGCATTTTTCACTGCCTGAACATACCCCAAAAGTCACCAAACTTGGAATATAGATCAGACCTGGCGAAAAATTTTATAATCTGTTGTCGTTCAGAATTTTCACCACTAGGTGGCGCTACAATCAAGGAAAGTGTGTTTTGGCTAATAACTCCCATATACTTTGTCGCACATTCAAAAACCTTATATCCACGCGTTCTGTGAAGTCTGCTGAATCTCCTGATAGAGGCCACGCCCATTTGCGCTGGCGTTTTTTTTCGCTAGCTCGCGAAATGTCGCAAACCTACTTTTTCGAACTCCTCCCAGGCAATTTCACCAATTTGCACAAAACTTTGCACACAGCATCTGTGGACCCTTTGGACAAAAAGTTATTAAAAGAATTTTGATATGCCAAAGAATACTCAAGTTATTAAATAACAACTTCCTGTGGATTCGAGTCAAAACAGGAAGTGTTGCATATCTCCACATTGGTGTGTCCAAATGATGTGAATCTCAGGATACTACTTCCCCATGAGCCTCTAAGGCTCTGTGCAAAATCTTGGCCCATGACCACTAGGTGGCGCTATTTAAATTGAAGTATTTTATATCTCGACATTGGTTGGTCGGATTAACACAAAACTTGGTACACTCATTGCCAATGGCCTCCTGAGGACAGCTGACGAAGGTGTTACCGATCTCACAATAGGTGGCGCTCTGGTGGCAGTTTCATTTCATAAGTGGCACTGTGCCCACACCATAACACTTATGGATATGAAACTGATTGGGGTGGTATAGACTGGCATCTGTAACTCACACACCAAAAACCACCAGCAGGTGGCGCTATTATCAACACAAAACCGTTTTTGGCTATCAGTTAAGACATGCGCGCACAATAACGGGGCAATGGGTCCGGGTAAGGAGCACGCCCCGACAGCAGCACGCCCCGACCCGCGTGGACTGCGAGGGCCCGTTCATCGCTGCTTGCAGCTTTAATTATTATTATTATTATTTTTCGGCCAAAATGATCGCATTTTTCACTGCCTGAACATACCCCAAAAGTCACCAAACTTGGAATATAGATCAAACCTGGCGAAAAATTTTATAATCTGTTGTCGTTGTGGATTTTCACCGCTAGGTGGCGCTGTAATAAGGAAAGTGCGTTTTGGCTAATAACTCCCACATACTTTGTCGCACATTCAAAAACCTTGTATCCACGCGTTCAGTGAATTGTGCTGAATCTCCTGATATAGGCCACGCCCATTTCCGCCTACCGTTTTTATGCTAGCTCGCGAAATGTCGAAAACCTACTTTTTCGAACTCCTCCCAGGCAATTTCACCGATTTTCACCAAACTTTGCACACAGCATCAGTGGACCCTTCTGACAAAAAGTTATTAAAAGAATTTTGATACGCCAAAGAATACTCAACTTATTAAATAACAACTTCCTGTGGATTCGGGTCAAAACAGGAAGTGTTGCATATCTCCACATTGGTGTGTCCAAATGACATGAAACTGAGGACACTACTTCCCCATGAGCCCCTAAGGCTCTGTGCAAAATCTTGGCCCATGACCACTAGGTGGCGCTATTTAAATTGAAGTATTTTATATCTCGACGTCAGTTGGTCGGATTAACACGAAACTTGGTACACTGATTGCCAATGGCCTCCTGAGGACAGCTGACGAAGGTGTTACCGATCTGACACTAGGTGGCGCTCTGGTGGCAGTTTCATTTTATAATTGGCACTGTGCCCACACCATAACACTTATGGATATGAAACTGATTGGGCCGGTATAGACTGGCATCTGTAACTCACACACCAAAATTCACCAGCAGGTGGCGCTATTATCAACACAAAACCGCTTTTTGGCTATCAGTTAAGACATGCGCGCACAATAACGGGGCAATGGGTCCGGGTAAGGAGCACGCCCCGACAGCAGCACGGCCCGACCCGCGTGGCCTGCGAGGGCCCGTTCATCGCTGCTTGCAGCTTTAATTAGGGCCCGAGCAGGGAACCTGCGAGGACCCTATTGTTTTTCGAATGATTATTATTATTATTATTTTTCGGCCAAAATGATCGCATTTTTCACTGCCTGAACATACCCCAAAAGTCACCAAACTTGGAATATAGATCAAACCTGGCGAAAAATTTTATAATCTGTTGTCGTTGTGGATTTTCACCGCTAGGTGGCGCTGTAATAAGGAAAGTGCGTTTTGGCTAATAACTCCCACATACTTTGTCGCACATTCAAAAACCTTGTATCCACGCGTTCAGTGAATTGTGCTGAATCTCCTGATATAGGCCACGCCCATTTCCGCCTACCGTTTTTATGCTAGCTCGCGAAATGTCGAAAACCTACTTTTTCGAACTCCTCCCAGGCAATTTCACCAATTTGCACCAAACTTTGCACACAGCATCTGTGGACCCTCCTGACAAAAAGTTATTAAAAGAATTTTGATATTCCAAAAAATACTCAAGTTATTAAATAACAACTTCCTGCAGATTTCGTTCCAAACAGGAAGTGTTGCATATCTCCACATTGGTTTGTCCAAATGACGTCAATCTCAGGATCCTACTTCCTCATGATGCTCTAAGGCTCTGTGCTAAATTTTGGCCGATGACCACTAGGTGGCGCTCTTTAAATTGAAGTATTTAATATCTCGACATCGGTTGGTCGGATTAACACAAAACTTGGTACACTCATTGCCAATGGCCTCCTGAGGACAGCTGATGAAGGTGTTACCGATCTGACACTAGGTGGCGCTCTGGTGGCAGTTTCATTTTATAATTGGCACTGTGCCCACACCATAACACTTATGGATATGAAACTGATTGGGGTGGTATAGACTGGCATCTGTAACTCACACACCAAAAATGACCAGCAGGTGGCGCTATTATCAACACAAAACCGTTTTTGGCTATCAGTTAAGACATGCGCGCACAATAACGGGGCAATGGGTCCGGGTAAGGAGCACGCCCTGACAGCAGCACGCCCCGACCCACGTGGACTGCGAGGGCCCGTTCATCGCTGCTTGCAGCTTTAATTATTATTATTATTTTTCGGCCAAAATGATCGCATTTTTCACTGCCTGAACATACCCCAAAAGTCACCAAACTTGGAATATAGATCAAACCTGGCGAAAAATTTTATAATCTGTTGTCGTTGTGGATTTTCACCGCTAGGTGGCGCTGTAATAAGGAAAGTGCGTTTTGGCTAATAACTCCCACATACTTTGTCGCACATTCAAAAACCTTGTATCCACGCGTTCAGTGAATTGTGCTGAATCTCCTGATATAGGCCACGCCCATTTCCGCCTACCGTTTTTATGCTAGCTCGCGAAATGTCGAAAACCTACTTTTTCGAACTCCTCCCAGGCAATTTCACCAATTTGCACCAAACTTTGCACACAGCATCTGTGGACCCTCCTGACAAAAAGTTATTAAAAGAATTTTGATATTCCAAAAAATACTCAAGTTATTAAATAACAACTTCCTGCAGATTTCGTTCCAAACAGGAAGTGTTGCATATCTCCACATTGGTTTGTCCAAATGACGTCAATCTCAGGATCCTACTTCCTCATGATGCTCTAAGGCTCTGTGCTAAATTTTGGCCGATGACCACTAGGTGGCGCTCTTTAAATTGAAGTATTTAATATCTCGACATCGGTTGGTCGGATTAACACAAAACTTGGTACACTCATTGCCAATGGCCTCCTGAGGACAGCTGATGAAGGTGTTACCGATCTGACACTAGGTGGCGCTCTGGTGGCAGTTTCATTTTATAATTGGCACTGTGCCCACACCATAACACTTATGGATATGAAACTGATTGGGGTGGTATAGACTGGCATCTGTAACTCACACACCAAAAATGACCAGCAGGTGGCGCTATTATCAACACAAAACCGTTTTTGGCTATCAGTTAAGACATGCGCGCACAATAACGGGGCAATGGGTCCGGGTAAGGAGCACGCCCTGACAGCAGCACGCCCCGACCCACGTGGACTGCGAGGGCCCGTTCATCGCTGCTTGCAGCTTTAATTATTATTATTATTATTATTATTATTTTCCTTTGTCCGTAATGATCGCATTTTTCACTGCCTGAACATACCCCAAAAGTCACCAAACTTGGAATATAGATCAGACCTGGCGAAAAATTTTATAATCTGTTGTCGTTCAGAATTTTCACCACTAGGTGGCGCTACAATCAAGGAAAGTGTGTTTTGGCTAATAACTCCCATATACTTTGTCGCACATTCAAAAACCTTATATCCACGCGTTCTGTGAATTCTGCTGAATCTCCTGATAGAGGCCACGCCCATTTGCGCTGGCGTTTTTTTTCGCTAGCTCGCGAAATGTCGCAAACCTACTTTTTCGAACTCCTCCCAGGCAATTTCACCAATTTGCACAAAACTTTGCACACAGCATCTGTGGACCCTTTGGACCAAAAGTTATTAAAAGAATTTTGATATGCCAAAGAATACTCAAGTTATTAAATAACAACTTCCTGTGGATTCGAGTCAAAACAGGAAGTGTTGCATATCTCCACATTGGTGTGTCCAAATGATGTGAATCTCAGGATACTACTTCCCCATGAGCCTCTAAGGCTCTGTGCAAAATCTTGGCCCATGACCACTAGGTGGCGCTATTTAAATTGAAGTATTTTATATCTCGACATTGGTTGGTCGGATTAACACAAAACTTGGTACACTCATTGCCAATGGCCTCCTGAGGACAGCTGACGAAGGTGTTACCGATCTCACAATAGGTGGCGCTCTGGTGGCAGTTTCATTTCATAAGTGGCACTGTGCCCACACCATAACACTTATGGATATGAAACTGATTGGGGTGGTATAGACTGGCATCTGTAACTCACACACCAAAAACCACCAGCAGGTGGCGCTATTATCAACACAAAACCGTTTTTGGCTATCAGTTAAGACATGCGCGCACAATAACGGGGCAATGGGTCCGGGTAAGGAGCACGCCCCGACAGCAGCACGCCCCGACCCGCGTGGACTGCGAGGGCCCGTTCATCGCTGCTTGCAGCTTTAATTAGGGCCCGAGCAGGGAACCTGCGAGGTCCCTATTGTAATTGCAATGATTATTATTAGGGCCCGAGCAGGGAACCTGCGAGGACCCTATTGTTTTTCGAATGATTATTATTATTATTATTTTTCGGCCAAAATGATCGCATTTTTCACTGCCTGAACATACCCCAAAAGTCACCAAACTTGGAATATAGATCAAACCTGGCGAAAAATTTTATAATCTGTTGTCGTTGTGGATTTTCACCGCTAGGTGGCGCTGTAATAAGGAAAGTGCGTTTTGGCTAATAACTCCCACATACTTTGTCGCACATTCAAAAACCTTGTATCCACGCGTTCAGTGAATTGTGCTGAATCTCCTGATATAGGCCACGCCCATTTCCGCCTACCGTTTTTATGCTAGCTCGCGAAATGTCGAAAACCTACTTTTTCGAACTCCTCCCAGGCAATTTCACCAATTTGCACCAAACTTTGCACACAGCATCTGTGGACCCTCCTGACAAAAAGTTATTAAAAGAATTTTGATATTCCAAAAAATACTCAAGTTATTAAATAACAACTTCCTGCAGATTTCGTTCCAAACAGGAAGTGTTGCATATCTCCACATTGGTTTGTCCAAATGACGTCAATCTCAGGATCCTACTTCCTCATGATGCTCTAAGGCTCTGTGCTAAATTTTGGCCGATGACCACTAGGTGGCGCTCTTTAAATTGAAGTATTTAATATCTCGACATCTGTTGGTCGGATTAACACAAAACTTGGTACACTCATTGCCAATGGCCTCCTGAGGACAGCTGATGAAGGTGTTACCGATCTGACACTAGGTGGCGCTCTGGTGGCAGTTTCATTTTATAATTGGCACTGTGCCCACACCATAACACTTATGGATATGAAACTGATTGGGGTGGTATAGACTGGCATCTGTAACTCACACACCAAAAATGACCAGCAGGTGGCGCTATTATCAACACAAAACCGTTTTTGGCTATCAGTTAAGACATGCGCGCACAATAACGGGGCAATGGGTCCGGGTAAGGAGCACGCCCTGACAGCAGCACGCCCCGACCCACGTGGACTGCGAGGGCCCGTTCATCGCTGCTTGCAGCTTTAATTATTTTTAGTTTTTTTTCTTTGTCCAAAATGATCGCATTTTTCACTGCCTGAATGTGAATGAAAAGTCAATTTTATTTGGCAAACACATTAGGCTTGGCGAAAAATTTTATAATCTGTTGTCGTTGTGATTTTTCACCACTTGGTGGCGCTACAATCAAGGAAAGTGCGTTTTGGCTAATAACTCCCACATACTTTGTCGCACATTCAAAAACCTTATATCCACGCGTTCAGTGAATCGGGCTGAATCTCTTGATATAGGCCACGCCCATTTCCGCCTACGGTTTTTTATGCTAGCTCGCAAAATGTCGCAAACCTACTTTTTCGAACTCCTCACAGGCAATTTCACCGATTTGCACGAAACTTTGCACACAGCATCAGGGGACCCTCATGACAAAAAGTTATTAAAAGAATTTTGGAATTCCAAACAATACTCAAGTTATTAAATAACAACTTCCTATAAAATCGGGTCAAAACAGGAAGTGTTGCATATCTTCACATTGCTTTGTCGAAATGACATGAAACTGAGGATACCACTTTCCCATGAGCCCATAAGGCTCTGTGCGAAATTGTGGTGGACGACCACTAGGTGGCGCTCTTTAAATTGAAGTATTTTATATCTCGACATTGGTGGGTCGGATTAACACAAAACTTGGTACAATTCTTGCCACTGCCCTTCTGAGGACAGCTGACGAAGGTGTTATTGATCTGACACTAGGTGGCGCTCTGGTGGCAGTTTCTTTTTAGATTTGGTACTGTGCCCACACCATAACACTTATGGATATGAAATTCATAGGGGTGGTATAGACTGGCCCCTGTAACTCACACACCAAAAATGACCAGCAGGTGGCGCTATTATCAAGAAAAAACGTTTTTTGCTAATTACTCCCACATAATATGGTGCACATTGTTAAACATTATATCTACGTGTTCCCTGAATACAGTCGAACAGTGTGATGTAGGCCACGCCCACGTTCACACTGAATTTCCATTTGCAAATTCGCCAAATGTCGCAAACCTACTTTTTCGAACTCCTCCCAGGCAATTTTTCCAATTTGCACCAAACTTTGCACGCAGCATCTCTGGACCCTCCTGACAAAAAGTTATTAAAAGAAATGTGCTAGTCCACAGAACGCCCAAAATAAAAAACAACAATTTCCTGCGCATTGTGCTCAAACAGACATTCTTGTGTATCTTGATGAAATACAGTCCGATGAACACAAAACTTTTGGCAATTGTGTTCCATGGCACGATGAGCATTTTTACAAAATTTCTTGCAAATCGACCAATAGGTGGCGCTTTTATTGCTAAATGACCAAACAGCAGCTTCACTGCCTTCAGTTTTGTTTCCTCTACGGAAGTTGTTGCATGAACAAGCCCCGACAGCAGCATGCCCACACAGCAGCATGTAACGACAGCAGCTTGCCCCGACAGCAGCATGTAACGACGGCAGCACGCCCCGACGCGCGTGGACTGCGAGGGCCCGTTCATCGCTGCTTGCAGCTTTAATTATTAGGGCCCGAGCAGTGAAACTGCGAGGACCCTATTGTAATTGTAATGATTATTATTATTATTATTATTATTATTATTATTATTATTATTATTTTCCTTTGTCCGTAATGATCGCATTTTTCACTGCCTGAACATACCCCAAAAGTCACCAAACTTGGAATATAGATCAGACCTGGCGAAAAATTTTATAATCTGTTGTCGTTCAGAATTTTCACCACTAGGTGGCGCTACAATCAAGGAAAGTGTGTTTTGGCTAATAACTCCCATATACTTTGTCGCACATTCAAAAACCTTATATCCACGCGTTCTGTGAATTCTGCTGAATCTCCTGATAGAGGCCACGCCCATTTGCGCTGGCGTTTTTTTTCGCTAGCTCGCGAAATGTCGCAAACCTACTTTTTCGAACTCCTCCCAGGCAATTTCACCAATTTGCACAAAACTTTGCACACAGCATCTGTGGACCCTTTGGACAAAAAGTTATTAAAAGAATTTTGATATGCCAAAGAATACTCAAGTTATTAAATAACAACTTCCTGTGGATTCGAGTCAAAACAGGAAGTGTTGCATATCTCCACATTGGTGTGTCCAAATGATGTGAATCTCAGGATACTACTTCCCCATGAGCCTCTAAGGCTCTGTGCAAAATCTTGGCCCATGACCACTAGGTGGCGCTATTTAAATTGAAGTATTTTATATCTCGACATTGGTTGGTCGGATTAACACAAAACTTGGTACACTCATTGCCAATGGCCTCCTGAGGACAGCTGACGAAGGTGTTACCGATCTCACAATAGGTGGCGCTCTGGTGGCAGTTTCATTTCATAAGTGGCACTGTGCCCACACCATAACACTTATGGATATGAAACTGATTGGGGTGGTATAGACTGGCATCTGTAACTCACACACCAAAAACCACCAGCAGGTGGCGCTATTATCAACACAAAACCGTTTTTGGCTATCAGTTAAGACATGCGCGCACAATAACGGGGCAATGGGTCCGGGTAAGGAGCACGCCCCGACAGCAGCACGCCCCGACCCGCGTGGACTGCGAGGGCCCGTTCATCGCTGCTTGCAGCTTTAATTAGGGCCCGAGCAGGAAACCTGCGAGGTCCCTATTGTTTTTCGAATGATTCTTATTATTATTATTATTTTTATTTTTATTGTTCCCAAATGATCGCATTTTTCACTGCCTGAACATACCCCAAAACTCACCAAACTTGGAATATAGATCAGACCTGGCGAAAAATTTTATAATCTGTTGTCGTTGTGAACTTTCACCACTAGGCGGCGCTATAATCAAGGAAAGTGTGTTTTGGCTAATAACTCCCACATACTTTGTCGCACATTCAAAAACCTTATATCCACGCGTTCAGTGAATCTTGCTGAATCTCCTGATATAGGCCACGCCCATTTCCGCCTACCGTTTTTTTTCGCTAGCTCGCAAAATGTCGAAAACCTACTTTTTCGAACTCCTCCCAGGCAATTTCACCGATTTGCACGAAACTTTGCACACCGCATCTGTGGACCCTCCTGACAAAAAGTTATTAAAAGAATTTTAATACACCAAAGAATACTCAAGTTATTAAATAACAACTTCCTGTGGATTCGGGTCACAACAGGAAGTGTTGCATATCTCCACATTGGTGTGTCCAAATGACGTGAAACTCAGGATACCACTTCCCCATGAGCCCCTAAGGCTGTGTGCAAAATCTTGGCCCATGACCACTAGGTGGCGCTATTTAAAATGAAGTATTTTATATCTCCACATCGGTTGGTGGGATTAACACAAAACTTGGTACACTCATTGCCACTGCCCTCCTGAGGATAGCTGACAAAGGGGTTACCGATCTGACAATAGGTGGCGCTCTGGTGGCAGTTTCATTTTATATTTGGCACTGTGCCCACACCATAACACTTATGGATATGAAACTGATTGGGGTGGTATAGACTGGCATCTGTAACTCACACACCAAAAATCACCAGCAGGTGGCGCTATTATCAACCCAAAGCAGTTTTTGACTAATAACGCCCATATAATTTGTCGGACATTGTTAAACCTTATATCTACGTGTTCCCTGAATTCACCTGAATTGTATGATGTAGGCCACGCCCACTTTTGCGCAACATTTCCATTCGCAAATGCGCACAATGTCACAAACCTACATTTTCGAACTCCTCCCAGACAATTTCTCCGATTTGCACCAAACTTTGCACGCAGCATCTGTGGACCCTCCTGACAAAAAGTTATTAAAAGAAATGTGCTAGTCCACAGAACGGCCAAAATATAGAACAACAATTTCCTGCACATTGTGGTCAAACAGACATTCTTGTGTATCTTGATGAAATACAGTCCGATTAACACAAAACTTTTCCCAGTTGTGTTCCATGGCCACATGACGATTTCTGACAAATTTGGTGCAAATCGGCCAATAGGGGGCGCTTTTATTGCTAAATGACTAAATAACAGCTTGACTGCCTTCACTTTTGATTCCTCAACGGAAGTTGTTGCATGAACAAGCCCCGACAGCAGCATGTAACAACAGCAGCATGTAACGACGGCACCATGCCGCAACAGCAGCACGCCTCGACGCGCGTGGACTGCGAGGGCCCGTTCATCGCTGCTTGCAGCTTTAATTATTATTATTTTCCTTTGTCCGTAATGATCGCATTTTTCACTGCCTGAACATACCCCAAAAGTCACCAAACTTGGAATATAGATCAGACCTGGCGAAAAATTTTATAATCTGTTGTCGTTCAGAATTTTCACCACTAGGTGGCGCTACAATCAAGGAAAGTGTGTTTTGGCTAATAACTCCCATATACTTTGTCGCACATTCAAAAACCTTATATCCACGCGTTCTGTGAATTCTGCTGAATCTCCTGATAGAGGCCACGCCCATTTGCGCTGGCGTTTTTTTTCGCTAGCTCGCGAAATGTCGCAAACCTACTTTTTCGAACTCCTCCCAGGCAATTTCACCAATTTGCACAAAACTTTGCACACAGCATCTGTGGACCCTTTGGACAAAAAGTTATTAAAAGAATTTTGATATGCCAAAGAATACTCAAGTTATTAAATAACAACTTCCTGTGGATTCGAGTCAAAACAGGAAGTGTTGCATATCTCCACATTGGTGTGTCCAAATGATGTGAATCTCAGGATACTACTTCCCCATGAGCCTCTAAGGCTCTGTGCAAAATCTTGGCCCATGACCACTAGGTGGCGCTATTTAAATTGAAGTATTTTATATCTCGACATTGGTTGGTCGGATTAACACAAAACTTGGTACACTCATTGCCAATGGCCTCCTGAGGACAGCTGACGAAGGTGTTACCGATCTCACAATAGGTGGCGCTCTGGTGGCAGTTTCATTTCATAAGTGGCACTGTGCCCACACCATAACACTTATGGATATGAAACTGATTGGGGTGGTATAGACTGGCATCTGTAACTCACACACCAAAAACCACCAGCAGGTGGCGCTATTATCAACACAAAACCGTTTTTGGCTATCAGTTAAGACATGCGCGCACAATAACGGGGCAATGGGTCCGGGTAAGGAGCACGCCCCGACAGCAGCACGCCCCGACCCGCGTGGACTGCGAGGGCCCGTTCATCGCTGCTTGCAGCTTTAATTATTATTTTTATTTTTAGTTTTTTTTCTTTGTCCAAAATGATCGCATTTTTCACTGCCTGAACATACCCCAAAACTCACCAAACTTGGAATATAGATCAGACCTGCCGAAAAATTTGATAATCTGTTGTCGTTGTCAATTTCCACCACTTGGTGGCGCTACAATCAAGGAAAGTGCGTTTTGGCTAATAACTCCCATATACTTTGTCGCACATTCAAAAACCTTATATCCACGCGTTCATTGAATTGTGCTGAATCTCCTGATATAGGCCAGGCCCATTTTTGCCTATCGTTTTTTTTCGCTAGCTCGCGAAATGTCGCAAACCTACTTTTTCGAACTCCTCCCAGGCAATTTCACCAATTTGCTCCAAACTTTGCACACAGCATCTGTGGACCCTCCTGACAAAAAGTTATTAAAAGAATTTTGATATTCCAAAGAATACTCAAGTTATTAAATAACAACTTCCTGCAGATTTCGTTCCAAACAGGAAGTGTTGCATATCTCCACATTGGTTTGTCCAAATGACGTCAAACTCAGGATCCTACTTCCTCATGAGGTCCTAAGGCTCTATGCTAAATTTTGGTTGATGACCACTAGGTGGCGCTCTTTAAATTGAAGTATTTTATATCTCGACATTGGTTGGTCGGATTAACACAAAACTTGGTACACTCATTGCCAATGCCCTCCTGAGGATAGCTGACAAAGGTGTTACCGATCTGACACTAGGTGGCGCTTTGGTGGCAGTTTCTTTTTATATTTGGCACTGTGCCCACACCATAACACTTATGGATATGAAATTGACAGGGGTGGTATAGACCGGCCCCTGTAACTCACACACCAAAAACGACCAGCAGGTGGCGCTATCATCAACACAAACCGTTTTTGCCTAATAACTCCCACATACTTTGTCACACATTCAAAAACCTTATATCCACGCGTTCAGTGAATCTTGCTGAATCTCCTGATATAGGCCACGCCCATTTGCGCCTAGCGTTTTTTTTTACTAGCTCGCGAAATGTCGCAAATCTACTTTTTCGAACTCCTCCCAGGCAATTTCACCGATTTTCACCAAACTTTGCAAACAGCATCAGTGGACCCTTCTGACAAAAAGCCATGGAACACAACTGGGAAAAGTTTTGTGGTAATGGGACTATATTTGGTAAAGATATGCAAGACTGTCTGTTTGACCACAATGTGCGGGAAATTGTTGTTTTATATTTTGGGCGTTCTTTAGACTATCACAATTCTTTTAATAACTTTTTGTCAGGAGGGTCCACAGATGCTGCGTGCAAAGTTTGGTGCAAATCGGAGAAATTGCCTGGGAGGAGTTCGAAAAAGTAGGTTTGCGACATTTCGCGAATTTGCGAATGGACATTCAGTGCGAACGTGGGCGTGGCCCACATCACACAATTCAGCTGAATTCAGGGAAGAGGTAGATATAAGGTTTAACAATGTGTGACAAATTATGTGGGAGTTATTAGCCAAGAACTGCTTTATGTTGATAATAGCGCCACCTGCTGGTCATTTTTGGTGTGTGAGTTACAGGGGCCAGTCTATACCACCCCTATGAATTTCATGTCCATAAGTGTTATGGTGTGGGCACAGTGCCAAATATAAAATGAAACTGCCACCAGAGCGCCACCTAGTGTCAGATCGGTAACACCTTCGTCAGTTGTCCTCAGGAGGCCATTGGCAATCAGTGTACCAAGTTTTGTGTTAATCCGACCAACCAATGTGGAGATATAAAATACTTCAATTTAAATAGCGCCACCTAGTGGTCATGGGCCAAGATTTTGCACAGAGCCTTAGGGGCTCATGGGGAAGTAGTATCCCGAGTTTCATGTGATTTGGACACACCAATGTGGAGATATGCAACACTTCCTGTTTTGACCCGTATCTACAGGAAGTTGTTATTTAATAACTTGAGTATTCTTTGGAATATCAAAAATCTTTTAATAACTTTTTGTCACGAGCATTCACAGATGCTGTGTGCGTATTTTGGTGCAAATTGGTGAAATTGCCTGGGAGGAGTTCGAAAAAGTAGGTTTGCGACATTTTGCGAGCTAGCGAAAAAAAACGGTAGGCGGAAATGGGCGTGGCCTATATCAGGAGATTCAGCACAATTCACTGAACATGTGGATATAAGGTTTTTGAATGTGCGACAAAGTATATGGGAGTTATTAGCCAAAACGCACTTTCCTTGATTATAGCGCCACCTAGTGGTGAAAATTCACAATGACAACTGATTATAAAATTTTTCGCCAGGTCTGATCTATATTCCAAGTTTGGTGAGTTTCGGGGGATGTTCAGGCAGTGAAAAATGCGATCATTTGCGACAAAGAAAAAAAATCATTCGAAAAACAATAGGGACCTCGCAGGTTTCCTGCTCGGGCCCTAAAAAATTAAAGCTGCAAGCAGCGATGAACGGGCCCTCGCAGGGTATGCTGATGTCGGGGCATGCTGGTGTTGCGGCATACTGCTGTTGGGGCGCGCACGTCCTTCCTCTAGAAAATTTAAGACAAATATCATTTCAGCTGTGAACAGAGGTTTGGCAAAATGTTTGAGCAAAGCTTAAACAGTCTTAAAAGTAGTATTGTCAAAGTCGTCCACAGTTATTGAATTGAATTGTGCTTTCTTTACACAGCACAACCAAAACCAGATAGTCCGTGAAACACCAACTTGCTGTGCCTTCCAGCAGAAAGAGAGTGTTGCAAAGAGGAGAGAGGAGTGACAAGTCATTGCAACTGATTATGACAACAAACGGCATGCCTGTCTCCCTACAAGCATTTGGGTATACTTCAGGTGTTTAGTAATTGATCACAATTAGATACAATAACTCTACTGTTTGATTATTTTAGTCTACTGTAATTATTCTACAGTGATGTGCTGGTTTTTTGACTCATGCATGTCAATCAAGGTAGAAAAGATTTAGCAGAGGAGAGTGTTTCATACTGTAAGCACTTTTACCTACTCTGCATTGCTTTTGCATTTAAAGCTTCTGTGAAAAGGCTTTGACATTTGTCACTCTGCTTGAAACACGATATAATGGGTTTGGATTGAAAACTGGGAGGAATCCAATGTGATCACTGTTAATCTTGGTTGGGATTGTCCTTAGCTTTTTAATGATTGTGATTGTAAAATGTATCAGTCACGAAGAATAAATTTATTGTGTTATCATAGAAATGTAAAGATTTTCAGTGTTTTCAGTTTTATATAATGCCAGATTAAAGAAGACACATAATTTCCTTTTTACAGAAAATTCCAAATGATTCTGTTTGTTATCAGAAGAAGCTGTAATTAAGTTTTGGCTCTGTTTATTAGTAAGTTGTCATCTGTGTGGCCTCCTCCTTAACAGTGGTGTTTCTTCTTGCATGTGAACATATAGTTTTGCAGCTACATGTTATTTGTATGAAATGTGCTATATAAATAAAGTGTGATTGATGGATATGAGGCAGGCTTTTTATTTGCAGTGGGTGATGCCATGGAAAGGTGCTTACCTAAATATGATACATGTTACACAGAAGACAACAGTGAGATTTTTAATCTGCAATGTGAGGAGGTACTTACATTTGTGCCTGTGTTTTGTTTGAGAGAAAGTGTGTGTGTGTGTGTTTGTGTGTCTGGGTTTTTGTGTGTCTCGCTTTTGCAGCATTGTTTTGACACTTTGAAAAAAATAGCACTACTTAACACAACACAACACACTAAGGACACTACACTACACTCTAACCCTTTTCACATGGAGACTCAGCTGCGTTTCGCCAATTGTCCGCCGTTGTTTCTACACACACAGCCCACACCTCCAGCGTAAAAGACAAACCACAGTGTAATTCACACAGCAAGCCGGCGCTTCTCCTCCAAAAGAGGTGTCACGGTACACGTCATAATGATGACGTGTATGTTTTTTTCAAGGTGTTTCCCCGGTATCCTCCTGATAATTTAAACATATACTCGCTGACTGTTTAAGATCATATAGATGCTGTTATAATGTGTTGTGCTTGACATCCTCACCCACCAAACATCCTGGAAAGTGACAAAGTGACGATTTGCGCTCTAAATTACATAATAACATAATCGCCATCAGTAAACATGACGCTGTCTGACTCATTCACTCGCGGGGAGGGAGGCTGTATTTTTGGGGAAACTTAACTGAAGTGAAGGGAGGGAATATCGTCGCGGGACCGCGACAAGGACTTGGTGAGTTAGAGTTTTATGCCAGGGATTGACGCTGTTTTTCGGGCAGAAATGTTACTAAGAGTCTGTCCAACCGACAAGGCTGAAAGACACTTCTCGACGTATAACTGCGGTATTTGTTTACTCACATAAGTTGCCAAAGACAGTACGAATTACTACGTTATTGTGTTTTGTCCTGTAACGTTGCTTTGTGTGACATTTGTCTGTATTTTGTTGAGTGAACGACATGTTTACTTATCAGACTGTCACATCGACTACGGCTGTGATAGGCTACCGCCTCCGGGGGCGCATCAGAGCCGGATGCGAATGCGGAGAATTAGCTCAGCATCCCTGCATGCAAACGGCAGTGTGAATGGGGTAACTATAAAGTCCTAACACGCTAAATGTCAGAGATCTCAGAAATCACTAAGCTATTGCTTGCACTCTGTCATTGACGTCACTCCGACAACTTTCCCCTGTTGCTCAGCAATCAAATGCCGTGCGCTGCCATATCATTTGTTGATTGATTAATGTGTTGCATTTCTCCATCAATGATCACAGGGTGAGGTCATGTTGATATCCTCGCAATCAATTTAGTTTGCCAGCACTCTGTTGAGAATATTAATTGTTTCTTCCTTCATTAAACGCACATCAAACGTGACAAGAATATATTGTAATTGTAAATTATTTTTCATAAGTGTGGTTTTACTTTGCCTATCAGCAAATGGAAAAACTGGTATAAAGTCAGAAGTAGGCACTTTCGACACGTTTTGAAAGAAAACGAGTCGGCTGCGTGTGGCTGCCTCTTGCTGTTACGTCAAGTGCGACGTGATTGTCAGTCAACGATGTCTCCATGGTTTCCAGAGATTTCTGATAGGTTGTTTGAAAAACGTCTCCTCCCATACATTAGCGGGCTATAAAGTCCGCGGTACCTCTGCTTTGCCGGTCTTTTTCTCTGCGGAAGAAAAGGTAAGTACCTCACCTCTCATTCACCTGTAAGACAACAACTAAAATGACGATATTACACGTTAATAACAAAACATAGCTATTAGCAACACTGATAGTTGTCACGCTAGGTTGTTTTACCATTCAGACATTGTATTGAAAGTGTCTACTGATGTTGCATGTTATTGCTGGTTAGCTAGCTATCTGACTAACGTCAGCTACGAAGTGGCAACGTTAGCGTTGGGTGAACACACAAATTAAAATGTGCATTTTACAAGTAATATTAATATTGGTGTTGTTAGTGTGTGATTGAGTGATATGTAATAATTGTGAACGGGTTGTGTGTTTTTATAGAAAATGGCTTCAGCTATGTCACCGATGAAGTTTGCCGAAGTGCAAGACCCTGAGCTCGTGCAGCTCAGGCAGGATTTCCAGCTGCTTTGTGTAAGTATTTAATGTAGCATTTGGTGAGAGTGGTGTCATGTAATGTGTTTGAGTTGTTGTAGTTGTGAGTATTGTTAGGTAAATGTGTGTATGTTGTGTATGTTGCAGTATACTTCTGTAGATCCCGAGGTGTCCCCACAAGACAGATACGCACAGTGCGTCAACATGGGGCACCGCACTATTTCCATTACTTCGAAGTACTTGAAGAGGAGCATTGCGGCCAGCAAGCAGGTGGCCTTGCTGCGCAATGTAGTGGAGCAGCAGGAGGCAACAATTCAGCAGCTGCGGGCAGAACTGCAGCTGCTGAAGGAGGAGCCTTTGCCTCTTTCAGCTGGTAAGTATAGCTGTTGTGTCAGTCATCAGTACAAGTATATGGAAAGTATGTGTGGGAATAACTGAAAGACTTCGTGTAACAGAATGGTGATTGTGGCTATTTGCAGATATAAGTGATGCTGAAATCCTAGAGGCCTGTGTGGATGGTAAGTTTTAAATGTGGTAGTTTGTGACATTTGGTCCCTGCCTTTATATGTGAGTGTAATTAAAGTGTAATAACTTAGTTGACTGTGTTGTTTATGTTGTTTGTTGTAGTAGCAGAAGGTGAAGAAGCAGAAGGTGGCATTTCTCCAAGTCCTCCTGGCGCCATTTAAATTGTTTTTATGTTGTTTTGTTCATGTTCATGTTCAGGTTTAAGTTATTAATAAAGTTATTGTTTAGAACGTAGATGTGTGTTTGTTTCCTTTTGTATACATTTTGTATGGTGTTGAGGGTGTTTGAAATTGTCATAAGTTTTCACACAGAAAACAATCATAATCTTACAATGTTGGAAGTCTTCCAGATGTGTTACTGTTAGCCATTAGTTATCTTTGTGTGTGTAAAAGGTGGAATTCAATTTTTGTGATGTTTGACTGTAGCATGTGAGAGGCGGTTTGTTTTGTAATCAAAAACCTAAGAGAATTGATGGAGGCAAGTAAGCATTATTTGAAGTATAAAGTTAAGTTCATATTTCTCCTTAAAAGTTTTTTATGTTGAGTTGTTTGGTGTAATTATTTTCAGCACAATTTCACTTTTGATTTTAGACCGTTATTCATCCCACATTGGGGAAATATACTTGTTACAGTAGCAGGTAGACATACAATAAATACAAGAGCAGGTTGACAGACGTCCAATACGTACAGGGGACAACAAACAAGTGCACTTAAAAATTACTGAAAAAAGATTTAAATAAGATACAGAAAATATAAATATGTAGAAAAATTAAAAATGGTATTATTGCACAGGGTAATTGCACAAGATGGTGGAGGTAGAAATGTTAAGTAGTGCAAGATATGAAAGGTGCTTATGGTGCTATATTACTTTTCCAGTAGTATTTTAATTTAGTCATTGTATTAATATATTTAACTTAAAATCACACATAAAAATACAATGTCAGTAGGAAAAAGTGTGATTTATTACTGTCAACACATTGTGTTTTTCCACCAATAAGAAAAGGGGCTTGGCATGTTATTTTGCCTGCATACAGTGGGGCTGTGTGTCAATGCTACGTCATCTCAAATCTGTCATCTGTTACCTGCTCGTCATTTTTGGTGTGTGTGTTACAATCGCCAGTTTATAGCACCGATGAATTTTGTTGACATAAGTATTGTGATGTTTAATATTTCAGACTGAAGAATTAGGTGGTATTTATGGTGATCTCTGTCTTTCTGACGGTAATATGCTCACCTCGCAGCCATAGTCTCCTAACAATGTATCATATCTGTTGATTATGGAAAACGCTGCGAAAAAGCAGCGGAGTTGGATTTTTCTCAGCTTTTGAAATGGTTTGAACGCATCAACCAATCACGTCGTGAGAAAAATCACTCCAGTACACAATAGACTAAAAGACAGTACACTAGACACACACTCGCCCTTTTCATATAGAGACTCTGCATTATCGCCGCAGCTGCGTTTTGGCTAATTGTCCGCCATTGTTTCTACGCACACAGCCAAGCATCTCCGGCGTTAAAAAGCAACCGAGCCGGCGCTTCTGCTCCAAAAGAGGCGTGACGGTACACGTCATGATAATGACGTGTGTGTTTCCCCGGTGTCCTCCTGTTAATTTAAACATTTACCCGCTGACTGTTTGTCATCATATGGATGTTGTTATAATGTCTTGTGATTAATATCCTCACTCACCATGCCTTCTGGAAAGTGACAATTGTTTGACAAATGTTTAATATTTCAGACTGAAGAATTAGGTGGCATTTAAGGTAATCTGTGTCTTTCTCGCGGTAATATGCCCACCTGGCAGCCATAGTCTCCTAACACTGTATCATATTTGAACGCATCAACCAATCACGTCGTGAGAAATAACGTGACATCAGAGCTGCAATGTTTGAACCTCTTTGTCTGTTATCTGGATCTCGTCCTGTGCACACTCATCTACCCCTTCGCCGGCATTGTAGTGCTTGACTGCAGACAGAGAGAGAAAAAGGTGTATATGTATATATATATATATACATATATATATATATATATATATATATATATATATATATATATATATATATATATATGTGTGTGTGTGTGTGTGTGTATATGTGTGTATATGTGTGTATGTGTGTGTATATATGTGTATGTGTGTGTATGTGTATATATATATATATATATATAGATATAGATGTGTGTGTGTGTAAATCTAAAAAACAAGCAACTTAGTGATTGCACACTCTACTATACTCCTAATTTAGCAATATAATCAAACTGTAGAACGACAATCCACTAGCTGTAAAGAGCTTTTCAGTAATTATTGTTTACATGAATATAGCTATGTTTTGGGGAGAATGTTATTGTAAAATGGCTACATGGAAATAAGTTCTGTGTTCTCCCAATCAAAAATGACTGGCACAGAAAATGAAAGGATACTAGATTATTTTCATTCTCTCTCTCTTTTTCTCTGTCTCTCTCTCTCTCTCTCTTTGCTCTCTCTCACTCACTCACTCACTCACACACACACACAGAGATGACTGTTCATGTTGATTTTCTGATTTTCTGTGAATTTGGTCTGTGTTTTGATGATTATTCTAATTTTCAGTGTCTATTGTTTGGATATTCACTGCAGTTATTGATGTTCAGTGCTAGTTGGATACATTATTTACAGCAGTAAAAGGTGTTAAATAGAATTTGGTGCTGATTATGTTTGAATGAGGTTTTTGTGTTAATGTAAGAGCAGTTAAACCAGACCGGTCAAATTTGACCGGGAACACCAAAGTAAGGGGGGCAAACAAACATAATACAAGGGTTAAAGTAAACCATCACCATTTTAGTGTAGTATTTTTCTGTGTGTATGAATATTTAAAGTTAAGTAACAATTTAAATTCTTCTTCTGCCATCACTGCTTGCTTGTTAAATGTGTGTTTGAGATGTATTTGTTTAATTATTGCAGGCTAAAGATGAGTTGTAATGTCAATATTAATCAATTGTCTACATGTTATTAGATGCCACGGGGCAAGTCTTTTCGTCGTTCGGAGGCAGCCAAAAGACGCATGGCAGAACGGCGAACGGTTGACGTGGAACCGCAGCAGTCCGCCAATGTCTCTGTCGCACGTATGTAAATTTTTTCCTTGTATGTGTATGGTGGATATATTTGCCTAGTGGCAAGGTGTGTTGCCTTTACATGATTTGTGATGATGATTTGTAAGGTTTCATTAATTGTGTATTGTGGTGTCTTTCTTTTCTTTGTGTATTAATAGAGCACGGCACCGGTAACTGCAACCCTGTGCGACAATGGCCAAAGTCGTCACTGACGGGACGAAAGCACAAGTTGGTCATTCCGTGCCAACTCCCTGATGAGAAGGTAAAATAATAATAATAAGAATAATTATTATAATAATAATAACAAGACTTGGAATAATTAGTGAATTTCATTCTACAACAATCACATTTTTTTTTCCAGTTTGTTCTTCTTGTAGGAGATTCCCACCTGCGAGCTATCGCAGATGGCTTTGTCCCGATGCCAGAGGGCTCCCTCTCCTTTGGCATCATGTCCACGCCCGGGGCCTGTGCGAGGGAGCTGAGGACCGAGTTGCTGCATGCTGCTGTTCCTCGGTCTCCTGACGCAGTCCTGGTCTTGGCACCCAGCAACAACCTGACATCCAGCAGGACCATCGACGAGGCAGGGGCAGACTTCGCTAAGCTCCTGCACGCTGCCTGCGAGCGATGGTCTAACGTAGGTTTTTTTCTATTGTATTTATTGATATATTACCATAGTTAATGTAGTTGTATGAACTGTTGCAGAATAATGTATATTTATATTATTAGTTATGGCATTTTCAGAAAAAATTTATTTGTTATTAACAACCACTTTGCTCTACAGGTGTGTGTCACAGACTTCCCACCTCGTTTGGCCGCTGAAGTCCTTCAGCAAGACTTCATGCGTCAAGAGTTCCGCCGTGTGGCAGCACGTATGGGTAAGCTTTAAAAAGACTAGTTCGACCACAATTCCATGTATAATGCATCATATGTTGTTAGGCAGACTGTTTGAATGAATATTATAATTTCCATAATCATTCCGGTAAAACTTTAAATATAACACAGAGATATTACAATAATGTATGTTATTTGTCTTTTTAGGTGTCAGGTACTTCCCTACAGCTGGGCATTTTCCCATGAACTGCCGTGAGCTGTGGAGCAGAGATGGTGTAAGTAGAATACATAGTGTCATCTACACTTTCTCTGTAGTTGAATGACAAGTTTATTGCAGATACATATCATTTAATCTGTTTCATTTTCGTTATTTTCACAGGTTCACCTCAGCGATAGTGACGGCATGCCCATTCTAGCCAGTCTGCTGTGGACGACTGCATTCGAACAACTGCAGCCTCCAACACCGAAGCTACAGGCTGCTCCCAGAACGTCGCCGCCTCGTAGGCAGGTCGTCCCAAAGGTGGTTGTCAGGGGACAGGTCACCGTACCTCGTCCATCCAACCCCTTTGAGTGGACAGCTGTTGGCAAGGGCGGGAAGGTAAAAACCACGGTGTGGTTGATGTATTTTTGATCAGCTGACCTCTGTAATGGTTGACGGGGTGTTTAATACAAAATATCTTATTTTGTCATTACAGAGGAGAGCACCTGAGGAACTTGAGCAGTCCTCTGGTGCAGAGAGGGTGGTTCAGCAGCAGGTATGTTACGATCGATTTAACCTGGACTGTTTTGGATACGATTGTTGATTAGATGATGGCGTTTTGACAGAGCAGTCGTTCTCTATATGTATTTCACAGGTTGACGCAAGTGCACTGCAGCACTGTTTCATCCAGCCCAACCCTGTTTGGTTCAGCAGTTCAGTGTTGGCTGCGATGGATGCTGCTGTTCCATCCCATCTTCCTACCCCTGATTCAACTGCTGTTCCACGAAGCTCAAAGGTAAACTGCATGCAAGTTGTATCTCTTGGTTTGTTGAAGTCTGTTTAGTATCTCCTTTTTCCTGATACACTCACAACAACATGCAAAACTGCACAATATGGTCCACAAGGGCTTTTGCTCAAATATGGCTTCAGAAAGTGTATTTTGTTTTTCTTCTATTAGCGTCCAAAAGTGGAACATCTTCGGACTTCTGCGAGCCAGAAGGTTTGTCTTGATTTTATTCAATATTTGACTTATTGGGAATTTTTTTTTGTGCATGTCTGCAGTAATACAGCAATAATTGGATAATCATTGGAAAAAAATCTTCTCTAGGTCCCGGCGAGAGCTTTGCCCGTGGTGAAACCCGTGCCACCGCCTGCAACTGCTCATCTGAAAGTGGACGCCAGGGGCGAGGTTAGTACAGTTTGTGCAAAATGTGTGTCTAGTACCTTTTTATAATAATAGTAGTATAGTTTATTTATCCAGATCATTTAATTTTTTTTTTTTCTTCTAGGTTGCCGCCGCCGCCGCCGCCGCCACCACCACCACCGTCGTCGCTGCGCCGGGGGGGGACCTTCAGCCTGTCGTCGATCTTGGTGTCTCGCCGACACCAAGATCCAACAAAGGTAAGGGTGACGCTGACCCCGTTTCTTGCAGGTGTGCAGAGCCCCTGCAGTCTGTTGTTCCTGGTATTTATGTCAGAAGTGCACCAGACTCTTATGATATAAATACACCCATGGCATGTGGCGTTGCAGCAGTTATGCAACATGTCATTTCTCCAGTGTGTACGTGGAAAGGGACAGATATTGATAGCATAGGCGTAGAAGGTGGCAAACTGGCCAGTTACATTGAAGCTAGGCAGAAGAGCGACGCTAAACAGGAGTTGTGCAAGTTGATTGAACAGCACAATGTGTTTGGCAGGCAGTGGCAGGTAGCTATTCCTCCTCCAGCACGTAGTGATTTTAATTGGCTGGAGGAGGACACCGTGATGTACGAGAAGCTGCAAGAGCATTTGTTTAACCACGGCACGTGTCTGTTGAACCTCGGGGGTGCGGTTAGTGCCATTATTCTCCATAACGACTATTTTGTGGTTGTTGATTGTGGCACGCGTGATGCATCTGGGATGGCGTCTAGTATTGGCACATCTGTGGCTGTGTTCAACACATGCCTTAATGACTTGATGCTTCACATCAGTCATTTGAAGGAGTCTTTAGGTGCGAAGTGGTATGCCGTCCATGGCATTTCTGTCATGTCGTGTCCAGTAGATGGCGACAGGGAGAGTGCTAAATTGTTTGCAGACGAGACTGTTGACGTCGGCGTTGCAGCAGAGCTCGAGGATATTTCAGTCAGGCCAGAGACCGACGTAAGTTCCATCAGGGGAACTTTTCACCAAGGGGACGTTCGGTTCCAACACGGAGAGCTCCAGTGTATGGCTGTAAGTTTGGTAGCTTTAGCCAAACACAGCATCGATACTGTGTTTTCGTGGCAGTCCGGCGATCTGGATAAGGTTGTAGAGTTAGGGGACGAGCTCTACACGTCGTTGCGGGAAAGTAATTCCATCAGTGGGAGGTCTGAACTGCTGTGTGTTCCAGATTTGCCCAAAGAGTCCATTATTGATGGACAGAAATTTCAGTTTGAGTATGATGACTACGTTTCTGGTGATGTTGATGTGGTTGAGGGACAGCTTGTTGATGCAGGTGTGTACACCACTCTCAGGAATGGTTTGGGAAAGATGTGTAGCAAATATGACACATGCTTTCTGACTGTGAGTGGCACCACGTGTGCTATCATTGGTCGAGATGGGCAGTATGCCGTTGTTGACTCCCACGCACGCGATGCAGATGGCATGGTAGATGTGAACGGGTTTAGCGTTGTTGTGTATTTTAGTTGCCTTGACCGTGTGTTTGATCACATATGCAAATTTGCCACCGCAATGAACACTCCAATGCTGTTTGAGATTGCCGGTGTTTGTGTCACTCACAAAAGTCAAAGTGCAAATGAGGAAAGCAGAGAGGTTGACTTTGGTTGTAGCTTACCTCTTCAGCCAGCGCTTAAAGTGTCGGCTGAACAGGTAACACTTGACAGCAACAGTCAGACAGGTGTGAAACGCAAGATTTCAGTGGGTAATCGTGCATCCAAAAAGTTGAAAAGCAGGGATGTTAATGCGGTTAATTCAGACGTTTTATTTGTCAGCGATGTGACAAGTAAATGTCTTGAGTTTAATCCGCTGAGTAGTGACGTTGCACAAGCTTTGTGCAAACAGTGGAACGTAGAGTCGGAGAAACTTGATCTGGTATCGACAGAGGTCGGTGCATTAGGGGCTCCTTGTAAGAACGAGCAAATAGTTGGTGATGGTAATTGTTTCTTTAGATCGGTTAGTCAAGCTGTGTGTGGCACACAGAAGAATCATAGAAAAATTAGATTTGCTGTGTTTAAGCAATTACAGGCCAATCCTCTAGCATATATGTTGCGTCCCGAGTATACCTCAATGGCAGATTATCTGAGTAGATCAAGAATGCGCTATGTTGGTAGTTGGGCCACTGAAGTGGAGATTCAAGCAGCAGCAGATTGTTTGGGAGTAAATATTTTCACGTTTTGTGGTGATCGCTGGCTTGAGTACAGTTGTAAGAATAAGCAGTTGTGTAATCAGGCAGTGTACTTAGAAAATTGCAACGGTAACCATTATGAGACTGTTGTTTGTGTTAAGCGGCCTCAAATGCAGACTTGTTATTGTTACTGCAAAGTGAACGCGTCTTCTTGTGGAGGGTACAATTTTAGACTGCAAAGTAGAGAGAGTAGTGTTTGTGTTGACACTTCAAGTCCAGTTGTAGCTTCAGGTTGTGTAGCTGAAGAAGTTATAGATATTGAAAATAATGTTATACAACAGCAGGATAGTACTGTGTCTACGCAAGAGCAGACTTCATTTACATTGAAGTCAACTAATGTTAATTCTTCTAAGTATTTGAAAAGTAAAAAGAGCTTAAAAACAAAAACAAAATACCAGGAAAATGATTTGCATAGAGAGAAAGTGAAGGAAATTGGGAAAGGGAAATATAAGACAAATGTGTTGCATAGGATGAAAGTCATTGAAATCAATAAAAGGAAATATATCGAAAATGTAGTATATAAGCATAAAGTTAAGGAGAGGAGTCAAAGGCAATATAGAGAAAATGTAGTGCATAAGCATCAACTTATTGAAATGAACAAAAGGAAATACAGGGAAAATGTAGTATATAAGCATAAACCCATTGAAATGATTAAAAGAAAATATAGGGAAAGTGTAGTACATAAGCATAAACTTAAGGAGATGAGTAAAAGGAAATACTGGGAAAATGTTGTGCATAAGCAAAAACGTAAGGAGATGAGTAAAAGGAAATATAGGGAAAATGTTGTGCATAAGCATAAAGTTAAGGAGATGAGTAAAAGGAAATATAGGGAAAATGTTGTGCATAAGCATAAAGTTAAGGAGATGAGTAAAAGGAAATATAGGGAAAGTGAAGTGCACAGAAAGCATGTGAAAGCCATGAGTACAAGGAAGTATCATAGCAGTCTTGAGCATAAGAAGCGTGTTATAGCGTGAAACAAATTGAAGAGGGAAAAAAATAAAGAAAAGGCAGAGCAGTTTGATTATGTTAGGGAACAGTTTTGGGATAAAGTTAAAGATGGGCCAGATTTTGTGTGCTGTGTATGCCACAGAGGGTTGTTTAAGAATCAGGTTTTAAAGTGTAAAAGAGATGATTATACTAAAAGGAAAGAAATAAGTTTAATTGCAGATAAATGTATTAGTGAAGAGTATTTACATAAATGTAATGAAGACTGCGTATTGCCGTGTAAATGGTTGGATACAGCTAGAGGAGAGCTGTGGATTTGTAGCACGTGTCATTCTAAGATTAACAAAAGGTGTAGTGCCACCTGAATGTGCATTGAACAATTTGGTGGTTTGTCCCATTCCACCAGAATTGTCGTGTTTGAATAGTTTAGAGCAACATTTGATCGCGTTGCATATTCCGTTTATGAAGATGTTGGCGTTACCTAAAGGTGGGCAAAATGGAGTACATGGACCTGTAACATGTGTTCCTGCAAATATTGTGCAGACGAGCAATTTGCTGCCACGTACAGACATGGAAGGATCTTTGTTGCCGGTAAAGTTGAAGCGGAAGTTAACTTATAAAGGACATTATGAGTATCAGTTTGTTGATAGCTGATATGCGGTGGAAAAATCTCCTCAATAGTATTTTGAAGCAGGCAGGTAGAACAGAGACAGCTCAACAGTTAGAATGGGAAGATAGGTGTCAACTTTTGCGTGGCAATCCGGTCACTGCGGCCACAATGTTTGATTTTCGCTGGCATTGTTTTTTGAGAGAGGTGTTGATGTCTCCATGTAATCCTATTGGCAAAATAAAGGATTATTTTTATAGGGTAGAATTCCAGCAGCGTGGATCACCACATGTTCACTGCCTCTTTTGGATAGAGAATGCCCCAATAATTGATAAAAACACAGATGAAGAGGTAGTTCAATTTATTGATCAGTATATCACATGTGAATTACCAGCACAGGATGAAACATTATTGGACATTGTTACATCTGTGCAACAACATTCAAAACGACATTCAAAATCTTGTAAAAAGAACAAAACTGTTTGTCGTTTCAATTTTCCTAAGCTGCCGTCCGCAAAAGCTTTTATTTCACGTCAAGTCAGTGAAGAGGATGGCAAGAACTCTTGTAAATGTAAGGTAGATGAAGCACATAAATTGGACAGCTGTGCATGCAAAAATGAGGGGCAGAAAAAAACAGAGATCATGAAAAAAGAGATTGCAGTCGCCATTATGACAAAAATTAAAAAGGCTCTTTCAGATGAGAATGCCAGCTTTGATAGTGTGGAACAGTTGTTTAGACATTTAGGATTAAATCAAACTATTTTTGAGGCTGCGTATAATCGTGTTGGCAGGAAGACGCATGTTGTTTTGAAGAGGCAGGTGAACGAGGTTTGGATAAATCAGTATAGCAAACCACTTTTAAAATGCTGGAATGCTAATAATGACATCCAATATGTCGTTGATGCCTATGCTTGTGTAGTGTACATTATTTCTTACATCTCCAAGGCAGAAAAGGAGATGGGGTTGTTGTTAGGAAATGCTCAGAGGGAAGCAGCTAAAGAGGGTAATAGTAGTGCTAAAGATGCATTGAAAAATTTAGGAAGTGTGTATTTACACAACAGGGATGTTTGTGCTCAAGAGGCAGTTTATAGATTGACAAACATACATCTTAAGGAGTGCTCTAGGAAAGTTGTGTTTGTGCCGGTAGGGGAGAATACAGTTAGAATGAGTTTGCCTTTAAGTGTGTTAAAACAAAAGGCATCATCACATGATCTTACCGATGAAGATATGTGGATGAGGAATACTGTTGACAGGTACAAGAATAGGCCAAAGGATAGTACATTTAATGACATGTGTTTGGCAACATTTGCATCAGAGTATCGTGTTTTGAGTAAAAATGAAACGTGTCAATAGGGTTAAATTAAACAATAATTGTGGTTTTGTTGTGATAAGAACACGTACGCAGCCCGCCGTGGTTCGTTACGTGCGCTTTTCGGAGACTAAGAATCCGGAATTGTTCCATCAGAGCATTTTGCAGTTGTTCCTGCCGTATCGCAAAGACGGGCAGCTCAAACCGGCAGGGTTTGAGACGTTTGAGCAGTTTTATAGTCATGGTCGTGTGAGATTAGGTGATGAATTGCTACATTCGGTTAAAGCAGAATAGATGCAAATTTGAAAGAGATGCAGACGAGTTGGATGATATCCAAGATTCCATCAGTAGTGACGGTGTTGTAGAAGATGCCTGGTGCGAGCTGTGCCCAGAGCAGGAGTTGGAGCATTTAGAGTGTATAGAGGAACGTAGAGAGACCGAGCAGATAGTGGACGAACCCGTAGATAGCATTCCAGATTTAGCGGTAAAGGGTAAAGATGTTGCACATTTAGAAAAGAGGAACAATGTCCTCTGCAGACGTGACGGTTTGGCTTTAGTTAGGTCTCTGAATGAGACACAGATGTGTATTTTTTATCAGATTAGGCAGTGGTGCTTAGATAGGGTAAATGGAGCCAAGCCAGATCCGATACATGTATTTATTGCAGGCAGTGCGGGGAAAGGTAAGAGCCATTTGATCAAGGCTATACAGTACGAGGCAATGAGGTTGTTGTTGAAAGTGTGTCGCGATCCGGACGACATTTGCGTTCTACTAACAGCTCCTACGGGGATAGCTGCACACAATATAAATGCGGCTACTATTCACAATGCATTTAGCATTGGTAAAGATGTATGCTTACCTTATACTCCATTGGGTGAGGAGAAGCTGAATTCTTTACGTGCCCCGTTTGGAAATGTTAGTGTAATTGCAGTTGGAGATTTTTATCAGTTGCCTCCAGTGAAAGGGAAAGCTTTGTATTTAGATGACGTAGGTGTTGATTTGTGGTCTCGATTGTTTAAGATTGCAGAATTGAAAACAATTGTTCGTCAGAAAGATCAGGTATTTGCAGAGTTGTTGAACAGAGTTAGAAGTCGTTCAAAAGGTACCCCGATGTTGGATAGCGACATTGAAATATTACAACGTTGTGAAACCGGCGAAGACAGCTCAGCTTTGCACATATTTCCCACAAATCAACAAGTAAATGAGCATAATGTACAGCAGTTGTTGAAGAGTTGTCCAGATTATGTCGAGATAGAGGCTCAGGATTATGTGAATAGTAAGAAAACAGGCAAGCTCGAGTTGATAAGCGGACATCATTCCAGAGCATACGACACATGTCTGGATGAGACGCTGCTTTTAGGGAAAGATGCTCGTGTAATGCTGTTTAAGAACTTAGATGTAGTGGATGGTCTAGTTAATGGGGTGTGTGGCACTGTCACACACATAGTTTATCCAGAGAATGACAAAATGAGGTTTCCTCAGACGGTGTGTGTTAAATTTGATGACAATAGGGTAGGCGTACAGAAGAGGAAACGCTGTGCATTTGCCTCTGCAGTGGAAATGGGTTCCACGGGCATTGGACCTGAAGAGGATAGGGTAACTAAAAAGGGTGGAATGCGTAGGCAATTTCCACTGAAGCTTGCCTGGGCTTGTACAGTACATAAAGTACAAGGCATTACAGTAGATGAAGCGGTAGTGTTGCTTGAAAGAATTTTTGCAGCAGGACAGGCGTATGTAGCTTTGAGTCGGGTTAGAAATTTGTCAGGGTTGGTGATTAGAGATTTTAAGGAGAAAGCCATCTATTGTAAGGATACAATTAAAGATGCAATTGAGAACATGCCTCCCTTCATGGTCGAGAATATTACAAAGCACAAATTCAATACGCAGACCTTCACTGTGTTTTTGATGAATGTGCAGAATTTGACTCAACATGTATCCGATTTGGCATTGTGTACACAGCATTTGCAGCTGAACTGCATTGCTGTTACAGAAACATGGCTGCCTGCGGTTTCCTCATTTGAAACTGTAAAGATGGACGGTTATGTTTTTCATAATCAGTCAAGGAATTTATCCTACAGTAGCAGCAACCCAATTTTGACAGAAATTCAAGGCCAACAACATGGTGGAGTTGGCCTTTATAGTGCAGACAATTTGGCATGTAATGTTCTCCAGGTACCAAATGTAAATTTAGAATGTTTGGTTTACCACTGCACTACATACAGCATATTGATAGCAGTAATTCATAGACCACCATCTTATCCCATGACTTTGTTTAAACAAAATGTAGGCAAATTACTTGATTGGCTGAATCCACAAAGTGACACAATTGCTGTCATGGGAGATTTCAATGACGACATTTTGAAATCATCGTCAGTCGCCAAATTCATGACAAACAAAGGGTTTGTTCAATTTGTAAAACAACCGACAACAGAGAACGGCACAGTAATTGATCATGTGTATGTGAAAACAACACATTATATTGTTGAATCATTAGTGGTGCCAACTTATTTCAGTGACCATGAGGGGATCATGTGTTCTTTTACATCTAGGACCTAGAAGAATAGTTAGGGACAAAAGCAGAAATAGCTGTAGACCAAAAAACAGTTGTTGATAACATTTATATTGTAGTGATTTATATATATACATGTTTCCTTTTAGGAGTTTTATGTTGTGTGTTTTAATATATAAAAAAAACAAAAACAAAAGTTCTTCATAATGTTTAGTTATTTATATATGCATGTTTCCTTAGGAGTTTTGTGTAATTCTATATTTTGTGTTCAATAAAAAAAAAAAAAATAACAAAAAGAAAATATAAATAAAAAAACAAAAAAAAAAGTTCTTCATAATGTTTAGTTATTTATATATGCATGTTTAGTTTTTAGGAGTTTTGTGTCCTATATTGCGTGTTCACCATAAAAAAAACAAAAAAGTACCAAAAAAAATTGTTAGATATAAAAAGGGTTTCGTTTCCTGCATTACAACAGCATTTTAAACTAAAACATGTTATGAGAAACAGTAATAATAGTTCTAATCACTAATCTCAATGATAAACATTTGGAGTTTTATAAGTAAAACATTGTATTGAAAAAGATTTAGCTTATATATAGCAATTACTATACTGCAGTAATTGCATAATATGAATTGCTGCCAGTCATATGCTGTTGCTAATGCAGGTTTTGCTTTACCTTTCATGTAGCCTCAAAAAGCAAAAGGCACTGGTAATGGTACTCCTGGTTTACTGGGATGGGGTTCGATTCCCTGCGGTGTCATGCTGATAGTTTTGGCATTTACATGAAAGGCCATATTTTACTCAATTAAATGTATAACAAGTGTGACTAAACTCCATAACAGAAAATCAACATCAAATTACCCCTTATGTTCCCACAAAAAAAAACATAATTCGAACATAATCATCACGAAATTGTATTTAACAGCTTTTAATACTGTAAACAGTGTTTCCAAGTAGTGGTGAACATGCATAACTGCAGTGAAAATACAAAGAATAGACACTGAAAATTATAATAATCATCTTGTCACAATCTATGGCTGCAGTGTCTGTGTTGTGTTTTTTGTGCTTGTGTGTTGTGTTTGCTTGCAGAGGTGCACTGGAAGGCTGGGCAGAGTTTGCAGTCTCGGGAGGGATCACACTCACACGCACTTGCAGCAGGTTGACAATCAGCTCCCGCTTAAAAGCTCAGATCCTTACTCTAGCTGCTGCCAGATGATTTCAATTATAATTTAAATTAAAGCTGCAAGCAGCGATGAATGGGCCCTCGCAGTCCACGCGCGTCGAGACGTGCTGCTGTCGGGGCGTGCTGCTTACCCGGCCCAATTGCCCAATTATTGTGAGGGCAGTCAAGCTGTTCTTTCATCATTTAGCAATAAAATTGCCAGCTATTGGCCGATTTGCACCAAATTTTTCACAAACCGTTACCGGGCAATGGAACACAATTAAAAAAACTTTAGTGTTATTCGGACTGTATTTCATGAAGATATGCAAGACTGTCTGTTTGACCACAATGTGCAGGGAATTGTTGTTTTATATTTTGGGCGTTCTTTAGACTAGCACAGTTCTTTTAATAAGTTTTTGTCAGGAGGGTCCACAGATGATGTGTGCAAAGTTTGGTGCAAATTGGAGAAATTGCCTGGGAGGAGTTCGAAAAAGTAGGTTTGCGACATTTGGTGAATTTGCGAATGGAATTGTAGCATGAAAGTGGGCGTGGCCTACATCACACAATTCAGCTCTATGCAGGGAACATGTAGATATAAGGTTTAACAATGTGCGCCATATTATGTGGGAGTTATTAGCCAAAAACGGTTTTGTGTTGATAATAGCGCCACCTGCTGGTCATTTTTGGTGTGTGAGTTACAGGGGCCATTCTATACCACCCCTATGAATTTCATATCCATAAGTGTTATGGTGTGGGCACAGTGGCAAAAATAAAATGAAACTGCCACCAGAGCGCCACCTATTGTCAGATCAGTAAGACCTTTGTCAGCTATCCTCAGAAGGGCATGGGCAATGAGTGTACCAAGTTTCGGGTTAATCCAACCAACCAATGTCGAGATATAGAATACTTGAATTTAAACAGCGCCACCTAGTTGTCATCGGCCAATATTTTGCACAGAGCCTAAGCGGCTCATGTGGAAGTAGTATCCCGAGTTTCATGTCATTTGGACACACCAATGGAGAGATATGCAACATTTCCTGTTTAGACCCTAATCTACAGGAAGTTGTTATTTAATAAGTTGACTATTGTTTGGCATATCAAAATTCTTTTAATAACTTTTTGTCAGGAGGGTCCACAGATGCTGTGTGCAAAGTTTGGTGCAAATGGGTGAAATTGCCTGGGAGGAGTTCGAAAAAGTAGGTTTGTGACATTTTGCAAATTTGTGAAAAAAAACGGTAGGCGGAAATGGGCGTGGCCTATATCAGGAGATTCAGCATAATTCACTGAACGCGTGGATAACTCGCAGGTTTCCTGCTCGGGCCCTAATAATCCAAGCAAATTCAATAGGGCCTCGCACGAGATTCGTGCTCGGGCCCTAATAATCATTCAAAAAACAATAGGGTCCTTGCAGGTTCCCTGCTCGGGCCCTAAATAAGAATCACTACAAAAACAATAGGGTCCTTGCAGGTTCCCTGCTCGGGCCCTAAAAAATAATAATAATCATTCGAAAAACAATACGGTCCTTACAGGTTTCCTGCTAGGGCCCTAACTAATAATAATCATTCGAAAAACAATAGGGTCCTTGCAGGTTCCCTGCTCAGGCCCTAATAATCATTCGAAAAACAATAGGGTCCTTGCGGGTTCCCTGCTCAGGCCCTAATGATAATAATAATAATAATAAATAATCCGAGCAAATTCAATAGGGCCTCGCACGAGATTCGTGCTCGAGCCCTAAAACAGAATTACTACAAAAACTATAGGGACCTCACAGGTTTCCTGCTCGGGCCCTAATTAAAACTGCAAGCAGTGATGAACGGGCCCTCGCAGTCCACACGTATCGGGATGTGCTGCTGTCGGGGCATGGCGCTTATCGGGCCCCATTGGCCAATCATTCATGGGTATCCCTGTCTCTCCAGCTTTATGTAAACAGAAAATACATTTTTAGGACGGGATACCAATTTGATGTAGTGAAATTGAAAGTGATGCCATAAAGAAATGAGCTGACAAAATTTGAAGTGGAACACTATAAAACTGAAGCCGAATATGACTGGATGAAACTAGCAACCCTCCTGAAAATTTATTTGTGTATGCTCAAATTTGCATGCTAAAGCATGTCCTTGTGTTTGTGCCCCTGGTTTAACTGTGGGTGTATGGAATCTGTACATATGCTTTTGAAGTGCAACTACTGTTGTAAAGGCTGTAGGACACTCTGCATAGCCACACAGAAATCGAATGTTTGCAAGATTTCTGTGAATTTTAACATGCTGAATGAAAGCAGGAATTGACACAGTTCTGAATTTACAAACAGTACACGTGTAAGACATTTTGATCCTAACCAGAGAACTTATTAGTTAGCTTAAATTGGCAGAATTTGCAACTTGACCGCTTTTCCGTGAGGGTCGCGGAGATGTTGCCGCTTTACCCCCCCCCCCTTTCAGGGGGTTGCGGGGGTTACTGGGGCCAAATCCAGTTTTCATAGGGCGGAGGCCAGGGTATATCCCTGGACGAGTCGCCAGCTCATCGCAGGGCCCGCTGACGGCAGAGGCTGCCACACAAGGTGCCAACTGCGCGTCAGGAGCAGTTTCGGGGTTCAGTATCTTGCTCAAGGATACTTCGGCATGTAGCTCAGTTCCGCCCAGGGGAGCCGGGGTTTGAACCAGCGACCTTCTGGTCACCTGCTCTACCCACTGAGCTACAGCCGCCCCCTCTGATTACCGTATTTCCTTAAATAGGATGACTACCATATATGGCAGCATTGGGCAGGCTTTTCTTTTGTCCATACAAACACTTTAAACACTAGAATAAATAAAATAAAATAATAACATTAAAGCCAACATAGAAATCCAATTAAAACTACACATTAGCAGCTAAATGTGCATTTTACAAATACAAGTAAGTATTGTAGTATTGTAAATATAAACAAATAGAACCCCGAACGGAGACAAAGGGGCCATTGTTTGGCATATAGGCCTATAGCCTAGAGTATACTGAAAAAAACACCTTTAACCCTTCTATTGTGTACAGGGTTACATTTGATCATTTTTGAGTCAGGATTTGGCTCTATATTACCCTCAAAAACAGCTATAAAAACTCAGCAAAAATAATGGTCAATTCAGAAAGTCTCCAAAAACAAGAATGTTAGAATCTGTAGTTTCATGTGTCAAATATGACCAGACAGAGACTAATGGCTGTTACTAGTACGGCATAGTAAAGTAGGCTTGGGAGCCAACAGTTCCTAAGCTATGTGGCCCATAATAGGTCTGAACTCTATCTCCTGTTTAAGTGTGTGGATGTATGAGTGCACTCCCTGGACATGATGTACAAGTACACTCCCTGAACATGATAGTAGGCCTGCTGAGTGCCAAACAGGGAGGCATTTGGTATCATTAGGGCCCGAGCAGTGAAACTGCGAGGACCCTATTGTAATTGTAATGATTATTATTATTATTATTAGGGCCCGAGCAGGGAACCTGCGAGGTCCCTATTGTAATTGCAATGATTATTAGGGCCCGAGCAGGGAACCTGCGAGGTCCCTATTGTTTTTCGAATGATTATTATTATTATTATTATTATTATTATTATTTTATTCCTTCGTCCAAAATGATCGCATTTTTCACTGCCTGAATGTGAATGAAAAGTCGATTTTATTTGGCAAAGTCATTAGGCTTGGCGAAAAATTTTATAATCTGTTGTTGTTGTGAACGTGCACCACTAGGTGGCGCTATTATCAAGGAAAGTACGTTTTGGCTAATAACTCCCACATACTTTGTCGCACCTTCAAAAACCTCATATCCACGCTTTCAGTGAATTGTGCTGAATCTCCTGATATAGGCCACGCCCATTTCTGCCTGGCGTTTTTTTTCACTAGCTCGCGAAATGTCGCAAACCTACTTTTTCGAACTCCTCCCAGGCAATTTCACCAATTTGCACCAAACTTTGCACACAGCATCTGTGGACCCTCCTGACAAAAAGTTATTAAAAGAATTTTGATATTCCAAGAAATACTCAAGTTATTAAATAACAAGTTCCTGCAGATTTCGTTCCAAACAGGAAGTGTTGCATATCTCCACATTGGTTTGTCCAAATGACGTCAACCTCAGGATCCTACTTCCTCATGAGCCCCTAAGGCTCTTTGCTAAATTTTGGTTGATGACCACTAGGTGGCGCTCTTTAAATTGAACTATTTTATATCTCCATATTGGTGGGTCGGATTAACACAAAACTTGGTATAATTCTTGCCACTGCCCTTCTGAGGACAGCTGACGAAGGTGTTACCGATCTGACACTAGGTGGCGCTCTGGTGGCAGTTTCATTTTATATTTGGCACTGTGCCCACACCATAACATTTATGGACATGAAATTCATAGGGGTGGTGTAGACTGGCCCCTGTAACTCACACACCAAAAATGACCAGCAGGTGGCGCTATTATCAACATAAAGCAGTTCTTGGCTAATAGCTCCCACATAATATGGTGCACATTGTTAAACCTTATATCTACGTGTTCCCTGAATTCAGCTGGACTGTGTGATGTAGGCCACGCCCACTTTCTCGCCAGAACTCAATTGGCAAATTCGCCAAATGTCGCAAACCTACTTTTTCGAACTCCTCCCAGGCAATTTCACCAATTTGCACAAAACTTTGCACGCAGCATCTGTGGACCCTTCTGACAAAAAGTTATTAAAAGAATTTTGATATGCTAAAGAATACTCAAGTTATTAAATAACAACTTCCTGTGGATTCGGGTCAAAACAGGAAGTGTTGCATATCTCCACATTGGTGTGTCCAAATGACGTGAAACTCAGGATAGTACTTCCCCATGAGCCCCTAAGGCTCTGTGCGAAATCTTGGCCCATGACCACTAGGTGGCGCTATTTAAATTGAAGTATTTTATATCTCGACATTGGTTGGTCGGATTAACACAAAACTTGGTACACTGATTGCCAATGGCCTCCTGAGGACAGCTGACGAAGGTGTTACCGATCTGACAATAGGTGGCGCTCTGGTGGCAATTTCATTTTATAATTGGCACTGTGCCCACACCATAACACTTATGGATATGAAACTGATTGGGGTGGTATAGACTGGTATCTGTAACTCACACACCAAAAATCACCAGCAGGTGGCGCTATTATCAACACAATACCGTTTTTGGCTATCAGTTAAGACATGCGTGCACAATAACGGGGCAATGGGTCCGGGTAAGGAGCACGCCCCGACCCGCGTGGCCTGCGAGGGCCCGTTCATCGCTGCTTGCAGCTTTAATTAGGGCCCGAGCAGGGAACCTGCGAGGTCCCTATTGTTTTTCGAATGATTATTATTATTATTAGGGCCCGAGCAGGGAACCTGCGAGGACCCTATTGTTTTTCGAATGATTATTATTATTATTATTTTTCGGCCAAAATGATCGCATTTTTCACTGCCTGAACATACCCCAAAAGTCACCAAACTTGGAATATAGATCAAACCTGGCGAAAAATTTTATAATCTGTTGTCGTTGTGGATTTTCACCGCTAGGTGGCGCTGTAATAAGGAAAGTGCGTTTTGGCTAATAACTCCCACATACTTTGTCGCACATTCAAAAACCTTGTATCCACGCGTTCAGTGAATTGTGCTGAATCTCCTGATATAGGCCACGCCCATTTCCGCCTACCGTTTTTATGCTAGCTCGCGAAATGTCGAAAACCTACTTTTTCGAACTCCTCCCAGGCAATTTCACCAATTTGCACCAAACTTTGCACACAGCATCTGTGGACCCTCCTGACAAAAAGTTATTAAAAGAATTTTGATATTCCAAAAAATACTCAAGTTATTAAATAACAACTTCCTGCAGATTTCGTTCCAAACAGGAAGTGTTGCATATCTCCACATTGGTTTGTCCAAATGACGTCAATCTCAGGATCCTACTTCCTCATGATGCTCTAAGGCTCTGTGCTAAATTTTGGCCGATGACCACTAGGTGGCGCCTTTAAATTGAAGTATTTAATATCTCGACATCGGTTGGTCGGATTAACACAAAACTTGGTACACTCATTGCCAATGGCCTCCTGAGGACAGCTGATGAAGGTGTTACCGATCTGACACTAGGTGGCGCTCTGGTGGCAGTTTCATTTTATAATTGGCACTGTGCCCACACCATAACACTTATGGATATGAAACTGATTGGGGTGGTATAGACTGGCATCTGTAACTCACACACCAAAAATCACCAGCAGGTGGCGCTATTATCAACACAAAACCGTTTTTGGCTATCAGTTAAGACATGCGCGCACAATAACGGGGCAATGGGTCCGGGTAAGGAGCACGCCCTGACAGCAGCACGCCCCTACCCACGTGGACTGCGAGGGCCCGTTCATCGCTGCTTGCAGCTTTAATTATTATTATTATTATTATTTTATTCCTTCGTCCAAAATGATCGCATTTTTCACTGCCTGAATGTGAATGAAAACTCGATTTTATTTGGCAAAGTCATTAGGCTTGGCGAAAAATTTTATAATCTGTTGTTGTTGTGAATGTGCACCACTAGGTGGCGCTATTATCAAGGAAAGTGCGTTTTGGCTAATAACTCCCACATACTTTGTCGCACCTTCGAAAACCTTATATCCACACGTTCAGTGAATTGTGCTGAATCTCTTGATATAGGCAACGCCCATTTATGCTTTGCGTTTTTTTCACTAGCTCGCGCAATGTCGCAAACCTACTTTTTCGAACTCCTCCCAGGCAATTTCACCGATTTGCACCAAACTTTGCACACAGCATCTGTGGACCCTCCTGACAAAAAGTTATTAAAAGAATTTTGATATTCAAAAAAATACTCAAGGTATTAAAAAACAACTTCCTGCAGATTTCGTTCCAACCTGGAAGTGTTGCATATCTCCACATTGGTTTGTCCAAATGACGTGAAACTCAGGATACTACTTGCTCATGAGGCCCAAAGGCTCTGTGCGAAATTGTGGCCGATGACAACTAGGTGGCGCTATTTAAATTGAAGTATTTTATATCTCGACATCGGTTGGTCGGATGAACACAAAACTTGTTACACTCATTGCCACTGCCCTCCTGATGACAGCTGACAAAGGGGTTAGTGATCTGACACTAGGTGGCGCTCTGGTGGCAGTTTCATTTTATATTTGGCACTGTGCCCACACCATAACACTTATGGATATGAAATTCATAGGGGTGGTATAGACTGGCCCCTGTAACTCACACACCAAAAATGACCAGCAGGTGGCGCTATCATCAACACAAACCATTTTTGCCTAATAACTCCCACATACTTTGTCGCACATTCAAAAACCTTATATCCACACGTTCAGTGAATCTTGCTGAATCTCCTGATATAGGCCACGCCCATTTGCGCCTAGCGTTTTTTTTCGCTAGCTCGCGAAATGTCGCAAACCTACTTTTTCGAACTCCTCCCAGGCAATTTCACCGATTTTCACCAAACTTTGCACACAGCATCAGTGGACCCTTCTGACAAAAAGTTATTAAAAGAATTTTGATACGCCAAAGAACACTCAAGTTATTAAATAACAACTTCCTGTGGATTTGGGTCAAAACAGGAAGTGTTGCATATCTCCACATTGGTGTGTCCAAATGACATGAAACTGAGGACACTACTTCCCCATGAGCCCCTAAGGCTCTGTGCAAAATCTTGGCCCATGACCACTAGGTGGCGCTATTTAAATTGAAGTATTTTATATCGACGTCAGTTGGTCGACTTAACACGAAACTTGGTACACTGATTGCCAATGGCCTCCTGAGGATAGCTGACGAAGGTGTTACCGATCTGACACTAGGTGGCGCTCTGGTGGCAGTTTCATTTTATAATTGGCACTGTGCCCACACCATAACACTTATGGATATGAGACTGATTGGGGTGGTATAGACTGGCATCTGTAACTCACACACCAAAAACCACCAGCAGGTGGCGCTATTATCAACACATAACCGCTTTTTGGCTATCAGTTAAGACATGCGCGCACAATAACGGGGCAATGGGTCCGGGTAAGGAGCACGCCTCGACAGCAGCACGGCCCGACCCGCGTGGCCTGCGAGGGCCCGTTCATCGCTGCTTGCAGCTTTAATTAGGGCCCGAGCAGGGAACCTGCGAGGACCCTATTGTTTTTCGAATGATTATTAGGGCCCGAGCAGGGAACCTGCGAGGTCCCTATTGTAATTGCAATGATTATTATTATTTTTTTTAGTTTTTTTTCTTTGTCCAAAATGATCGCATTTTTCACTGCCTGAATATGAATGAAAAGTCAATTTTATTTGGCAAACACATTAGGCTTGGCGAAAAATTTTATAATCTGTTGTCGTTGTGATTTTTCACCACTTGGTGGCGCTACAATCAAGGAAAGTGCCTTTTGGCTAATAACTCCCACATACTTTGTCGCACATTCAAAAACCTTATATCCACGCGTTCAGTGAATCGGGCTGAATCTCTTGATATAGGCCACGCCCATTTCCGCCTACCGTTTTTTTTCGCTAGCTCGCAAAATGTCGCAAACCTACTTTTTCGAACTCCTCCCAGGCAATTTCACCGATTTTCACCAAACTTTGCACACAGCATCTGTGGACCCTTCTGACAAAAAGTTATTAAAAGAATTTTGATATGCCAAAGATTACTCAAGTTATTAAATAACAACTTCCTGTAAAATCGGGTCAAAACAGGAAGTGTTGCATATCTCCACATTGGTTTGTCCGAATGACGTGAAACTCAGGATACTACTTGCTTATGAACCCCAAAGGCTCTGTGCGAAATTTTGGCCGATGACCACTAGGTGGCGCTATTTAAATTGAAGTATTTTATATCTCAACATCGCTTAGTCGGATGAACACAAAACTTGGTACACTCATTGCCAATGCCCTCCTGAGCATAGCTGACAAAGGGGTTATTGATCTGACACTAGGTGGCGCTCTGGTGGCAGTTTCATTTTATAATTGGCACTGTGCCCACACCATAACACTTATGGATATGAAATTCATAGGGGCGGTATAGACTGGCCCCTGTAACTCACACACCAAAAATGACCAGCAGGTGGCGCTATTATCAAGAAAAAAAGTTTTTTGCTAATTACTCCCACATAATATGGTGCACATTGTTAAACATTATATCTACGTGTTCCCTGAATACAGCCGAACAGTGTGATGTAGGCCACGCCCACGTTCGCACTGAATTTCCATTTGCAAATTCGCCAAATGTCGCAAACCTACTTTTTCGAACCCCTCCCAGGCAATTTTTCCAATTTGCACCAAACTTTGCACGCAGCATCTCTGGACCCTCCTGACAAAAAGTTATTAAAAGAAATGTGCTAGTCCACAGAACGCCCAAAAAATAAAACAACAATTTCCTGCGCATTGTGGTCAAACAGACATTCTTGTGTATCTTGATGAAATACAGTCCGATCAACACAAAACTTTTGGCAATTGTGTTCCATGGCACGATGAGCATTTCTACAAAATTTCGTGCAAATCGACCAATAGGTGGCGCTTTTATTGCTAAATGACGAAATGACAGCTTGACTGCCTTCACTTTCATTTCCTCAATGGAAGTTATTGCAAGTACAAGCCCCGACAGCAGCATGTCACGACAGCAGCATGTAACAACGGCAGCATGTAACGACGGCAGCATGCCGCGACGGCAGCACGCCCCGACCCGCGTGGACTGCGAGGGCCCGTTCATCGCTGCTTGCAGCTTTAATTATTATTTTATTCCTTCGTCCAAAATGATCGCATTTTTCACTGCCTGAATGTGAATGAAAAGTCGATTTTATTTGGCAAAGTCATTAGGCTTGGCGAAAAATTTTATAATCTGTTGTTGTTGTGAACGTGCACCACTAGGTGGCGCTATTATCAAGGAAAGTACGTTTTGGCTAATAACTCCCACATACTTTGTCGCACCTTCAAAAACCTTATATCCACGCGTTCAGTGAATTGTGCTGAATCTCCTGATATAGGCCACGCCCATTTCTGCCTGGCGTTTTTTTTCACTAGCTCGCGAAATGTCGCAAACCTACTTTTTCGAACTCCTCCCAGGCAATTTCACCAATTTGCACCAAACTTTGCACACAGCATCTGTGGACCCTCCTGACAAAAAGTTATTAAAAGAATTTTGATATTCCAAGAAATACTCAAGTTATTAAATAACAACTTCCTGCAGATTTCGTTCCAAACAGGAAGTGTTGCATATCTCCACATTGGTTTGTCCAAATGACGTCAACCTCAGGATCCTACTTCCTCATGAGGCCCTAAGGCTCTGTGCTAAATTTTGGTTGATGACCATTAGGTGGCGCTCTTTAAATTGAACTATTTTATATCTCGACATCGGTTGGTCGGATTAACACAAAACTTGGTACACTCATTGCCAATGGCCTCCTGAGGATAGCTGACACAGGGGTGACCGATCTGACACTAGGTGGCGCTTTGGTGGCAGTTTCTTTTTATATTTGGCACTGTGCCCACACCATAACACTTATGGATATGAAATTGACAGGGGTGGTATAGACCGGCCCCTGTAACTCACACACCAAAAATGACCAGCAGGGGGCGCTATCATCAACACAAACCGTTTTTGCCTAATAACTCCCACATAATATGGTGCACATTGTTAAACCTTATATCTACGTGTTCCCTGAATTCAGCTGGACTGTGTGATGTAGGCCACGCCCACTTTCTCGCCAGAACTCAATTGGCAAATTCGCCAAATGTCGAAAACCTACTTTTTCGAACTCCTCCCAGGCAATTTCACCAATTTGCACAAAACTTTGCACACAGCATCTGTGGACCCTCCTGACAAAAAGTTATTAAAAGAATTTTGATATTCCAAGAAATACTCAAGTTATTAAATAACAACTTCCTGCAGATTTCGTTCCAAACAGGAAGTGTTGCATATCTCCACATTGGTTTGTCCAAATGACGTCAACCTCAGGATCCTACTTCCTCATGAGGCCCTAAGGCTCTGTGCTAAATTTTCGTTGATGACCACTAGGTGGCGCTCTTTAAATTGAACTATTTTATATCTCGACATTGGTTGGTCGGATTAACACAAAACTTGGTACACTGATTGCCAATGGCCTCCTGAGGACAGCTGACGAAGGTGTTACCGATCTGACAATAGGTGGCGCTCTGGTGGCAATTTCATTTTATAATTGGCACTGTGCCCACACCATAACACTTATGGATATGAAACTGATTGGGGTGGTATAGACTGGCATCTGTAACTCACACACCAAAAATCACCAGCAGGTGGCGCTATTATCAACACAATACCGTTTTTGCCTATCAGTTAAGACATGCGCGCACAATAACGGGGCAATGGGTCCGGGTAAGGAGCACGCCCCGACGGCAGCACGCCCCGACCCGCGTGGCCTGCGAGGGCCCGTTCATCGCTGCTTGCAGCTTTAATTATTATTATTATTTTTCGGCCAAAATGATCGCATTTTTCACTGCCTGAACATACCCCAAAAGTCACCAAACTTGGAATATAGATCAAACCTGGCGAAAAATTTTATAATCTGTTGTCGTTGTGGATTTTCACCGCTAGGTGGCGCTGTAATAAGGAAAGTGCGTTTTGGCTAATAACTCCCACATACTTTGTCGCACATTCAAAAACCTTGTATCCACGCGTTCAGTGAATTGTGCTGAATCTCCTGATATAGGCCACGCCCATTTCCGCCTACCGTTTTTATGCTAGCTCGCGAAATGTCGAAAACCTACTTTTTCGAACTCCTCCCAGGCAATTTCACCAATTTGCACCAAACTTTGCACACAGCATCTGTGGACCCTCCTGACAAAAAGTTATTAAAAGAATTTTGATATTCCAAAAAATACTCAAGTTATTAAATAACAACTTCCTGCAGATTTCGTTCCAAACAGGAAGTGTTGCATATCTCCACATTGGTTTGTCCAAATGACGTCAATCTCAGGATCCTACTTCCTCATGATGCTCTAAGGCTCTGTGCTAAATTTTGGCCGATGACCACTAGGTGGCGCTCTTTAAATTGAAGTATTTAATATCTCGACATCGGTTGGTCGGATTAACACAAAACTTGGTACACTCATTGCCAATGGCCTCCTGAGGACAGCTGATGAAGGTGTTACCGATCTGACACTAGGTGGCGCTCTGGTGGCAGTTTCATTTTATAATTGGCACTGTGCCCACACCATAACACTTATGGATATGAAACTGATTGGGGTGGTATAGACTGGCATCTGTAACTCACACACCAAAAATGACCAGCAGGTGGCGCTATTATCAACACAAAACCGTTTTTGGCTATCAGTTAAGACATGCGCGCACAATAACGGGGCAATGGGTCCGGGTAAGGAGCACGCCCTGACAGCAGCACGCCCCGACCCACGTGGACTGCGAGGGCCCGTTCATCGCTGCTTGCAGCTTTAATTATTATTATTATTAGGGCCCGAGCAGTGAAACTGCGAGGACCCTATTGTAATTGTAATGATTATTATTATTATTATTATTATTATTATTATTATTATTATTATTTTCCTTTGTCCGTAATGATCGCATTTTTCACTGCCTGAACATACCCCAAAAGTCACCAAACTTGGAATATAGATCAGACCTGGCGAAAAATTTTATAATCTGTTGTCGTTCAGAATTTTCACCACTAGGTGGCGCTACAATCAAGGAAAGTGTGTTTTGGCTAATAACTCCCATATACTTTGTCGCACATTCAAAAACCTTATATCCACGCGTTCTGTGAATTCTGCTGAATCTCCTGATAGAGGCCACGCCCATTTGCGCTGGCGTTTTTTTTCGCTAGCTCGCGAAATGTCGCAAACCTACTTTTTCGAACTCCTCCCAGGCAATTTCACCAATTTGCACAAAACTTTGCACACAGCATCTGTGGACCCTTTGGACAAAAAGTTATTAAAAGAATTTTGATATGCCAAAGAATACTCAAGTTATTAAATAACAACTTCCTGTGGATTCGAGTCAAAACAGGAAGTGTTGCATATCTCCACATTGGTGTGTCCAAATGATGTGAATCTCAGGATACTACTTCCCCATGAGCCTCTAAGGCTCTGTGCAAAATCTTGGCCCATGACCACTAGGTGGCGCTATTTAAATTGAAGTATTTTATATCTCGACATTGGTTGGTCGGATTAACACAAAACTTGGTACACTCATTGCCAATGGCCTCCTGAGGACAGCTGACGAAGGTGTTACCGATCTCACAATAGGTGGCGCTCTGGTGGCAGTTTCATTTCATAAGTGGCACTGTGCCCACACCATAACACTTATGGATATGAAACTGATTGGGGTGGTATAGACTGGCATCTGTAACTCACACACCAAAAACCACCAGCAGGTGGCGCTATTATCAACACAAAACCGTTTTTGGCTATCAGTTAAGACATGCGCGCACAATAACGGGGCAATGGGTCCGGGTAAGGAGCACGCCCCGACAGCAGCACGCCCCGACCCGCGTGGACTGCGAGGGCCCGTTCATCGCTGCTTGCAGCTTTAATTTTTATTTTTAGTTTTTTTTCTTTGTCCAAAATGATCGCATTTTTCACTGCCTGAATGTGAATGAAAAGTCAATTTTATTTGGCAAACACATTAGGCTTGGCGAAAAATTTTATAATCTGTTGTCGTTGTGATTTTTCACCACTTGGTGGCGCTACAATCAAGGAAAGTGCGTTTTGGCTAATAACTCCCACATACTTTGTCGCACATTCAAAAACCTTATATCCACGCGTTCAGTGAATCGGGCTGAATCTCTTGATATAGGCCACGCCCATTTCCGCCTACGGTTTTTTATGCTAGCTCGCAAAATGTCGCAAACCTACTTTTTCGAACTCCTCCCAGGCAATTTCACCGATTTGCACGAAACTTTGCACACAGCATCAGGGGACCCTCATGACAAAAAGTTATTAAAAGAATTTTGGAATTCCAAACAATACTCAAGTTATTAAATAACAACTTCCTATAAAATCGGGTCAAAACAGGAAGTGTTGCATATCTTCACATTGCTTTGTCGAAATGACATGAAACTGAGGATACCACTTTCCCATGAGCCCATAAGGCTCTGTGCGAAATTGTGGTGGACGACCACTAGGTGGCGCTCTTTAAATTGAAGTATTTTATATCTCGACATTGGTGGGTCGGATTAACACAAAACTTGGTACAATTCTTGCCACTGCCCTTCTGAGGACAGCTGACGAAGGTGTTATTGATCTGACACTAGGTGGCGCTCTGGTGGCAGTTTATTTTTAGATTTGGTACTGTGCCCACACCATAACACTTATGGATATGAAATTCATAGGGGTGGTAAAGACTGGCCCCTGTAACTCACACACCAAAGATGACCAACAGGTGGCGCTATTATCAACACAAAGCAGTTTTTTACCAATAACTCCCACATAATTTGTCAGACATTGTTAAACCTTATATCTACGTGTTCCCTGAATTCAGCTGAATTATATGATGTAGGCCACGCTCACATTTGCACTAAATTTCCATTCGCAAATGCGCAAAATGTCACAAACCTACATTTTCGAACTCCTCCCAGACAATTTCTCTGATTTGCACCAAACTTTGCACACAGCACCTGTGGACCCTCCTGACAAAAAGTTATTAAAAGAATTTTGATATTCCAAAGAATACTCAAGTTATTAAATAACTTCCTGTAGATTACAGTCAAAAGAGGAAGTGTTGCATATATCCACATTGGTGTGTCCAAATGACGTGAAACTCAGGACAGTACTTCCCCATGAGCCCCTAAGACTCTGTGCAAAATCTTGGCCCATGACCACTAGGTGGCGCTATTTAAATTGAAGTATTTTATATCTCGACATTGGTTGGTCGGATTAACACAAAACTTGGTACACTGATTGCCAATGGCCTCCTGAGGACAGCTGACGAAGGTGTTACCGATCTGACAATAGGTGGCGCTCTGGTGGCAATTTCATTTTATAATTGGCACTGTGCCCACACCATAACACTTATGGATATGAAACTGATTGGGGTGGTATAGACTGGCATCTGTAACTCACACACCAAAAATCACCAGCAGGTGGCGCTATTATCAACACAATACCGTTTTTGGCTATCAGTTAAGACATGCGCGCACAATAACGGGGCAATGGGTCCGGGTAAGGAGCATGCCCCGACGGCAGCACGCCCCGACCCGCGTGGCCTGCGAGGGCCCGTTCATCGCTGCTTGCAGCTTTAATTATTATTATTAGGGCCCGAGCAGTGAAACTGCGAGGTCCCTATTGTTTTTCTCGTGATTCTTATTATTATTATTTTTAGGCCAAAATGATCGCATTTTTCACTGCCTGAACATACCCCAAAACTCACCAAACTTGGAATATAGATCAGACCTGGCGAAAAATTTTATAATCTGTTGTCATTGTGAACTTTCACCACTAGGTGGCGCTATAATCAAGGAAAGTGTGTTTTGCCTAATAACTCCCATATACTTTGTCGCACGTTCAAAAACCTTACATCCCCGCGTTCAGTGAATCTTGCTGAATCTCCTGATATAGGCCACGCCCATTTCCGCCTACCGTTTTTTTTCGCTAGCTCGCAAAATGTCGAAAACCTACTTTTTCGAACTCCTCCCAGGCAATTTCACCGATTTGCACGAAACTTTGCACACCGCATCTGTGGACCCTCCTGACAAAAAGTTATTAAAAGAATTTTAATATGCCAAAGAATACTCAAGTTATTAAATAACAACTTCCTGTGGATTCGGGTCACAACAGGAAGTGTTGCATATCTCCACATTGGTTTGTCCAAATGACGTGAAACTCAGGATAACCCTTCCCCATGAGCCCCTAAGGCTGTGTGCAAAATCTTGGCCCATGACCACTAGGTGGCGCTATTTAAAATGAAGTATTTTATATCTCCACATCGGTTGGTGGGATTAACACAAAACTTGGTACACTCATTGCCACTGCCCTCCTGAGGATAGCTGACAAAAGGGTTACCGATCTGACACTAGGTGGCGCTCTGGTGGCAGTTTCATTTTATATTTGGCACTGTGCCCACACCATAACACTTATGGATATGAAATTCATAGGGGTGGTATAGACTGGCCCCTGTAACTCACACACCAAAAATGACCAGCAGGTGGCGCTATTATCAAGACAAAACGTTTTTTGCTAATTACTCTCACATAATATGGTGCACATTGTTAAACATTATATCTATATGTTCCCTGAATACAGCCGAACCGTGTGATGTAGGCCACGCCCACGTTCGCACTGAATTTCCATTCGCAAATTCGCCAAATGTCGCAAACCTACTTTTTCGAACTCCTCCCAGGCAATTTTTCCAATTTGCACCAAACTTTGCACACAACATCTGTGGACTCTCCTGACAAAAAGTTATTAAAAGAATTGTGATAGCCTAAAGAACGACCAAAATATAAAACAACAATTTCCTGCACGTTGTGGTAAACCGCACAGTCTTGCATATCTTGATGAAATACAGTCCGATTAACACAAAACTTTTTTGATTTGTCTTCCATGCCCACATGAAGGTTTGTGCCAAATTCGGTGCATATCCACCAATAGGTGGCGCTTTTATTGCTAAATGACGAAATGACAGCTTGACTGCCTTCACTTTCATTTCCTCAATGGAAGTTGTTGCAAGTAGAAGCCCCGACAGCAGCATGTCACGACAGCAGCATGCCCCGACAGCAGCATGTAACGACAGCAGCATGCCCCGACAGCAGCACGCCCCGACAGCAGCATGCCCCGACAGCAGCACGCCCCGACGCGCGTGGACTGCGAGGGCCCGTTCATCGCTGCTTGCAGCTTTAATTATTATTATTTTCCTTTGTCCGTAATGATCGCATTTTTCACTGCCTGAACATACCCCAAAAGTCACCAAACTTGGAATATAGATCAGACCTGGCGAAAAATTTTATAATCTGTTGTCGTTCAGAATTTTCACCACTAGGTGGCGCTACAATCAAGGACAGTGTGTTTTGGCTAATAACTCCCATATACTTTGTCGCACATTCAAAAACCTTATATCCACCCGTTCTGTGAATTCTGCTGAATCTCCTGATATAGGCCACGCCCATTTCTGCCTACCATTTTTTTCGCTAGCTCGCCAAATGTCGTAAACCTTTTTTTTCGAACTCCTCCCAGGCAATTTCACCCATTTGCGCCAAACGTTGCACACAGCATCTGTGGATGCTCCTGACAAAAAGTTATTAAAAGAATTTTGCTATTCCAAACAATACTCAAGTTATTAAATAACTACTTCCTGCAGATTTCGTTCCAAACAGGAAGTGTTGCATATCTCCACATTGGTTTGTCCGAATGACGTGAAACTCAGGATACTACTTGCTCATGAGCCCCAAAGGCTCTGTGCTAAATTTTGGCCGACGACCACTAGGTGGCGCTATTTAAATTGAAGTATTTTATATCTCGACATTGGTTGGTCGGATTAACACAGAACTTGGTACACTCATTGCCAATGGCCTCCTGAGGACAGCTGACAAAGGTGTTACCGATCTCACAATAGGTGGCGCTCTGGTGGCAGTTTCATTTTATAATTGGCACTGTGCCCACACCATAACACTTATGGACATGAAACTGATTGGGGTGGTATAGACTGGCATCTGTAACTCACACACCAAAAACCACCAGCAGGTGGCGCTATTATCAACACAAAACCGTTTTTGGCTATCAGTTAAGACATGCGCGCACAATAACAGGGCAATGGGTCCGGGTAAGGAGCATGCCCCGACAGCAGCACGCCCCGACCTGCGTGGACTGCGAGGACCCGTTCATCGCTGCTTGCAGCTTTAATTTTTATCGTCTTTGGTAAGACCAAGACAGGGAATTGGACCCCGGTCCCCGACCTCCCAATCTCAGGCTGGAAACGGTATCCACAAAGCCACTGAGCTGATAGTGTATGGCATGCATCATTGAAAAGTTGTGGGTAGCTCTGTGTATCAAATTTGGCTCAAACAATATTGGTCTTTGGACTTGTACTCCCAAACCCTCTGACACCCCTTTCCCCGGGCTATGGATACACACACAACCACACATGCGCGTGGACACTCATGCTGAATCAAATGAGACCAAGGCTGACCTTGCAACTGTGACTGTGATTGGTGATTTGGCACCATAACCGTAAACCTGTATGTCATTGAAATCCAACAAACATCACAATTCTGCGTCCCAGGAGGAGAAATGGCGGGAAAAGGAATTCCAAGCAACAACAACAACTTCCGTAAACACAGTGCGTGCCTGCATGGTCATGTTTTACCTCAGGGCTTCTTTTGCGCATGTGGGTCACTTCAGTGTCGCATTCAGTTCAGACTATTAACTATTAACTGGGTCACATTTAATGTGTAATATGAACGAGCACGCAAAAAATAGGATTTCTCCCAAAAATCCGAATTCAACAGTATGATGGTTACTGTGATTTTATCGGTTAACATGATTTTACAGTACAGCTTGTAGTACAGTAAAGGTACTGTAATTTATTACTGTAGAATTATGTTTACTGTGTGGTCACTGACTTTCTACGTGCTGTATAATGTTTACTGGGAATTTGTACAATAGTGGGATTATTACTGTTATTGATGCAGTACATGTCTGCAGTAGTATGAATATTAGTGATTTTCTACTGTGGTATAACTTTTCATTTTATTTTCTACAGTACAATAATGGTTACTATAATGTTAGTGTAATTTACACAGTAGTGTGGTTAGTATGAGAATTTTCTACAGTACACAATATGTTACTGTGAATTTCTACAGTACTATAATGGTTGCCACGATTTTCTAAAGTAAACACTATCCTAATGTGAATTTCAATATGTTACTGTGAATTTCTACAGTACTATACTGGTTGCTGTCATTTTTTATAGTACACAATATGTTACTGTGAATTTCTACAGTACTATAATGGTTACTGTGAATTTCTACAGTGCTATACTGGTTACTGTCATTTCCTCAGTACACAATATGTTAATGTGAATTTCTACAGTATTATACTGGTTGCTGTCATTTCCTACAGTACACAATATGTTACTGTGGATTTCTACAGTATTATACTGGTTGCTGTCATTTCCTACAGTACACAATATGTCACTGTGAATTTCTTCAATACTATAATGCTTACTTTGATTTTATACAGTAGTGGTAATGTTACTGTGATTTACTACAGTAGAATAAGGTCTACTGTGAATTTCTACAGTATTATGTTTATTACTGTGATTTCTACAATATTTTAAAAATTACTGCTTATTATACAACACTTTACTGTGAAAATTATTTACAGTAAATTAATTGCCAGAAACACAGTAAATTACTGTGGATTTCACAGCCATTTTTTACAGTGCACATTGTATGAGTGATGTAATCTCACAGTGGAGGCACCACGCTATTAGTCTAATAATTGTTTGTAGACACATATTTTTATTTGCCACATTCTAGCCTGTAATAATAACAACTACTGGTACAGGGAGGGTTAGCCAGTTCAACATCAAAAGCCAAGTACTCAGGATCCTGTTCATACAAACTTTGAAATAGTAGCCCAGTATTTTACTTCCAGTGGCAAGGAGGGGTTACACATACCTCTGTCAGAGCCTTAAGCTCAGCTGCTTGTGCAGAAAAATTTGATGGAAGTGGCTTTGCCATTATAGTATCATGTTGTGTAACAACAGCAAACCCTGCCAAAACTTTGCATGTGGCTGAGTCACGTGAGGCTGATCCATCAACAAACAATTCCAATTCAGCATTGGGGAAATGGTGTATCTTGCAGGTCTGGCCTAGTGGAACAAACTTCAGTTATGGCTCCCACACAGTCGTGTGGTTCTCCCTCCTTAGCTGTAGGAAGAAGGGTAGCAGGATTTAAAATTGTACAATGTTTCACTATATTATTTGGCAAGTCTAATAACGCAGTACTGTATCTCAATCACCTTGCAGCTGATAAATGAGCAGTTTTCTTTTCAATCAATATCATAAAAGGGTTAAATCTTGATATCCTACTAAATCTCATGGGGCAAGTATAGCTCTCTCTGCTGCTGCTACTGCCCTAAGACACCTAGGAAGTCCAGCTACCACTGCATCCAATTTGGAAGAAAAGTACGCCACTGATCTCTGTTTACCTCCATGCTCTTGAAGCAGCACTGATGTCATATATCCATTATTCTCATCAACAGTCTGTGTAAATGGTTTAGTCATGTCTAGCAGTCCAAAAGTCGGAGTCGATTGTAAAGCTATTTTTAAGTCGTTAACCTCTTCTTCTATTCTCTCTTTTTCTGGTTGTCTTTCATTATTTTTTGAGCATGTGCAGCATGTTTCTCCACATCATGTATTCTTGCTGTCTCATAGCCAACACAATGTTCTTTCACATGCTCTTGAATGTCAGGTAACAGCCCTTGAATGAACCTGTTTCTCATGTGCGCTTCCCATGGGCTCATAGGAACAGCACCGTTATAATCAGGCTGTGGGGGCAGTCCCCACTGTTGTCTTCATGGATTTTAGTCAGTCGAGTCGGATAATCAACTACTGACTCATCAGACAATTGTTTGCAAGCAGTGATTTTCCCCAAGTCCATCCTATGTTTAAATTTTTGTTCATCCTGGACAGCAGAGCCTCACTCACTGCTCTGTAGTGACTGCCTTGACCCTGGTTATAATTATAGTTATAGTTAACTGTTTGACTTAATTTGTGGTTGGCTTGAATTGTATGAGTAATTTGAAGTTGAGCTCCATATTCTTTTCCCCCCACCTCAGTCACTTGTGGAAGACTTTGTGCCACCTCCTTAATGTCTGACACTGTCAATGGTCTGTACACATCCTGAATTCCTCCATACCCATCTGCGACCTCCGGTTTGGGTTGGCAGCTGCAGCAAACTGTCAGGGGCATGTTGGACCACCACCTGCTCTCCTCCATCTCTCTGGAGCCTCAGCTGACCTCGTCGTATGTTATTGATACTATCCCGAATCTCTTGCAGTACCTGTCATGGAGCTTTGTCTGCTCCCACAAGAGTACTAGTCGCTGGCGGTGGGCTGCACGACCCATGTGCTGCCACAGAAACTGGCATTGGAGTATAAGAAGGTGGTGCCACTGAAGACATGGTGAGGGAAGATGATGCTGAGGGTGATGAAGCAAGTGCTGGATACAAGGCTGCATTGGAGGGCGTTGAAACAGGCAGACTTGGGCTGGAAGGAGCAGTGCCTGGGACCGGGGTCCCCTGTACCTTTTGTTGACGATGGCGAGAGCCTGTTGGTGGAACCAAGTCCAAGTCCGCATATGCAAATTTGACACACTGCATTGAATGATTAGATTTCACTAGCTCTGCCTGTGATTTCCTTTCCCTGTATTTTGCCATTCACCATATGCCTTTCATTCTGGCTTAAAAGGTGTATACTTTCTTTTACCCCTCTTTAACATTAGCTTATATTTAGCTTGATCTACCATTTCTCTTCCTTCTAATTTTTTTTCTAAGTTCCATTAACTGTCTCACACTAAATCTACCCCCTACGGCAGGGCTATTCAATTACAAATTTAGTTGGGCCAAATTTTCAAACCAAGATATTGAGCTGGGCCAGACATTCTCGGCAGCCAGTAAGCAGCAGGTAATAACACAAATGAATGTATTGAAAACCAAGTAATATTTATTCATAGTTTCCTTCTTAAATGTGGTCACATCTAACACAAGTACATACAAAAATAAAAAGCTATAACTAAGCAAAATCTTTGGCAGTAGCAACCCTTTTTTCCACTTTTGAAATAAAAAAATAAACATTTTGGTCATACCTGACCGAGGAACATCTCAAAGTGCATAAAAGCAAACTAGTGCACAATAACATTAACGTTTTTTTTCCCTTTTGGAATAAAATAAAAAATGTGTTCACATCTTACCCAGGAACATGTCAAGGTACATAAAATTAAATAGTGCAAAGTATTACAAATAACATCAGTATCCATTTTTAAACAAAATAAATATTTTGGTCATATATGACCCAGGCACATCACAAAGTGCATGTAACAGAATTAAATAATCAAAGCTATCAGTGCATAATCCACAACAAGTGATAACAGTAACTAACAGTAAATAACACATGAATACAACATCTACTACTGCACACTGAGGGAACACGTGTGATTAGGCATGGCTTTGTTACACATCCCACATACACTGATCAGCCATAACATCATGACCAAATTAAATTAATTTGGTGATTACTATTGTCTCTATATGTAATCTATAATCTGATTACCTTCTTAGTGGGAGAAGTGAAATTTTTTGTTCTGAACAAGAGCATTGACTTTTGGCTCATATGATGTTAATGCAATCCGAAGGCATTGGTGAAGAGTGCTGTCAGTCAGAGAGCAGCGAGAGCTGCTTTTTATTGAGTTCATGTGTGAAAAACTTGATTCACAGGTGTATGTTGATCCAAACATACTGAGCATGATAACTGCTACTCTCCTAACATTAGGGAACTGATAGACATTGACATCAGTCCAAAACTTTGCAGGCCTGTGAGTGCGAAGCTCCCGTGCCATGGTTATGGAGGACTGAATGTCAACTAACTCGAGAATGAATTTTCCCTCGTCAATGGAAGGGACCACTTCCTTTGCTCTGGTGGATAAGTCCCCTCCTGTTGCAGTGGTGAACGGGTCTCTGGCAAAGTCCATCACCTCTGTGGGCAGAGGAAGTCCATCAAATCGACCGACAAAGTTCTCTTTCAACCTCGCAATAAATTCTTTCATCGTATCTGCGATTTGTGCCGGGGATGAGATGCAGTTGCGGAGTGTCGGAAAATGCAACATTCGGGCTGTGGTCAAGTCAGTCGCGAAAAGGTCCAGTTTGACTTGGAATGCGCGCATCTGTTCCACAAGTTCAGTGACAGTTTTGTCTCTGCCTTGTAGTCCCAGATTTAGGTCGTTGAGGTGTTTGAATATGTCGCTCAGAAAGCAGACATGGGCCATGAAGTTGTCGTTCAGTATGCGATTAAGTGTGATCTCTTCTCTGAGATTGCAGAAACACTCCAGTGCTCTGCCTTTGGACAGCCACCTGATGTCATTGTGGAGAAGCAGGTCGTGGTGCTCAGCGGACATTTCTGACAGCAGCATGCGGAATAAGCGGTGTTGGAGGCTTGATGTGGAGCGGATAAAATTAATTATTGCCATCACGCTGTCCATTGTCGTTTTAAGCTCCCCGCTTAGTTTTGCGCACAACGCCGTCTGATGCACAATGCAGTGCAAGGATATCATCCTTGGTGTAACAGCAGACCAACGTGCTGCCAAACCATTCACTTTTCCTGCCATAGATGGTGCCCCATCAGTCACAAGCATACACACACGCTTCATATCCAGACCAATGTCTTTGAAAAAAGCTGAAATTTTCTCAAACAGTATCTCGCCAGTTGTGCACCCTTCTAGAGGCAGTAGACCAAGCAGTTCCTCTCGGAAGCAATTCCCATCAAAAAAACGGACATATATGCACAACTGTGCGGTATCCGTTTTGTCTGTGGACTCATCTACAGCTATAGACATTACCTCAGCTTTCCTCAGGTCTTCCAACAGTGTTTCAAACACATCTGTGGCAAGAATTTCCACCCTTCGATTGTTTGAGGTGTCTGACATGGGTACATTTTTAATAGCTGTCACACTTGTTTTAATTTTGTCGTCATTTATTACTTCATCCACTATGGCCAGCATGCAGTCTTTGACAGTTTCTGAGTCTGTAAATGGTCTTTTCTTTTTGGCCAAGATCCAGGAGACTCGAAGGGAAGCTGCTGTAGCTCTCTCTTGGGCTTTGCATGACCGGACCATGGTAGTACAGCTCCGGTTGTACGATGCAACCAAACTCTGCACTTTTGCCGCCCTTTCCTGGGATCCCTCGGGAAAGTTTGGACGGAAAGTCGGGTGTTTCTCAACGTGGTGCCTCCGCACGTTGTAATCTTTCAGAACCGCGACACACTCATTACAGATTAAACACATCGGTTTGGCATTTAAACTTGGTGGTAATATAAATAGATATTTATCAGTCCAGGCGGGGTTAAACCTACGGTTTTCATTTTCAATTGTACGTTTCTGCTTTGAGAAAGACATGTTTGCTTCTACCGGCGACTACTACCATTTCTGTCAACAAAACGCACTAACTTATGGGTTGAGTGTTGCTAGGATACTCGGAGTGTTGCATTCATGGTCTGTACTACTGTAGGAATTTTTAAAGGCTCCCGAAATGTTTTTTGTTTTTTTTAATATGCGGCTCTCTTTTTTAATATGCGGCTTTCTGGTGGGACCATGGGCTGGGCCACTCGGAGGTTGCCTCTGGGCCGCATGTGGCCCGCGGGCTGCCATTTGAATAGCCCTGCCCTACGGGGAACCCAAATTTTACCCAGATATCCAATTGATCACAACTCTGTGTCCCATAGTATTTTTTTTATCATATACTGCACATTTGGAGTTCCTTTATCCCCCTTACGTGAGGCTACCCTGTCTCAGGCTCCCAGGCCCCACTTCTCACCAGAGTTTCTGGGGAGGTACTGGGAGCGTGCACTCTTCCTTTCAGCACTGAGTCCAGTCGTCTCAAGTCAAGGGAATCCCACTTCTGACACCAAATTGTCGTGGCAATTTCTTAGGAACAGAGGACTGACCACAGGAGAGAGTAGTCGTTCTTTATTCAAACACTTGCAAGTGGACACTTCAACCATCAACATGCAATGTTTCTGGCTGAAGGCACAAAACATCCTCTTGTGGGTTTTCTTATATACATGCACACAACCCAAACTTACACCCACATCTGTAGTCCATACATCACCACACTTGACAGTAATTACCTTTTGGGGCGTCAAGTCAAGGATGAGACAAGGGGGGATTGGTCACATAAGAAACACGAAAACAAGGCTAAACTCCTTACCCCTGTCCATATAGGCACCAGGATTATGTCCAAAAACCTTTAATGGCCTGACAGGTGATGTAAGGAGTCAGTCACTTAAAGGATGTCCCATGTGCAGTATTCTTCCACTACAGTTTGTATTGTAGTTTTAAGCCGATGTCCTTCGATGGTATTTATATGATGTTCATTCATATAGCCTTTGAACTGGGTGTTTTTCAAATGTGCTGATGTTGCCTATTTCTGTGTTCTATAGTTATGAGAGGAACGCATCAACTTTCAGCCTTCGAAGTGTCAGTTCTCGACAGAACCATGCCCTGATGTTTCCACTGTTTCTGCAGAGTCTCTCTCTAACCAGTGAGTGTAACTTGCTGCTGATAGCAACATGGATCAGACCACTGTTATTCATGTAATATGTTTCTTTGATGGATACATTTCATATATACCTGTGTCCTTTCATATCATGCTTGTTCGCTTTATGTGCATGAATGTGCTTCTTAGCAAGGATACAATAACAAAAAGGAATGGCATCATTTCGTTAGCTGCACCAGGAAAATACTTCAATTACTGGTCTTAACAGTCACATGTTAGCCTTACAATTGAGACTATTACATATCAGTAAGACATTTCTTAACAAAATAGACTTTGCATTTCAATTCATGATCTGACTGTCAGCTGAGCACAGTAGAATGCGGGAAACACTGACCATAATTGCTGCACACAATGCACCTAACACTCCCTTCAAATTATCACTTGCTACCTATCACATAAGCTTCCCATGTAAGGGAAATTCTCCTTGTTGAGGTAGAGAGTTGCTAATTCTCTCTAATGTCCAACAAGAAAGCCTCCTTCACTCTGTTATCCTCCCTCTCCTCCTCTTTAAACACTCTCTGTCCCCTACAGTAAAGCCACTCCTAAAGAAACGCACCCTAGACTTGGCTGATATCCGCAACTACAGACCTGTATCTCCTCTTTCATTCCTCTCTAAAACCCTGGAATGTGCTGTGTACAACGAACTGTCCTCCTACCTTTCACAAAACGACCTCCTTGACCCTAATCAGTCAGGCTTCCGGACCACTCACTTCACTGAGACGGCCCTCCTCACAGTGACTGAGTTGCTCCGTGCCGCCAGAGCCTTGTCCCACTCATCAGTCCTCATTCTCCTCGACTTATCCTCTGCGTTTGACACAGTCAACCACCAAATCCTCCTCTCCACTCTGGCTGAACTTGGCATCGCTGACTCTGCTCTAACCTGGTTCACATCATACCTGACAAATTGCACCTTTCAGGTCACGTGGAATGGCTCCTTGTCCAAGCCCTGCTTTCTGGAAACTGGTGTCCCTCAAGGCTCAGTACTAGGACCACTTCTGTTTTCACTATACACTAGATCACTAGGCTCTGCAATCACATCACATGGATTCTCTTACCACTGTTATGCTGATGACACCCAACTGTTCCTCTCTTACTCCATCCTCCAATACTCTCGAAATGTCTGGCAGACATCTCCGCTTGGACAACTGCGCATCATGGCAAGCTTAACTTTAGTAAAACTGAACTCCTCTTCATCCTGGAGAAAGACTGCCCTCACATGGACCTGTCAGTAGTAGGTAGGATGTCCCTTTGCGCGTACATGTGGACTGCGTGCGTGCATGTGAGAAAAATGTGTGTGCGTCAGGAAAAAATGTGTGTGCGTGTGTGTGTTTATGACCCATAGCATTCTCGTGTGTTTGTGTGTGTGTGTGTTTATGACCCATAGCATTCTCGTGTGTTTGGGTGTGTGTGTGTGTGTGTGTCTTTGGTTTTATCTGACATAGGTCAGATACTGATCAAGAGCATCCCTGCCGTTGTCATGGAGGGATAAGCAGATTCTCTGTTTCACATGTAGGTGTGAAACCCACCAAAAAATCCTTATCTAAAAAAAAAACAAAAAAAAAAACACTTCAAACAGTCACTCTGTCTGCAAAGATGAAGTCTGCAGAGATGAGTTGAAGAATGTTTGGTTAAATATTTATATATTAAACTGGTGTTTCTTAGTATTTTGTTACATCCAGCTTGAATACTATTCAAGCACACCCGCCGCAGATGTGTGACCACACCTCCTGTCTTGGCCCCTCCCTGGGTCCTCCCACCCTTGGTCCCTCCCTCTGTTTAACTGTATATATAAGCGTTGGTCATTTGTGTTCATTTACCCTCGGATTTCTTTCAAGCAACAAGGGCCCCTTTGCAGTCATGGCAAGCAGTGGATGTGTGGATCTGGACCAGGCCTGTGTTGTTGATGGTATGTCACCCCCTGCATACCCTAATGTCGACGTTGTGGATCCTCCTAGTCGTCCCGCAAAGAGATGTATGAGGGGTGTCCTTTCTACCAATGCTAACACTGCGTCAGGGTCGGGGCTGGATCTAGAATACTTGGGTCTAAATGGGTATGTTTACTCTGTAAAGTATCACGATGGAAGAGTTAGCATGAGTGTTGGATGGAAAACGTGTGCTGGAATTGTGGATGATGATACACGAGGGGGTAGTATGTCTGTGAAAGATTGGAAGTTGTTTCGTTCTATTGTCTGCCCAGACCTTGATCAGCCTGGCTTTCCTGAGACAGTTTATGTGTCGCAGATGGTCAGCGCTACAGGTCCGGAGCTTTATCGGATCGTAGCTGATCGATTTTTCCGGCCGCAAGACGATTTTGTTTTTCTCAGTGTGTGTGAAGATAGGGAGAGGTTGATAGCGGTCAGAGGGCTCGAAGAATGGAAAAGACAGCCATATCCTCTCACACTTGGAGAATATGATTCATGGTTCAAAACCGTTTTCTTTATCCAGTGGTGCGACTGGCGAGCTCTGCAAAGGGTGTTTAGAGAAATTGACGAGGCCATCAAAAAAGACAGAATCAACAGTAGTTATGAGAATATTAGAAAACGCCTTGTATTTGATGATATGTCGCCTGGTATCCAGCGTGACAAGCCTCCTACCTTGTGTAGGCCGAAAATCATCAGACACACCGACTACTGAGAACAAATGGTAGGCATATTATGTATAATTTTTGTTTGCATTCATACTTATATGTCAATGTTTATTTCTACTCTATATCTAAATATGATTTTTTTTGTTTGTTTTATCAGAGCACAGCCCTGCATCTCCAAGCCTCTTCCAATCACCTCCTACATCTCCTCTTAAGCCGTCAGTGTTTTGGTCACAGCCGTGGTCGCCTTCGGCATCTACACCTTCATCTCCTACATTTTCATCTACTCCAGCTGATCCATATCCGGCGTTGCAGACGCCCCCTTCATCTCCCTCCACTCCATCTCTGTTGGTGCGGACCCCTTCACCTTCTCCCTCTGACTCACAAGATGTGATTTGTGACACACAAGATGTGGCTAGTATCCAAAACAATGGGGTGTTGTCTATCGTGTTCATTGATGGGGTTAAAACCATTGTCCTACACCTCCTCAACATTGTTGTATACAGGTATTGGGAGGAGCTCTGTTATGGCTGTCAGATCAACCACCCCAGTCAGAAGCATCATGAGTGTGTGTTGGCGATCCCTGACTATTTCTGTGAGAGCCGGTTTGACCAGCTTACAGAGAGACTGTGGACTGACCGTTTTATCCCAGCCATTCAGCGCTTTTTGACTTCAAAACGCATCTATGTCGACGAAGCCAGAACCCAGGGGGCTGTAGAAGCTATTCTACACGAGCTGAAATCAGCGGAGAAGATCACGGATAAAATCAAGGAAATGTATGACACAAAGATTGGTGATGACTATATGAAAATAGCACAATTACGTGTTATAAGCGACTATTGGAGAGGACTAGACCATTGAGGTGTACTGTGACAACAACAACAACGTAAAGCAGCATCAACACTTGCTATAAGTTTTTATTTTTACTCCTTTTTTCTTTTGATTATTCCTTTTTTTTTTTTTTTTTTTTTTTGTTTAGTGTGTGTGTGTGTGTGTTTAAAAAATGAAAACAATTGTCTAGCTGTTAAATAAAAGCCTGTGTAAGAAACATATTCTGCCCATTCCAGTCTCATCATTATCATGGAAAGCACACTGCAAAAGATTTATCATGATCCTGCTCATCCAGGCGGTCTTGGGAGTATCAACAAGCTTCGTAATGCCGTCAGGGATTCTACAGGGGTTACCCCTAGGCTAACAGATGTTAAACGTTTTTTACTGGGGCAAGACGTCTATACACTCCATGCCAAAGCTGTGAGACATTTTCCTAGGAACAGGGTTTTGGTTGGTGGTATTGATAAACAGTTCCAGATCGATTTAGTGGATATGGGTGAATATTCTACTGAAAATGATAGTGTGAGATACTTACTAACATGTATTGATGTGTTTTCTAAATTTGCGTGGGTCAGATGTCTTAAAAACAAATCAGGCATGTCTGTTACCAAAGCTTTTAACAACATTCTGAGCGAGGGCCGTATACCTACAAAACTCCAAACAGACAAGGGCACAGAGTTTTATAATAAACACTTTCAACAATTGTTAGATCAGTATAAAATCACCCATTTTTCAACACTAAATGAGACTAAGGCTAGTGTGGTGGAACGTTTTAACAGAACCTTCAAGACTCGTATGTGGAGGTATCTATCATCTGTTAATTCACGCAGATATGTAGACGTGGTCCAGGACCTTGTTGATGCCTATAACAAATCTCATCATAGATCGATAAAGATGTCCCCCAGCTCTGTAAATAAAGACAACGAGAAAACAGTCTTTAACAATTTATATAAGCTGAAACCGTCGAGAGCATCATCCTTTAAATTTAGTTTGGGGGATAAAGTGAGAATTTCAAAACTTCGTGGGGTGTTTAGAAAAGGTTACGAACAAACATACACAGACGAGTATTTTACAATAGATGCATGTATAGCAAGAGATCCACCTGTATACAGGCTGTTAGATTGTGCGGGGGAAGTAGTGAAAGGTACATTCTACGAGCCAGAGCTACAACTAGTGATTATTGATAAAAACAAAACTTTTAAAATAGAAAAAATACTGGCCAGAAAGAAATTAGGTCGTAAAAATATGGTCTTTGTTAAATGGCTGGGGTGGCCTGAGAAATTTAACTCATGGCTCCCTGAAAAAGATATCGTAGATGTGTGATAAAAGGGAGTGTACTAACTCCTTACAGAGTCACTTTTGAATATTGGCTCGTGCGTATCAGAACTATGGAGAAAAACGGGTTTTATGTTACCCTACCTAGTAATGCTTCACTACATGTATATCCAAATAACAAGATATGGCAATATAGGACTAAATTAGCTAAACCAATAGTCCTGAACGAACCATATGAAGTCGGTGTTATCGAAGTCCAATATCCCCGCGTATGGAATAGTTTCTCAGCAGCGGACGCTGATGTGGATATCTATGACTATAAAACACAGAAGACATATACCGTATCTCTAGCAGTGGGCTTTTATGAGACTATACCTAGAATACTGAAAGAATTTAATTCAAAATGCATAGTAACCCCACCGATATCCCGCTTAAGTCTGGTGTACAACAATAATACAAATTTTGTTAATTTTTCGGGGGCTGAAGGATATACTTTAACATTTAAAGGTCGTTTAACACATCGCTCTCCAAATCAATTATTGATGATATAGAGATCTCGTTAAAAAACGATCAAAATCAGTATATACCTTTTGCATTTGGTAAAGTCATTGTCAAACTACACTTCAGGCCTGTGAGACAGTTTTTCTAATCACTAATTGGAGAAAAAAAAAAAAAATGACACACACTCCATTTACACACGATGATGGTAGATATATGACCTACTACATGAACCAGGCGGGGGGAGATTTACCAGGATTTATAGGGAGCAGTACCCAATATGGTAATGGGTTAGGGGGGATATTTCGTAGTCTATTCAGAATGGCAGTACCATTGTTAAAAAGTGGGTTCAATCTGGCAAAACCCCACTTAAAAACAGCCGCTACAAACATTATGGGGGATGTTGTGTCAAATATTGCAAGAAACACACTATCAAGGCAACAGGAGGGGAGTGGTCTGATGGTGTATAGTAGAAGACCTTTGAAAAGACCTCCTTCCAGACGAGGGCGTAGCCAAACGGGGGCTAAAAAACGTAAAACAGGCGTTAAAAGACGCAAAGCCGTCAAAAAGAAGGCAACCGTCAAGAGACGCAGAGCTCGGATCAGTCGTTCCAGGACTTTGTCTAGAGACATATTTTAGGCTACAACTCAAGGAATACAACCATGGCGCTCATTCATAACCAGTCTGAAGAATGTGTGAAGACCGAGTTGGATCTGTTTACAGTACCCTATACTCAGACATCCATTGAGAAATCTACTTTTGTCGAAATCCCACCTATTTCTGCAATAACGGACACTGGACCTCTGGAATTTTACATATCGGCTAGTGGGGAGGATTACCTAGACCTGAATGAATCATATCTTTTTACACGTGTGAGGATTGTAAATGCAGACGGTACAAACATAGCACAAGGCGCCGACGTAGGATTTATAAACTATCCAGGATGTACATTATTCTCACAGGTCGATATAATGTTGGGGGACAGGCTTATAACACAATCCTCCAACACATATCCATATCGCGGTATAATTGAATGTTTGATTAACTATGGACGGGACACTTTGGATACACAGTTCAGTACCGGTTTGTTTTGTAAAGACACTAGCACACATATGAACGATGCGTCCATAGACGGTGACAATGCAGGGTTGTCGGATAGAGGAGAATACACTGGAGACAGCAGAATCGTGGAGTTAATCGCACCGATACACTCTGATTTGTTTTTTCAAGAAAAACTATTGCTAAATGGTGTCGATATTTCTCTGAAATTTATACGGTCTAAGGATGAATTTTCTCTTATGACGCCGGGAAATGTACAATTCCGAGTTAAGATTATGTCAGCCAGTGTATTTGTGAAAAAGGTATCTGTTGCTCCAACTGTACGTCTGGCCCATAGCAGGGCTCTACAGCATACTAATGCTAAATACGCTATAGACAGAGTGGCTTTGAAAACTTTCTCCATACCTGCAGGAACCAGGGTGTGCAACCAAGAAAATCTCTATATTGGTCAGATCCCTAAATTTGTTATTGTCGCTTTTGTTGATAACGAGGGATATACAGGAAGTTATGCGCGCAATCCATTTAATTTTGAGAACTTCGATACAGAGTTTATAAGTCTATACGCCGACGGCCAGTCTTTTCCCGCAAAACCCTTTCAACCGCTCTTTCAGAGAGGCCAGTACACAAGAGAGTATTATCAGCTGATTCAGACCACCGGACGTCATCTAAAAGACAGATCGTTGGCAATATCACGTCAAGATTTTGGAGCCGGTTACACATTATTCTGCTTCAATTTGGAACCCGATGAAGGGTGTGCAGGGAATGTGTCACTAATTAAAACAGGCAACGTGAGGCTGGAAGCTCGTTTCAGAGTTCCTCTACCACGCACTGTTAATCTTATTTGTTATTCTGTTTTCGATTCAGTTATCGAGATATCAAACAGGAGACAAGTATTGATAGATTACTACTAAAAAACCAAAACATAATGAATACGATAGAATTAACTAGTATTGTTAGGAAAAGAATTATTAGGGGTACAGATTTTCTGGGGGTCCTAGCATGCGATCAGCTCCCTAAACATGGTGTTTATAAATATCCTGTTATGTTGATTGTAAACACGCAGCCCTCTAACATGCCTGGTGAACATTGGCTGGCTATTTATATTACAAAACATAAACAAGGATATTTCTTTGACAGTTTTGGTCACCCGCCTGACAAATTTCCAACAATGATAAATAATTTTCTGATAAAAAACTGTACGGATGTATTTTATTCTAGAAAACAGGTTCAAAATAATCTCGCGACAACATGTGGCCCCCACTGTGTCTTTTTTCTATGTCATGTACAAAAAGGGATACCGTATTCACGGTTTTTAAATATGTATGGACCCGATCTTGTTTGTAATGATGCAATGGTATGTCAATTTGTTAACAAAATACAACCTGATGTATGTCATGGATATGATTTTACGTGTGTACAATGTGGATAACAAATGTGTAATCTAATGTTAAATGGTGTTTAAACTGTGTTAACATCAAATAAATATAGAACACAATCTTGTTTTAAGGTATCGTTTTTTTATTCATGTTTAAAAAATAATAATAATAATCATTGCATATAAGTATATATACAAAAAAAAAGAAGGAAAAAAAAGAAACAACTCTTTATTAAAATGGAACAACAGTAAATAAAATTAATATTAATAATAATAATAGAAAAAAATTAGAAAAACATACACATACATGAAAATACTTTAAAAACAACAATGTGCCATTGGCAGTGAGAAAAGAAAGAAAGAAAAAAATCTGGAAATTACAGGTAAATTGTCCCTGAAACATTTATGCAGCAAACCGTGGTATTTAAACAATAAATTTCAATTCAATCTATACATAAAATGATATGTCAAAATCAAAAATTTAACCATCTGGTGTCCCAACTACGTGATTTCAAACCCCTCACCCTCTGTGCCCTAAGAGGGGCACGGTATCTGGGTGTACTACTAGGACTCAGCCTTTTTCTCTCTCGATACGTGTCTTGGGGTGTAAAACTCGCATCACTTGGTGTGTCAGTGATTCCTTTATATTCGGCAATACCCCGTCGCACCATAGTGTTTGGGATAGCCGATAAAGGAATATTTAAACGTGCCATAGTTTTTAAAAACAGGTCCCACCCTATAGGTCTTGAAACATCTGAAACATTATGTGTAGCAGTAACGCTTTTTACCAAATTGTATAGGTGTGAGCCTCGGACAGTGTGTTTGTCGACGATGATCTCACCCTGATCTGTCCATGAAATCATATCTTTTGATCGGGTTATCGCGTCCAAAATGTATTCGACGTTTTTTCTGCTTCTTTTAGGTACGTGCTTTAATACCTCTTCTGTGATTAAATCTTTTTTGTCAACATCGTCAGTACGCGGTGTGCTATTGAGGCCGGGGCCGTTTGTATCATGACCTTCACTGACTGGCAGTGATAGCGTCAAGACGTTTTTTTCACTCGCATTCTGTTTTTCTAATACCAGGTATCGTTGTAGAATACAGGCATATTTTTTGGCCTTCTCATAAACGTTTGTGTCCGGTAGTTTTAGCACGTCGATCATGGCTTTATCTAAGTCATTTTGCGCAATTTGCCTTATGGAACCAGTATTCTGCTCCTGCTGTTGTTTTAAGGCGTCCAATTGATGCTGAGGGACCAGGAACATTTTTTGTGCGTGCTCCATTTCAACCTCTGTTAAAAAGACCGGCTATAAAGGGTATAGCTGCTCCTAGCAGGGGTAATAAAAAACCTCCAGTCTGATTGATAGTCTTTTTCTTTTTTAAAAGTTTGACTTTTTTATCAGCTACTAGTCTGATGATGGTTTTCTTTTTTTTTAGCTGTTTGTACTGTTTGTCCGTCAAAGGGATGTTGCCGCTTATTACATTGAGAGCTATTTCACACAGAGCATTCACAAAGTCAGCGCTTGCATGCCCCACAATGACCCTTCGCACACTCGGTGGCGATTTATATAACAACTCCAACAGAGCCAAATTTCTCTGCATACGTAACGACATTGTCACACCTTCTGCTTTTTAGAGATGTACACAACTGGACGATCTGATAGCACTGCAGTTCTGAGTCTTAGATAATCTGGCGTCTTGGCTTTATAATCAATAAGAAGATAGCCATATGCCGTGTTGGTGGCATCATTAAAAGCCTCTAAAAAAAATTTGGTATTGCCTGGAAACATTTGTCGTCCTATTAATGTGATTTGGTATTTATCTCTAGGGTTTTTAAACAAAACAAGGTAGTTGGTATTCAAACTAATAGTACGACTAGCCTTGCCTTGAATAAATAGATTTTGTACTAAATATATACAACTAAGATTCCTATGGTGAACGTATTTGGTAAAAACATTTTGTACTTCTATATTATTGCAGGCGTCATTCATTAAATCATCTATAATAAGCAGATTGTTTTTGTCTAGGGGTAACAATACATCATCACACAGAGATTCGGGTAGACCATTCACAAAGTTAATGTCTCTCATCTGTAGTAGCTGATCATATAAAGGTTGCCAACACGAATATATGTATACAACATTGTCAATAGGGTGTGAAATAACCCTTGATGCATTTTCAATAACACTCTTGACAAAATATGTCTTCCCACAGTTTGAAGGACCGCTCACCACCAGACTAAATGGATGTTGTAGTCTGTCATCAAACCCGCGATCTGATCTAATATCCATAAGGAAGTGTAGTATAATCAGCCAACACCCTACGTTTGTTGTACACAACCTGAACCTTTTTTGTAACTGTGTCATTCTTGAGATGGAACCTCTTTTTGTCTCGTGTGATTGTTTCAGAAACAGTCACCATGTGCGCATCTGTATTCTGATTGGCCACAAAAGATTGTACTAGACCCAACAGAGACTCAGGGGTGACCACTGCAGCATTTTTAGCATTTAACGTCACCCCCTTACATTTGACCTGCGTTTTGCCATGTGCTGTGTGATAGGCATAGCACTTTGGACCCCCCGATACAAATTCGGTGATATAATCTTCTTCAGGGAGTCCGCACACATTACCATCATTCAGGTCATCAGTCAAATCACCCAGGTATTCACCTATGGGTGGGTTCCACTCCCCCGGCCGTGAAGTAAAAACAACGCTGTCAGTATCACAGTAAAGAACACGTTGTTGTAACTTATCCAATACATCATAGAGCATGAGTCGTGCGTGGGCTGTGGTCACGGCTCCTATAAAGATATTTACATCTTTAGTTCTGGAGGCCCTGACGTCGGCATGACACCACTGCACCATAGCCACATAATCTGAGATGAAACAAAACTGCCGCACATCATAATGATCGCTAAACATCAGCTGTGTAAATCTGGCTGGTTCTGTTATCAACTCACAATTCGGCAGGTTATTCCTCATGCTAAATCTACCCCACAATGAGTTCAGAAGAAGCTTGTTGCAACTCCTCACCGCCTGGTTTACGCAGATTTTATCTGCATCTAGCTGGATGCCCTCTTTTTGGAGATAGTCATTGATGTATCTTTCTTTCTCCTCAGGCGTCTTGACATGTCCCGGATAACCAGAAGCCTCTTGCTTGCATTTTAGAAATGTCTTGACATAATCCCTGAACAAGGTGTCGGTCTTGTTGGGGAAATGCCACACTTCATCAATACGCACTACCTGGTATCCCTTCTCAACCGCTTTTTGAAGCTCAAACGAGACCCACACACCCGACAGCCGTCTGTCGTCGTCATTGTGTGTGCAGTCACTCGTCTGGTTCATCGCCTCAGCACATGTACGGCATAGCGGGAACATGAGTTTATTGTGACACCTATAGGGCAGGACAGGATGGTACAAACCTCTCGGCGGGAGCACAACACACTTCACAAACCCGAAATAGTTATCAAGGGAATCAAAATCCCTAAAGATAATCTGGGGGTGACCTATTGGATATTGTTTTTGTGCGTTCACAGCCGGGTACAAACTGGTGAAGTCGTAATATCTTACCTTCTCACCATCTGACACCTTGTGATACAGTTTCATGGCATTTGTACGCCCTCCAAACAGCGCCTGTCGGGGGTCCAAACGTTCTGGTTTCTGGTAATCTTTCAGAAACGTCTGGTGGCTAGGGCTAGTCTTTTTAAGCCTGAGCCATTCACACTCCCACATCACTACGACTTTTTTACCATAGACAGCCTTCAAAGCTTCAATCTTTGTAGAAAATGCACAGGAGAGCTCGCCAAAGGTGTTTCCGGTGACTGGATTCATAGCAGACTGGACGTGGCATTTGAGACACCCATGGTAGAAACATCCTGCAAATTCATAGCATGTGTTTGTATCAGGGTGATAGCCATCCACATAGTATGGACCTATCTCCTTTTCACCATGGTTGAGTGCATGAACTATCTCGAGCTTCTCAGTGTGACACAGGTATTCAAGCCATTCTATTGACACATTTGAATATGTCTTATTCTGCTCAAGGTATGCCCCATCATACGTGAGAGCGAGTGTGTCTTTAGGCAGAAACAGTGTTTTGAATACCCCCATACAACTGGAGGCCAAGGTGGTGTATGCAAAGGGGTCAAGCTGGGTGCATTTGAGAAAAGTATCTCGGTAGATCACACAAGCTCTGCGCAACACTTCCACGTCGTTCATACAGTAGCGACGAATCTCTGTATTGAAATCAAAGGTTTCAGTGCGCACTGTGTCATACCAGGTCATGAATGCTGTTTTCTCTTTGGCAGTCATGCTGTCATAGCCGTAGTAGTGTGGTTCTGGGTAGGGCCCTACATATAACTCGTGGCCCTCTGTGTTAAACTTATGGGGGAAATAGCCTTTCGACATATCCTCAAACTGCAAGGCTGCTGGTATTTTCGACAAGCGCATAGGCAGAAAGCTAAAGGAGTCTATCCAACGTTGTTGGTATGCTTTGTCATACATTAGAATCACCCTGCTGCCTCTCATCGTCAGCTGTGGGGTGATTCCTTGTTTGACAAAGTATTCCAGCAGTATGTAGTTGTCAAACCCCGACGCGTTATGTGCTATGAATGTATGGTTCTTATATTCAGGTTTTCTGAAGCGGTCAATCATGGTTTTAACGCAGTTTGTTCCCTCGCAACAGAACCATTTCTTCCCATCGAGATCTTTTATACACGCGTAATTTGCCTCGTGTTTGCCGTTGTTATACCGCGTCTCAAAATCAAATATTTTGTATTTTTCATGCAGTTCTTTCTTCTGCAAAGGCTGGATATAACACTGATGTGTAGCCTTACCATCCAATTTGTTCTCGCCGCAGTGTCGACACCTAATAGGTTGACACTGGTGAGCTTTTTCTCCTACTCTGTAGATTCTACCGCACGTCTCACAGTAGTTAAGGCTGTCACAAGGTACCAATTGGTGTTCTTTCTCAAGCTGTTTGTGTTGGTTGTAACAAAATGTGGAATTGCATATACGTTTGCACTTATCACATTTCCTGACACTGTTTGGTCGATCAAGACATTCTGTTGTAAAACAAACATTACATCTGAGATCGCAGTAATGGTACAGGGGTGCTTCATATGTTTCATAACAATAATGACAGACATATGAGACACCCCAGAACCCCGTCTGGTTTTCTATCAGATAATAATGGTTATCATGTAGATAGAGCCATACAGTGTCTCTGTTGTATGCGTCATGTGTTTTGTAACACAGCAATCGTTTACGGCCAGCGGCATGGTGGAAGATTATGATTTTTGCATTTATCTCCTCCTCAAATTTTGCGACATCATCAAATGATACACGGCGAGTGAGATCGTGCATCACCTTCCTATGTTTGTTTTCCGCATACACAATTTGTTCGGTCAAAGTCTTATCTTTGTGTTTAAAACGGGCCAGACAGAGACTGAAACACAAATTATTATTATTATCTCCACCATTGTCAGGGTTGTACAGAAAGCGTCCTTTCTTTGACAAAATATTATCATAAGGCACATTACCCAAACGGAGACGAGCCCCACCGCTTCTATTCTGTACCACTGTGACAATAAATTCCAATTCGTCATCAGTCATGGAAGTGTCATTACTTTGCAAAACTTGTGAAATTTCTTCCATAAACAAATCTGCATTGTATTGATTGTCGGCGTTTAAAATAGCCTGCACGTCACTGGCCAGGGATGGACCTCTCAATACTGCATTTAAAATACTACCAGGATGCGCTTCCTCTAAGGCTCGATCGATTACACCAGACAGCCTATCCCTAACTCTCATGGGTACCAATTCAGGACTATCGAGACTGATGTCTCTGAAATCAAGTCGCTGACGCAGTTCATAGGCATTGAAAGTAGGTATATTCCTGACTTGTATCTGATCCTGCCTGTTTTCATCATCATCATCATCATCATCATCATCATTATGGGATGAATCAGCACCATGCACAGGATTGATCTCACCATTCTGTTGTGAATCCCTATCTTCACTACCACCGCCTATTTGATTTACAGAACAAGGCTCATCATCAACAACAACAACACTACGGTGTTCTACATGCCTTGGTACCGATGCAGATCCAGTCTGAATGGCATTGTCTACATCTCCATTGTCAACAGCAGAAGCAGTCCCCATACCAACATTACCAATACTAATATCAACAGGCTTATTGACAGCGGCAACATCAACAGCAACAGCGTCATTATTAATATTCTCATCACCAACAATGTTATCATCAGCAGCAGCTGCAGCAAATCCACCAATGTCAACATCACCAGCAATGTTATCATCAGCACTAGCAGTAGCAGCAGCAACAGCCGCAGGAGTAGAAGACTCTTGGGTAGAAATCATGTTTGACATACGTCTTTTGAATCGTTTGTACTGAGTCCTAACCCATCTAGGCACTGTTCTGGCATCATCATTAACGTTACCATAAGGCAAATTGTTCTTTTGCGCAAAACGAATATATGCAGCCCGAGCCCCGTCAATACTGTGAGATGTTGTTTGCTCATCATCATCAGTATTCCATTCATCACTGTCACCGGTATCTACAACATACCAGGTACCGTTTTTACGTCTAAATTTTTTTCTGGGAGGGGCCATTTTAATAACTACTAAACAACGCTAATGACACACCGAGTGATGCAAGTTTTTTTATTATTATTTTTTTAATTTATTTATCCTTTTATGTTTTTGCCCCGTGTGGCCATTTGTGGACAAAATTGCTGCGAACCTTACACTCAGATCGCCTAATGTCTCTGTGGTTTGGCGTCTGTATAGTGTATAAGCACGTCTTTGCCGTCGGACTATTTTTAACAAGTTTTGGTTTTGTCTTTTTAACACGGCTATTTTTTTAATCATAGAGCTTTCCAATTTCTCTAGTTTGTTATTCACTATGTCAAACTTATCATTCTCTGTGTTTAGTAGTTCGACACGATCAAAAGCATTTGGGCCTAAATAGTATTCACAAAACCCACTTATATCCAATAGTTCTGGGCTATCTGACACGGCTGGTAAGACAGAAGAATCGGGTGGCTGTAGACACTCCAGAGGTGTGGTGGCTACGTCGGCCACCCAATCGTCGTCGTCGTTATCAGAACGCACGAGTAATGGGGGTTGAAAATCGCCGAGCGCAGTCTGCTGACACCTCTGAGGAGCTGTGTCTGAGTCGGACACCCAATCACCATTATCAAGACACCAAGGTATTGGGTATTTAAAATCAGGAGGTGTAGTCGGTGACACAGCTGGTGGGACACAATCATGTGACACAACTATCTGTTCTACATCACCTGGTGGTGTAGAGGAGATCACATATGCAGGGGGTAGTACGGGCTCCGCCTCACTCGTAGTTGTATTCAAATTCACAACTACGTCCACAGCTACATCCAGCTCATTTTGGAGAGCGAGCTCTGTATCGTCCTCTTCTCTAGGGGATTCTGGCTCCTGGGGTAAGACTAATGGCTGCAACACATTGCTCACCAACCTGTGATAAGACGATAAAGTTAGAAAGTAAAATAAAATAAATTTTAAAAAAAAAGAAAGAACATCCTGATAATACATACAATCGAAATAATTGTTACACACCTTGTATCAGGGACAGTTTGTATGTCCTTCCGCCTCTTGCACTTTTTGGACAATATCGCATTGGTTCTAACGACTTTAGGATGACCTGTCCTGCCGGGTTTCTTGTTTGGAGCTCGGAAATCTATACAAACACACAAAATAGTTAACTCGTATGTTTATAATTAACCGCTATTATTGACTACTCACCAAGTAAATAGAGTAAAAATTTTTTTTTTAAAAAACAGGTTTTACCAGCTACGTCTTCACGGTCCTCCTTTATCGCCCTCAGCGCCTTTTCACTTTGGGAATATGATATATTCTGTGAATGTCCTGACGTAAGCAACAGAGCCACACACTGTCTTATGACTATGTGTGTTAATTAAAAATCTAACAATAAATACATAAATAAAGCAGTATACATCTCAATATATTCAAACACAAACAAAATACAATACTAAATAAAATTGCACTACATACCGATCTGCTCTGCGGGCTTTAAGAGATAGTCTGTTCACTCTGGGTCGACGTGTTTCTTCTTGAAAATCTATACAAACACACAAAATAGTTAGCTCATATGGTTATAATTAACCGCTATTGATGACTACTAGTCAAGTAAATAGAGTAGATAAATAAGTTTTACCGTCTGCGTCCTCTCGGTCCACACCAATCACTCTCCACGCCTTGTCACTGAGGGAATATAATACATTCTGTGAATGTCCTGACGTAAGCAACAGAACCGCTCACTGTCTTATGACTATGTGTGTTAATAAAAAATCTAACAATAAATAAAGCAGTATACATCTCGATATATTCAAACACAGACCAAAAAAAAATTCACTACATACCACTCTGCCCAGCGGGCTTTAAGAGTTAGGCTATTAACTCTGGGCTGCTGTGTTTCTTCTTCTTCTTGGAAATCTGTACAACATAAAATTAAAATTAATAATGAAAACAAACAAAAAAAAAACACAGCATTTGAACACCAGTTTAGCGACTGCAAAAACACCCCTATGCTGTTGAGGAGTTTTTATACCACTAGTAAACTATCCTGAAGAAAAAAGATCGCTACTCCTGATTTCATACATTGATACAATCACTTCTGAAAAGATAAAAATAAAAACACCAACCTTTGTTACCAGCCTCAGTGTCTGGATTAACATCCAACACATCAAGACCCCAAAGGCTACCTATTACGTAAAACCTTTAAAAACAGGATACATACAATGTTTACTATGCTATCACTGTATTAATAACACTAGATAAACAAATCTATTAGGAAACGAGATAATAACAAACAAAATGAATAAATAAAACTCACCATTCAGAAGATCCATCGTATCGACACACCAGAAAAAATTTAAAAATGTCTTTCCAGAAAGTACGAGCCACGGCCTGTCGAGAGCGCAAAAAGTGAGAGAGAAAGACCAACACTTTACAGTTAGCTTATATACACTCTCAAATAATCACGCCTCCACCAGGGGTGGTATCACACATCACCGTGATAGGCGTAGCCTAAAAAATCTAACCATAACTCTTTATCACATAACTATACACAATATATGTTGAATAAAACAATGAGAAAAGAAAACAAGCGTATATTAAAAAAGCTTCACAACGAGACCACTCATCGATAGCTTCTAATAATAATAATAATAATAATCACATATACTTATATCCCCTTGAACTCTCAGGTCTTCACACCTAGACATGAGCTGAATGGTAACAGGGAACCACATGTGGAAAATATATTTAATCACCATTCTTTAACTCAAAAGTAAAAATGTCCTATGTCGGATAAAACAAATCACCAAAAGAATATAAACAAGTCTTTACACCATTATCACTCATTCAGACATTCATTTTTTTCTGAATCTCACATGCACTCACACACAGCTAGCACATTTGCCTAATGAGTACACCGCCGATTCCTTCACTGCTGTTTTGGTGTAGAGTTCTGTGTTAGCATTCCCGCCAACTATCAGTTTTTTGGGGCTTGAATAGTATTCAGGCTGTATGTAACAAAATACTAAGAAACACCAGTTTAATATATAAATATTTAACCAACATTCTTCAACTCATCTCTGCAGACTTCATCTTTGCAGACAGAGTGACTGTTTGAAGTGTTTTTTTTTTTTTAGATAAGGATTTTTTGGTGGGTTTCACACCTACATGTGAAACAGAGAATCTGCTTATCCCTCCATGATAACTGGCACCGACTAATACACCATGTTCCCCTTAGAGACCTCTAAAAGTATAAGCAAACCCACAACTACCTGATTTTGACCCCTCACATCTGCGGCGGGTGTGCTTGAATAGTATTCAAGCTGGATGTAACAAAATACTAAGAAACACCAGTTTAATATATAAATATTTAACCAAACATTCTTCAACTCATCTCTGCAGACTTCATCTTTGCAGACAGAGTGACAGTTTGAAGTGTTTTTTTTTTTTTTTTTTTTTTAGATAAGGATTTTTTGGTGGGTTTCACACCTACATGTGAAACAGAGAATCTGCTTATCCCTCCATGACAACGGCAGGGATGCTCTTGATCAGTATCTGACCTATGTCAGATAAAACCAAAGACACACACACACACACACACCCAAACACACGAGAATGCTATGGGTCATAAACACACACACACACAAACACACGAGAATGCTATGGGTCATAAACACACACACGCACACACATTTTTTCCTGACGCACACACATTTTTCTCACATGCACGCACGCAGTCCACATGTACGCGCAAAGGGACATCCTACCTACTACTCCTGTCAGTCACTGTCGAAGATGTCACAGTATCGCCTTCATCTACTGCGAGGAACCTGGGCGTAATCCTCGACGACAGACTATCCTGCACCCCCAACATCACCGCGGTGGCCCGATCCTGCAGATTTGCCCTCTACAATATCTGCAGCATCCATTGTTTCTTCACAAAGGACGCAACGCAACTCCTGGTCATCTCCCGTCTGGACTACTGCAACTTGCTCTTGGCTAGACTCCCAGCCTCTGCGACTAAACCGTTGCGACATATCCAGAACGCTGCAGCGCACCTCGTTTTCAATCTACCCAAATTCTCTCATGTGACCCCCTCCTCTGCGACCTCCACTGGCTTCCAGTTGCGGCCCGCATCAGATTCAAGACGATGGTGCTGGCCTTCAAGGCCGTCAATTGGACTTCACCCATCTACCTCCAAACACTGGTAAGACCACACGCCCCAGCGCGAGCACCTCTCTCTACTACATCAGCTGGCCGGCTAGTACCACCATTACTAAGAGCAAACAAAGGCCACTCTGCGAAGTTGCGACTCTTCTCTGCTCTGGCACCCCAGTGATGGAATGAACTCCCGACCAATGTCAGGTGTTACGGCCCATCCAGGGGTGACTGGGACGCAACATGATTAAGCCCCATTCTCCCAAAAACCCAAGCAGCCACCAGGATGCAAACTTGAAGTAGTTGAAAAAGAATTTATTGTTTCAACATAACTGAAATTTAACTAATAACCTCAGGATGGACTCAAGCCAACATAACAAACAAAAAGGAATCTAACTCCGGAAAATAGCTGACCTGCCAGGAAACAAACAGAACTCAAAAACAAAGGCTAACCTCCCTGGCTGGCCAAACACAGGAGAAAACAGATCAACATAAATGGCAGTCCACCCCTACAACAAAAAAGTGCAAAGATGCTCTGGTGTGGCTGGTTGGATGTTTGAGGAGTGTGTGGACTTCTATCTCTCTGCCTATCTCTCTGCCATCTTGGGTCTTTTATAGCTGCGGGCCGGGTCCGGCAACCAATCAGCTCTCAGAGGAGGAGGAGTCCGGTCAGCAGGCTGCTCATATAGGACAACAAGAGCACACACACACACCTGCACACATCACAACGATACGACAACAGTCGTAACACAGGACAGCAGAGTCACTCGCCATCTTCCGCAAAAGACTCAAGACTCACTTGTTCAGACTTCACCTTGACTTTTACCTCAGGGAAGACAAGCTTCAAGACATAGTTAAGCTCACAACAATATCTTAACACTTTCATCATCTATATCTCAAAGTTTAGAGGCAAAGTTAATGGGTTAAGGACAGTACAGCACTTTAGAATGACATGAGTGAAGGTTAGTAGAACATTTGTTAGTGCCATACTCATGCTCCTATCCACAAAAGTCAACTACAGCAATCGACTCCACCTCAGAAACCACTGGTGAAAATGCAAGTAGCGAAGCGGCACCTGCTGCTGATGTAGCAGCTGATAAGGGTAAGTGCAAACAGGAGAAGTCCCGAAAATATACTGATAATTATCTGAAGTTTGGATTTACCTTCAAGGAGACAGATGGCATTGAATTAACAATGGTGCTCTACTGTGCTGTCAAACTAATCTATGAAGCCATCAAAGCTGCAGCGTCACTTGGGGACAACCCACAGCCACCTCAAAGACGAACCTGTTGACTACTTCCAAACTAGTCTCAAATCCCTCCAAGGTCAACAGACATTGATGAGAAAATCAGACAAAGTTGGTGAGCTAGCTATGAAATGCTCTTATCAAGTTGCTCTTCGGATTGCCCAGAAGAAACAGCCATACACACTTGGAGAGGATTTAATATTGCCTTCAGCCATTGACACGTGTAAAACAATGTATGGGAATGATATTGACATTAATAAACTGAAAACTATTCCAGTGTCGGACACAACCATTGCTCGCCGTAGTAACGATATGGCATCTGATGTGAGGGTGCAACTGATAGAGAAGCTGAGGTTGGTAGATGCATTTGCTTTACAATTGGATGAATCAACAGATGTGTCAAAGGACGCCCAGCTTCTGGCATTTGTGCGCTTTGTCGATCAAAATGAAATGCAGGAGGAATTCTTGTTTTGTAAGCGGCTTCCTGAATGCACAACTAGTTTTAAAATCTTCAAAGTGATTGATGTTTTTTTCAGAGAAAATGACATTCCATGGGCAAAATGTATTGCGCTGTGTACCGACGGTGCAATAGCCATGCCTGGTTTAAAAAGTGGACTAATTGCGCTTGTAAAGGATGTGGCTCTGCAAGTGATTTGGATGCACTGCATGCTAAACAGGGAGTCACTTGTTGCCAAAGACATGAGTGCTGAATTGTCAGATGTCATGGACTCGGTTGTGAAAGTTGTCAATATAGTCAAGAAGAATGCTTTGCAAACGCGTCTCTTCTCTAATCTCTGTGCTGCTGAGAGAGAAGAACACACTGCACTACAGTACCATTTTGAGGTTCGATGGCTTTCACGTGGAACAGTGTTGTCACGTGTGTTTGAATTACACACGTCTATTCGAGAGTTTTTACTTCTCCAAAAGCACACAGAGTTGGCTGCACTTTTCAGTGATAATGTCTGGGTCACCAAACTTGCATATCTTACGGACCTTTTCGCTGAGCTAAACAAACTTAACAGTTCTATGCAAGGTCGCAATACACCTGCCATTCAGCTGTATGACAGAATGGAAGGCTTTCTTTTTTTTTTTTTTAACACATATCTTTATTGATTTTTCAGTCTTTACACAATTCCCCTTCCTCCCCCCAACCCTGAACTGGAGCCAACAGTTAAACAGCATGAAAAATGACATTTCCTTTGAAAAATTAAAAACAAAAATACAAAAACAATATACCGTACATCTGCCTGTCTTCTAGTTAAATTTTTTACATAATCAATTGAAATAAATAGGCACAAGTGAGAGAAAAAGATGGAAAAATTAAAAAAAGAATAATAATAATAGTAAAATAAAAATAAAATAAAATACATAAATAAATAAAAATAAAAATAGAGAGAAACACACATGCAGTATATTCAAAATATATCTATACATGTTTTGTTTTTTTTTTGTTTGTTTTAAGGAAAAGGATAGTATTTCTGTATGTAACATTAAAAAGACAACAAAAGCGTATAATAATACAAAACCGACATAAATAAAATAAAATATAATAAAATAAAAAAAAATAAAAATTAAAAATTAAAAGGGTATCGTCTTATTTAAGGATTTAGTAAGTCAGGTCTTGATTCCAAAAATATGATAAATGAGTTCCATATGTCATGAAAAATGTGGCTTTTTTGTTTGATTATATATGTAAGTCTTTCCATCGCTAAGCAAGAAGAAAGTTCATTAATCCACATATTCAGAGAAGGACAATGAACACTTTTCCAGTGTCTGGCTATAAGACGTTTCGCATGTAATAAACAAAGATTTATCAGCTTATACTCGTGCGTTTTCAGGGCCAGTGTCTTGGGTCTCAGGCCGAGGATACAGATCTCCGGGCATGCAGGGATTTTTTTATGTATTATAATGGAGATTGTGTCAGTTATTTTTTCCCAAAATTCTTGTAAGTGTTTGCACTTCCAAATACAGTGAAATAGGGTTCCCTTCTCTGTTCTGCATTTTATACAATTATCAGGGATATTAGAATTAAATTTATTTAGTTTTTCAGGAGTTATATATGTTCTCATAAGCCAATTGTATTGGATCAATTTAAATCTGCTATTAATAGATAGTGTTTGCGCTTGATAACAAGCTTTTTCCCAATCGTCTTCAGTGATATCTCTTTGAAGATCCTCTATCCATGCCCTTCTTTTGTGATCTGAAGATTCCAAAGAAGTTTCTGATAATGTCTTGTATAGAGTTGAGATCTTACCTTTAGCATATGGGTCTGATGTTATCAACTTTTCAATAATACTTAGGGGAGGACATTGATATGATTGCCACCTTGAGCGAATAAAACTCCGTATTTGAAAGTATTTAAACATATGAGTTTGAGGGATCCCAAATTTTTCTTTAAGATTGTCGAAGGACATGAGGGTGTTATCTGAATAAAGATTTATGATCTTCTTTAGACCCAACTGTGCCCAGAGTCTGAATCCACGATCCGACTTACCTGGTGTAAATAATGAATTGCCCCAGATAGGCGCAAATGGTGATAATCCTGATGGCATTTTGAACATTTTCTGTGATTCATGCCAGGCTATGATAGTGGATTTAACAAATGGGTTAGTTGTGTTTTGCTTAAGTCTTTTGAGAGAGTCAGAATAAAGATAACTATCTAATGTTAGTCCCCTGGCACACTTTTCTTCTATTTGGATCCACGGTAAGTTGGGAGCATTAGAAAACCAAAAAAGGGCTGATCTAAGCTGAGCTGCCCTAAAATACCATAAAAGATTGGGTAGCTGGAGCCCTCCTCTTTCATATGGAAGATATAGTAGTGTTAAGCGAAGTCTTGATCGTCTTTTGTTCCAAATGAATTTTGTAAACACTTTCTTCATATTGGAAAAAAATGTTGGTGGGGGTGTAAGGGGGATCGATTGGAATAAATATAAGAATTTAGGGAGAATATTCATTTTAATAATATTGATTCTGCCAATTATTGTAAGGGGAAGGTTCATCCATCTATCTAAGCTATCATTCACCTGAGCAACAATGGGGTCGTAATTACATGGGATCATATTTTTAACTTGAGGTGTGATGATTATTCCTAAATATTTGAACCCATCTCTAGCTATTGTGAATGGATGTTGAAATGTTGGATAAATCCTATCTTGCCTGTTGAGAAAAAGTATTGATGATTTTGCCTGATTGACTTTATAGCCTGAGAATGATCCGAATTGATCAATTAGATTAAGCAAGACAGGTATTGTGTTTTTCAGGTCTGAAAGATATAATAATATATCATCTGCAAATAAAGAGATCTGGTGTTCTATTTCTGAAATATGGATTCCCTTTATCCCTGGGTGATCTCTGATTGCTATTGCCAGGGGTTCAAGAGTCATCACAAACAGCAAAGGGGAGAGCGGGCAACCCTGACGAGTGCCTCTCGACAGACCAAAGGATTTTGAGATTAAATTATTTGTAATCACTTCAGCTGATGGTTCACAATAGAGTATTCTAATCCACTGACAAAATTTAGGACCGCATCCAAATCGACAGAGTACATCAAATAAGTAAGGCCACTCGACTCTGTCGAATGCCTTTTCGGCACCTAGTGACAGTACACAAGTGTCTTTAGCATCTTTTTTTTCATGGATAATGTTTAGTACACGCCTGATATTATGAAACGCCTGTCTATTCTTCACAAATCCATTTTGGTCATTATGAATAATCAATGGTAGGTGAGTTTCTAATCTTAATGCCAGTACTTTTGCCAAGATTTTAGCATCTGTGTTAATTAAAGATACTGGTCTATATGACTCACATTTATCATGTGGTTTGCCTGGTTTAGGTATTAGTGTTATCAGCGCCTTTCTTAGTGATGGGGGGAGGATACCAGATTCCAGGGATTCCTCATACATATTTATAAGGGGATGTACTATTTTTTCTTTGAAGGCTTTAAATATATCTATGGGGAGACCATCAGGTCCAGCTGTTTTCCCATTTTTCATTGTATCAATAGCTTTCAATAATTCTTCAATAGAAAATGGGGAATCTAGCTGTTGTTTGGCTTCATTAGAGAAGTTAGGAATCTGGAGGCCATCTAGGAATATCGTTTGCTGACTATTTATCCCAGCAGATTCTGCTTTGTATAGAGAGTGATAGAAATTGGCAAAAGTTACGTTAATTTCTGATGGGTCTGATGTTAGAGTCCCTGAGGTTGTTAAAATGTTATTAATGGCCTTACTAGATTGAAGTTTCTTGATTTGCCAAGCCAACAACTTGCCCGATTTTTCCCCCTGTTCATAAAATGTTTGTTTTAGACGAATTAAGCTATTCTCTGCTTTTGCAAGTGAAAGTTTATTATATTGTGCTCTTAGCAGAAGCAACTCCTGTTGATAGAGATCTATGTTTGTTTTATTTTCATACATTTCCTCCTCCATTTTTCTAATTCTGTCGTTGAGAGACTGTAGTTCTAAATTGACTTTGTTAGTAATAGAGCTTGTATAGCTAATCATTTGTCCTCTTAAATAGGCTTTAAAGGCCTCCCATCTTATAGATGCCGTCGTTTCATTTGTGTTTGTTATAAAAAATTCATCAATGCTGTTTCCAACAAACTTCATGAATTTTGTGTCGTGCAGCCATTTTGGGTGTAGCCTCCATCTATGAGGACCTCTAATGAATTTGGACATTTTATATATTAATTTAACTGGGCCGTGATCTGAAATTACAATGGATTCGTAAGTAACATTATGTATCTGTGAGAATAAATGATTTGAAATTAAAAAGTAATCTATTCGTGAATAAGAATTTGTTGATGAGGAAAAGCATGAAAATTCTGATTTATCTGGGTATTTTCTCCTCCACGGATCACATAAGTCCAGGTCTTGCATGAAATTGTGTAATATTTTCCTGCTTTGTGCATGAGTATTATCAGTACCTTTAAGTCTGTCGAGATTTGTCGCCAGGGCTGTGTTGAAGTCCCCTCCAATAAGAAGATGGCCCGACATCTGAGCTAGAAGTAAAAATAGCTCCTCAAAGAATTTGGGGTTATCAGAGTTTGGTCCATACAAGTTTACAAGATTTATATTTATATCAAAAAGCGTTCCTTGAAGTATTAAATATCTGCCTGCCTTATCAGGTGTAACCTTTGAAACTTTGAATGGGACAGATTTGTGAATTAATATTAGCACCCCTCTTGCGTTAGATGTATATGATGAGGCATAAACTTGACCTGGCCATCTTCTACGAATTTTCAATAGGTCATTATTCAATAGGTGGGTTTCTTGTAGAAACACAATAGATGATTTAAGTTGCTTAATTCTATGCATAACCTGTTTCAGTTTTGATAATTTACCTAACCCCCTTACATTCCATGATATGAATGTTATTTGAGACTCATTCATCTTGTAATATTAAGGTGCATTTCCTCAAATGTAAGACCATACCAAACACACTTAACCAAAAATATAGTTTCGATTAAAAACGTTCTTTCGTACTGAGGCTCTTGGACGCCGTTAACCCGAACAAACCGGCGATTAACTCCCCTTCCCTTTAACGTAAAGATCCCAACCATGGGCTCGACTGATCCTACCGAGAGGAGCATGTCCCTTGCGAGTGCGCCAACTAACCTAACTGCGCTCTCCTCGCATCACAGCCCTTCAAAATAAAAGTTGGACTAATTCCCTCAGTGATTTTCTTACACACAACATTGTAAGGTATTCCAGCTAAACCTGAGCATATATAGCAAAACATAAAGCTTTTCAGGAGAGGTCTGTCAGTGTTATGTTAAAGCCAAAACATTTCCTGATTAACTTGAAATATAATTGCTGCTCTTAAATTATTTTCCGTTAATTAACAGGGATTCTCATGAGAATTCTTTAGTTAAATCCTACTACTGTATTATCATGTCACCGTTTTATCCGTTTGACTCGATGGATGAAAGTAGTTTCTCCACATCCTTGGGAGAATCGCAGGTCTTCGTCTGGCCCTCAAGTATGACAGTCAGCTTAGCTGGGTATCTGAGCCTGTAGTCAATGTTCAGCGCCTGTAAACGTTTCTTCACTCCGTCGAACTGTCTCCGCTGCTTGCGCACATCCATGGAGAAGTCCGGGAAAAACATCACTTTGTGTTGTTGGTATGTCACTGCCTTCATCTTTCTGGCCGCCTCCATTACTCTTTGCCGGTCACAAAAGTTCAGGAACTTCATGATCATCACACGGGGGTATCTCTGCTCCGCCGCCGGGGGTCTGCCGATGCGGTGCGCCCGTTCAATTACCACTGGGCTCGGCAGCGATGCTCCAAACACCTCACGTAGCCACTTTTCCAAAAATCTCACCGCATCTGCCCCTTCTGCTCTTTCAGGCAGGTTAACCAGCCGTAGATTGTTTCTCCTGTGGCGGTTTTCCAGGTCGTCTATTCTGGAGCTGAGCAACTCTATTTGGTTCACGTGTGTTTGCACTGTATTTTGCAGCGCATCCACATTATCCTCTGTCATGCTTATGCGTTGCTCAGCTTCCGATAGCCTACCCCCAAACTCGTGGAAGTCCCTCTTGATGTCATGGATAGCGGACAAAACTCCGTCGAATTTCGACGTGAACATACTTTTCAAGTCTGAAATAGCTTTAATCACCTCATCTCCTCGGTCTTCAGCATTAGCATTTGCTGTGGCTGCCATCGGCTGCAACACGTTAGCTTCTCCAGACTCTTCTTCTTGATTATCAGGCAGTTTTTCCGTCGTTGTTGAACGGGTATTTATTTTTCTTCTCTCCATTCACACCGTCTTTCGGCTCTGTATATTGTTTATGCAAGTTGCGTATGGGTTTGCGGAGTTAAATACAGGATTTGGACTGTTTGCTGAGAGAGCTCCTTCTAACACGTCCTACTTGCTCGCCGCCATGTTGGATCCCAATGGAAGGCTTTCTCAAAAAAATCAGAAGATGGAGGGAGCGCGTCGGGGAGGGAATAATATGTTTCCATCAGTGGATGAGCAGGGAGATTCTGCTGTGCTCTCCCCTCCCTTAACACGCACAATTCTTGCGCACTTGGAGGCGCTCAAGAGTCAATTTAGGAACTACTTTTCTGAGGCTGACTCCTGGTGCAGGGACAAGACATGGATTCAGTTTCCATTCAGAGACAACGCAGCAGATGGCGCATGCCTGACAGTGACAGAGGAGGATCAGCTCATCGAACTATCCACTGACAGTACGTTCAGAAACATATGAAACTAAACCACTCACCCAGTTGTGGATCTCTTGCCAGAAAGACTTTCCACAATTGGCAGCAAAAGCTATGAGGAGCCTTTTGCCCTTTGCAACAACATATCTTTGCAAAAGTGGATTTTCCTCACTCACCTACCTGAAAAACAAATACAGGTCAAGACTGCAGCCTGAGGCAGATATGACCCTATACCTGACAAACTCCATCCATCCAAGGATAGATAAGTTGTGTGCTACTCATCAGGGTTAGACATCTCACTAATGTGTGAGTAGGCCTATATGTGCCATCCACAGATGGCTTGAGGATTCACTGTCCCCCTACATGTATAAATGTTAATGTTAAAAGAAATGTTTAAAAACATAAACAAACATGAATCCGTCCATTATTTTAATAGCTCAGTATTGTATGCAAGATAACAGGTATGTTTATGCATTGAGTAGCTTGTATGCATGATTATCATGCAATTGACAGACAATGTTGATATTGGCATTGGTTGACAAGGTATGTTTATAAATGGCAGTGGCACGGCCACCCTACTCACTGTACCTTGCACATGTTTAAAATAAAAACATGAATATATGAACCTGTGTATTATTTGAACAGCTTAGTATTAAATGCACAATAACAAGGTACATTTATACATGGCACTAGGCCGAGTTTAATATAAAACACAATTTTATATAATATATATATAGGCCCTACTATATATAATATATATAGTAGGGGGTCCCTGCTCCATCTCTCTATCAGTTTGCGGGTCCTTGGCCTGAAAAACGTTCCCTGATCCCTGAATTAGAGGACACATAATGATATCAGCTGTGGCCATAATTTCTTTGGTAGTGGCTGCTACAGCTCTCAGACAATCTTATCATAGCTCTCTCTGTGGTGGAAAGTAATTTTGATTAATTACCTATTAGTCACTACTAGTAGTATATAGTATCCCCCTATGTGCGTACATGTGGACTGTGCGTGTGAGAAAAATGTGTGTGCATGAGAAAAAAAATGTGTGTGCGTGTGTGTGTGTTTATGACCCATAGCATTCTCGTGTGTTTGTGTTTGTGTGTGTGTGTGTGAGTGTAAACACCTTTCGAAGGCCTTTCTGATGTGTATTAGAGTTAGCCATATGGTGGGTTACTTACACCTTCAGATGTCTCAAAGGGGGACATAGTTTATTAGTCTGTGACAGTTGTCGTGGGAAAGCAGATTCTGTGTTTTACACATAGTTGTTAACCTGAATCATCTCCCCCCAAAATCCCAAAAAAACAAAAAACACTTTTCACAGTTCCCTTAAGCATGGGGTGATTTTACACATCAGGCAGTCACTCTGTCTGCAAATAAGGTACAACTTGTGTGTGTGTGTGTGTGTGTCTTTGGTTTTATCTGACATAGGTCTCATAGGATGTTTGAGTTGAAGAATGTTGGTTAAATATTTATATATCAAACTCGGGTTTCTTAGTAACTTGTTACATTCAGACTGAATACTATTCAAGTGCCCCCCTCAGTGGTGGGGGTCAAAAACAGGTAGCTGGTGGGATTACTTACACCTTCAGATGTCTCTAAGGGGGACATATTGTATTAGTCTGTGACAGTTGTCGTGGGAAAGCAGATTCTGTGTTTTACACATAGTTGTTAACCTGAATCATCCCCCCCCCCCCACAAAATCCCAATCTGCAGGCTAAAACACTTTTTCACAGTCATGAGTTCACTAGACATGTTTAGGTGTGAAGACCTGAGAGTTCAAGGGGATATAAGTATATGTAATTATTATTAGAAGCTATCGATGAGTGGTCTCGTTGCGAAGCTTTTTTAATATACGCTTGTTTTCTTTTCTTATTGTTTTATTCAACATATATTGTGTATAGTTATGTGTTAAAGAGTAATGGTTAGATTTTAAATTTCTCAAAACTCCTTTTTCATCACTACAATTTTGGGTTACGCCTATCGTGGTGACGTGTGATACCACCCCTGGTGGAGGTGTGATTATTTGAGTGTATATAAGCTAACTGTAAAGTGTCGGTCTTTCTCTCTCGCTTTTTGCGCTCTTGACAGGCCGCGGCTCGTACTTTCTGGAAAGACAATTTTTAATTTTTTCTGTTGTGTTGATACGATGGATCTTCTGAATGGTGAGTTTTATTTATTCATTTTGTTTGTTATTATCTTGTTCCTAATAGATTTGTTTATCTAGTGTTATTAATACGGTGATAGCATAGTAAACATTGTATGTATCCTGTTTTTAAAGGTTTTACGTAATAGGTAGCCTTTGGGGTCTTGATGTGTTGGATGTTAATCCAGACACTGAGGCTGGTAACAAAAGTTGGTGTTTTTATTTTTATCTTTTTATTTTTTACAGAAGTGATTGTATCAATGTATGAAATCAGGAGCAGCTATCTTTTTTCTTCAGGGTAGTTTACTAGTGGTATAAAAACTCCTCAACAGTATAGGAATGTTTTTGCAATCGCTAAACTGGTGTTCAAACGCTGTATTTTTTTGTTTTGTTTTTTTTATTTATTTTTATTTTTATTTTGTATAGATTTCCAAGAAGAAGAAACACAGCAACCCAGAGTTAATAACCTAACTCTTAAAGCCCGCTGGGCAGAGTGGTATGTAGTGAATTTTTATTTGGTCTGTGTTTGAATATATCGACACATACTACTTTATTTATGTATTTATTGTTAGATTTTTTATTAACACACATAGTCATAAGACAGTGTGTGTGTGTGTGTGTGGCTATGGTCTTTACGTCAGGACATTCACAGAATGTATCATATTCCCTCAGTGAAAAGGCGTGGAGAGTGATAGCGGGGGACCAAGAGGCTGCAGACGGTAAAACTTATTTATCTACTCTATTTACTTGACTAGTAGTCATCAATATCGGTTAATTATAACCATATGAGCTAACTATTTTTTGTGTTTGTATAGATTTCCAAGAAGAAACACGTCGACCCAGAGTGAATAGACTATCTCTTAAAGCACGCAGGGCATAGTGGTATGTAGTGCAATTTTATTTAGTATTGTATTTTGTTTGCGTTTGAATATATCGAGATGTATACTGTTTAATTTATGTATTTATTGTTAGATTTTTTATTAACACACATAGTCATAAGACAGTGTGTGGTTCTGTTGTTTACATCAGGACATTCACAGAATGTATCATATTCCCTCAGTGAAAAGGCGCTGAGAGCGAGAGAGGAGGGCCGTGAAGACGTAGTTGGTAAAACCTGTTTTTTTTTACTCTATTTACTTGGCGAGTAGTCAATAATATCGGCTAATTATAACCATACGAGTTAACTATTTTGTGTGTTTGTATAGATTTCCAAGCTCCAAACAAGAAACCTGGTAGGACAGGTCATCCTAAAGTCGTTAGAACCAATGCAGTCTTGTCCAAAAAGCGCAAGAGGCAGAAGGCCATACAAACTGTCCCTGATACAAGGTATGTAACAATTATTTCGGTTGTATGTATTATCAGGATGTTCTTTTTATTTTTATTTATTTTATTTTACTTTCTAACTTTATCGTCTTATCACAGGTTGGTGAGCAATGTGTTGCAGCCAGTAGTCTTTCCCCAGGAGCCACAATCCCCTAGAGAAGAGGACGATGCAGAGCGCGCTCTCCAAAATGAACTGGATGTAGCTGTGGACGCACTTGTGAGGTTGAATACAACTACGAGTGAGGCGGAGCCCGTACCACACCCGGTGTATATGGTCTCCTCTACACCACCAGGTGATGTAGAACAGATAGTTGTGTCATATGATTGTGTACCACCAGCTGTGTCACTGATTACACCTCCTGATTTTAAATACCCAATACCTTGGTGTCTTGATAACGGTGATTGGGTGTCCGACGTGGACACAGCGCCTCAGAGGTGTCAACAGACTGCGCTCGGCGATTTTCAACCCCCAATACTCGAGCGTCCTGATAACGACGATTGGGTGGCCAACGTGGCCATCACACCTCTGGAGTGTCTACAGCCACCCGATTCTTCTGTCTTACCAGTCGTGTCAGATACCCCAGAACTATTGGATATAAGTGGATTTTGTGAATACTATTTAGGCCCAAATGCTTTTGATCGTGTCGAACTACTAAACACAGAGAATGATAGGTTTGACAAAGTGAATAACAAACTAGAGAAATTGGAAAGCTCTATGATTAAAAAAATAGCAGTGTTAAAAAGACAAAACCAAAACTTGTTAAAAATAGTCCGATGGCAAAGACGTGCTAATACACTATACAGACGTCGAACCACAGAGGCATTAGGTGTGATGATGAGCAAACAACGTCTCACAGTATTGATGGGGCTCGGGCTGGATATATTCGTTTTGCGCAAAAGAATAATTTGCCTTATGGTAACGTTAATGATGATGCCAAAACAGTGCCTAGATGGGTTAGGACGCAGTACAAACGATTCAAAAGATCTATGTCAAACATGATTTCTACCCGAGAGTCTTCTACTCCTGCGGCTGTTGCTGCTGCTGCTACTGCTAGTGCTGATGATAACATTGCTGGTGATGTGGACATTGGTGGATTTGCTGCAGCTGCTGCTGCTGATGATAACATTGCTGGTGATGAGAATATTGATGATGACGTTGTTGCTGTTGATGTTGCCGCTGTCAATAATCCTGTTGATATTAGTATTGGTGATGTTGGTATGGGGACTGCTGCTGCTGCTGACAATGGAGATGTAGACAATGCCATTCAGACTGGATCTGCATCGGTACCAAGGCAGGTAGAACCCCGTAGTGTTGTTGTTGATGAGCCTTCTGTAAATCAGATAGGCGGTGGTAGTGAAGATAGGGATTTACAGCAGAATGGTGAGATCGATCCTGTGCGTGGTGCTGATTCATCCCGTAATGATGATGATGATGAAAACGGGCAGGATCAGATACAAGTCAGGAATATACCTACTTTCAATGCCTGTGAACTGCGTCAGCGCCTTGATTTCAGAGACATCAGTCTCGATAGTCCTGAATTAGTACCCATGAGAGTTAGGGATAGGCTGTCTTGTGTAATCGATCGAGCCTTAGAGGGAGCGCATCCTGGTGGTATTTTAAATGCAGTATTGAGAGGTCCATCCCTGGCCAGTGACGTGCAGGTTATTTTAAACGCCGACAATCAATACAATGCAGATTTGTTTATGGAAGAAATTTCACAAGTTTTGCAAAGTAACAACAACTCCATGACTGATGACAAATTGGAATTTATTGTTACGGTGGTACAGAATAGAAGCGGTGGAACACGTCTCCGTTTGGGTAAAGTGCCTTATGATAATATTTTGTCAAAGAAAGGTCGCTTTCTGTACAACCCTGACAATAGTGGGGATAATAATAATTTGTGTTTCAGTCTCTGTCTGGCCCGTTTTAAACACAAAGATGATAAGACTCCGGCCGAACAAATTGTGTATGCGGAAAACAAACAGGAAGGTGATGCACGATCTCACTCACAGTGTATCACTTGATGATGTCGCAAAATTCGAGGAGGAGATAAATGCAAAAATCATAATCTTCCACCATGCCGCTGACCGTAAACAATTGCTGTGTTACAAAACACATGACGCATACAACAGAGACACTGTATGGCTCTATCTACACGATAACCATTATTATCTGATAGAAAACGAGACGGGGATCTGGGGTGTCTCATATGTCTGTCATTATTGTTATGAAACATATGAAACACCCCTGTACCATAACTGCGATCTCAGATGTAATGTTTGTTTTACAACAATATGTCTTGATCAACCAAACAGTGCCAGGAAATGTGATAAGTGCAAACGTATATGCAATTCCACATTTTGTTACAACCAACACAAACAGCTTGAGGAAGAACACCAATTGGTACCTTGTGACAGCCTTAACTACTGTGAGACATGCGGTAGAATCTACAAAGTAGGAGAAAAAGCTCACCAGTGTCAACCTATTAGGTGTCGACACTGCCGCGAGAACAAATTGGATGGTGAGGCTCCGCATCAGTGTTATATCCTACCTTTGAAGAAGAAAGAACTGCATGAAAAATACAAAATATTTGATTTTGAGACGCGGTATAACAATGGTAAACACGAGGCAAATTACGCGTGTATAAAAGATCTCAATGGAAAGAAATAGTTCTGTTGCGAGGGAACAAACTGTGTTAAAACCATGATTGACCGCTTCAGAAAACCCGAATATAAGAACCATACATTCATAGCACATAACGCGTCAGGGTTTGACAACTACATACTGCTGGAATACTTTGTCAAACAAGGAATCACCCCACAGCTGACGATGAGAGGCAGCAGGGTGATTCTAATGTATGACAAAGCATACCAACAACGTTGGATAGACTCCTTTAGCTTTCTGCCTATGCGCTTGTCGAAAATACCAGCAGCCTTGGGGTTTGAGGATATGTCAAAAGGCTATTTCCCCCATAAATTTAACACAGAGGGCCACGAGTTATATGTAGGTCCCTACCCAGAACCGCACTACTACGGCTATGACAGCATGACTGCCAAAGAGAAAACAGCATTCATGACCTGGTATGACACAGTGCGCACTGAAACCTTTGATTTCAATACAGAGATTCGTCGCTACTGTATGAACGACGTGGAAGTGTTGCGCAGAGCTTGTGTAATCTACCAAGATACTTTTCTCAAATGCACCCAGCTCGACCCCTTTGCATACACCACCTTGGCCTGTAGTTGTATGGGGGTATTCAAAACGCTGTTTCTACCTAAAGACACACTCGCTCTCACGTATGATGGGGCATACCTTGAGCAGAATAAGACATATTCAAATGTGTCTATAGAATGGCTTGAATACCTGCGTCACACTGAGAAGCTCGAGATAGCTCATGTGCTCAATCATGGTGAAAAGGAGATAGGTCCATACTATGTGCATGGCTATCACAAATACGTGCTATGAATTTGCAGGTTGTTTCTACCATGGGTGTCTCAAATGCCATGTCCAGTCTGCTATGAATCCAGTCACTGGAAACACCTTTGGTGAGCTCTCCTGTGCATTCTTTACAAAGATTAAAGCTTTGAAGGATGTAAAAAAGTCATAGTGATGTGGGAGTGTGAATGACTCAGGCTTAAAAAGACTAGCCCTAGTCACCAGACGTTTCTGAAAGATTACCAGAAACCAGAACGTTTGGACCCCTGACAGGCTCTGTTTGGAGGTCGTACAAATGCCATGAAACTGTATCATAAGGTGTCAGATGGTGAGAAGGTAAGTTATTACGACTTCACCAGTTTGTACCCGGCTGTGAACGTGCAAAAACAGTATCCAATAGGTCACCCCCAGATTATCTTTAGGGATTTTGATTCCCTTGATAACTATTTCGGGTTTGTGAAGTGTGTTGTGCTCCCACTGAGAGGTTTGTACCATCCTGTCCTGCCCTATAGGTGTCACAATAAACTCATGTTCCCACTATGCCGTACATGTGCTGAGGCGCTGAACCAGACGAGTGACTGCACACACAATGACGACGACAGACGGTTGTCGGGTGTGTGGGTCTAGTTTGAGCTTCAAAAAGCGGTTGAAAAGGGATACCAGGTAGTGCATATTGATGAAGTGTGGCATTTTCCCAACAAGACCGACACATTGTTCAGGGATTATGTCAAGACATTTCTAAAATGCAAGCAAGAGACTTCTGGTTATCCAGGACATGTCAAGACACCTGAGGAGAAAGAAAGATACATCAATGACTATCTCCAAAAAGAGGGCATCCAGCTAGATGCAGATAAAATCTGCGTAAACCAGGCGGTGAGGAGTTGCAACAAGCTTCTTCTGAACTCATTGTGGGGTAGATTTAGCATGAGGAATAACCTGCTGGCTTGTGAGTTGATAACAGAACCAGCCAGATTTACACAGCTGATGTTTAGCGATCATTATGATGTGCGGCAGTTTTGTTTCATCTCAGATGATGTGGCTATGGTGCAATGGTGTCATGCTGACGTCAGGGCCTCCAGAACTAAAGATGTAAATATCTTTATAGGAGCCGTGACCACAGCCCACGCACGACTCATGCTCTATGACGTATTGGATAAGTTACAACAACGTGTTCTTTACTGTGATACTGACAGCGTTGTTTTTACTTCACGGCCGGGGGAGTGAAACCCACCCATAGGTGAATACCTGGGTGATTTGACTGATGACCTGAATGATGGTAATGTGTGCGGACTCCCTGAAGAAGATTATATCACCGAATTCGTATCTGGGGGTCCAAAGTGCTATGCCTATCACACAGCACATGGCAAAACGCAGGTCAAATGCAAGGGGGTGACGTTAAATGCTTAAAATGCTGCAGTGGTCACCCCTGAGTCTCTGTTGGGTCTAGTACAATCTTTTGTGACCAATCAGAGTACAGATGCGCACATGGTGACTGTTTCTGAAACAATCAAACGAGACAAAAAGAGGTTCCATCTCAAGAATGACACAGTTACAAAGAAGGTTCAGGTTGTGTACAACAAACGTAGGGTGTTGGCTGATTATACTACACTTCCTTATGGATATTAGATCAGATCGTGGGTTTGATGACAGACTACAACATCCATTTAGTCTGGTGGTGAGCGGTCCTTCAAACTGTGGGAAGACATATTTTGTCAAGAGTGTTATTGAAAATGCATCGAGGGTTATTTCACACCCTATTGACAATGTTGTATACATTTATTCGTGTTGGCAACCTTTATATGATCAACTACTACAGATGAGAGACATTAACTTTGTGAATGGTCTCCCCGAATCTCTGTGTGATGATGTATTGTTACCCCTAGACAAAAACAATCTGCTTATTATAGATGATTTAATGAATGACGCCTGCAATAATATAGAAGTACAAAATGTTTTTACCAAATACGTTCATCAAAGGAATCTTAGTTGTATATATTTAGTGCAAAATCTATTTATTCAAGGCAAGGCTAGTCGTACTATTAGTTTGAATACCAACTACCTTGTTTTGTTTAAAAATCCTAGAGATAAATACCAAATTACATTAATAGGATGACAAATGTTTCCAGGCAATACCACATTTTTTTAGAGGCTTTTAATGATGCCACCAACACGGCATATGGCTATCTTCTTATTGATTATAAAGCCAAGACACCAGATTATCTAAGACTCAGAACTGCAGTGCTATCAGATCGTCCAGTTGTGTACATCTCTAAAAAGCAGAAGGTGTGACAATGTCGTTACGTATGCAGAGGAATTTGGCTCTGTTGGAGTTGCCACCGAGTGTACGAAGGGTCATTGTGGGCCATGCAAGCGCTGACTTTGTGAATGCTCTGTGTGAAATAGCTCTCAATGTAATAAGCGGCAACATCCCTTTGACGGACAAACAGTACAAACAGCTAAAAAAAAAAAGAAAACCATCATCAGACTAGTAGCTGATAAAAAAGTCAAACTTTTAAAAAAGAAAAAGACTATCAATCAGACTGGAGGTTTTTTATTACCCCTGCTAGGAGCAGCTATACCCTTTATAGCCGGTCTTTTTAACAGAGGTTGAAATGGAGCACGCACAAAAAATGTTCCTGGTCCCTCAGCATCAATTGGACGCCTTAAAACAACAGCAGGAGCAGAACACTGGTTCCATAAGGCAAATTGCGCAAAATGACTTAGATAAAGCCATGATCGACGTGTTAAAACTACCGGACACGAACGTTTATGAGAAGGCCAAAAAATATGCTGGTATTCTACAACGATACCTGGTATTAGCAAAACAGAACGTGAGTGAAAAAAACGTCTTGACGCTATCACTGCCAGTCAGTGAAGGTCATGATACAAACGGTCCCAGCCTCAATATCACACCACGTATTGACGACGTTGCCAAAAAAGATTTTATCACAGAAGAGGTATTAAAGCACATACCTAAAAGAAGCAGAAAAAACGCTGAATACATTTTGGACGCGATAACCGATCAAAAAATTTGATTTCATGGACAGATCAGGGTGAGATCATCGTCGACAAACACACTGTCCGAGGCTCACACCTATACGATTTGGTAAAAAGCGTTACTGCTTCACATAATGTTTCAGATGTTTCAAGACCTATAGGGTGGGACCTGTTTTTAAAAACTATGGTGCATTTAAATATTCCTTTATCGGCTATCCCAAACACTATGGTGCGACGGGCTATTGCTGAATATAAAGGAATCGCTGACACAACGAGTGATGCCAGTTTTATACCCCATGACACGTATCGAGAGAGAAAAAGGGCGAGTCCTAGTAGTACACCCAGATACCGTGCCCCTCTAAGGGCCCTGAGGTTGAGGGGTTTGAAATCACGTAGTTGGTACACCAGCTGGTTAAATTTTTGATTTCCGTCTTACATGTATTTTATTTTATATTTTACTTATATATTTTTCTTTTTACATATTTTGTATCATTTTATGTATAGATTGAATTGTCTTCTTTATTGTTTAAATACCATGGTTTGCTGCATAAATGTTTCAGGGACAATATACCTGTAATTTCTAGATTTTTTTCTTTCTTTCTTTCCTCGCTGCCAATGGTACATTGTTGTTTTTTAAAGTATTTTCATGTATATGTGAATGTGTATGTGTGTGTTTAAGACAGGCTGTGGTGTTGATACAGCTGTATGTTTTTCTATTTTTTTCCTATTATATTTATTATTTATTTTATTTACTGTTGTTCCATTTTAATAAACAGTTGTTTCTTTTTTTCCTTCTTTTTTTTGTATATATACATATATGCAATGATTATTATTATTATTTTTTAAACATGAATTAAAAAAAACGATACCTTAAAATAAGATTGTGTTCAATATTTATTTGATGTTAACACAGTTTAAACACCATTTAACATTAGATTACACATTTGTTATCCACATTGTACACACGTAAAATCATATCCCTGACATACATCAGGTCGTATTTTATTAACAAATTGACATACCATTGCATCATTACAAACAAGATCGGGTCCATACATATTTAAAAACCGTGAATACGGTATCCCTTTTTGTACATGACATAGAAAAAAGACACAGTGTGGGCCACATGTTGTTGCGAGATTATTTTGAACCTGTTTTCTAGAATAAAACACATCCGTATGTAACAGATAGAAAAAGAAATGAAACATTTTGGTATTTTATTTTATTTTATTATTATTAATTTCACCAAAATCCATCACATGATGCGTTTTAGTTTCTTTTTACTTGAAATATAGATTAATCAAATTGTTGTGGTTTTATTTTTTTATTTATTTCCTTCTTTTTTTACAAACCCAAGCTTTTATTTTGAAAGTCTGCGGATATGTTGCATGTAGCTCCCGTCCTGGTCAGTCTGCGCTGTGACTGAGACAGGTATGTAGTTGAGGCTCGGTCGAAAAGTTACATTGTTTTTGAGTTTTAATGCTAAGTTAGTGAACGTATGTTAATATAATACTGTTCCAAGAAGTCACACACGACCACATACCATCCTATGGGAAATGGGCAGACGGAGAAGTTCAATAGGACACTCGGCGGCATGTTACGCTCCTTACCATTGGCAGCTAAACAACATTGGGCACAACAGATACAGACTCTGACTTTTGCCTACAATGCCACCGTGCATGAAATAACTGGATACGCCCCATTCTACTTGATGTTCGGTCGAGTCCCTAGACTCCCGGTGGACATGGTTTTCAAGCAGGTCTTGAAGGATGCCAATGTGGTTGACTACAACACCTATGCCAGCAAGCTGATGGCAAGCCTTCATGAAGCTGCTAGTATTGCCCAACAGCATGCAAGAAGAGAGCAGCAGCATCAAGCTGATGGCTACAACAAAAAGGTTCGGGGCACCTGTCTGAATGTTGGGGACAGGGTTCTGCTTGCCAACAAAGCAGAGAGAGGAAAGAAGAAGTTGGCAGACAAGTGGGAACCCACCATCTATACAGTCATAGATCGTAATCCCCAAACTCACATCTACAAAATCGAGGATGAGAGTGGGAGGACCAAGGTGGTGCATTGGAACCTGATTTTAGATGTGAGCTTTTTACCAATCCCTGAACAAACCAGGGCAGAACCGGATTCAGGCGCTTCAGATGAGATCAGTGGTTTTCAGCCTCAGCCACTTGATGCTTTGAGTGGTTTGGCAGAGGAAAATTCAGAGGATCGGACCTGCTCATGGGTGTGTATGTCATCTGATGTTGACTGTGAGTCATTGGTGGAGGATGAGACAACACGTTTCCCAATCAGAGACTCTGATCGGATGACATTTGGAAGTTCCAAAGCTGGCAGTGGAAGCATAGGACAAAGAGAGGGGGTTTTACCCCTAAGAGACTCACCTGGTGCCAGTGTGGTTCCCAAGTCCCCTACAACCGATGATCAGAATGACTCCTTAGCCAGTGTTCCTAACATATGTGAGACAGCACCTGTGACATCATGCCCACAACAGTCAATGATAGTCAGACACCAACACAAGATTCAGGGCCTGAGAGACATGTTCTCAGAACACGCGCAGGCAGGGTTGTTAAAGCAGTTGATCGACTGATAGAGAATATGGTGCAGAACCCACTGCCAGACAGCAAAAATGTGCATGAGTTTAGTAGGAGGTCCCAGTCTTTGTTGACTTTGTTTTAAAGTGAAACAATAGAGATATAGCTTGTGTGAGTTGAAGTATTTTTAGGACTGTGTACCAGGATTTTATGTGGTGTACAAGGCATCATATTAACTAGGAGAGACAGTAGCCTGATCAACTTCTGTTCTCTCTGAACCTATTTTTAGAAGTAGCTTTATATGCTGGTTTAAGGAATCAGATTCCAGGGGACATCCTGGTTTGAGTGACTTTGAACACTGTATCTCTTTCATCATTTTAATTTGTTGCATACAATATTCTCCATTATGTTCAGGATTTTGGAGAAAATTAAGGAGGGGTGAATGTAACAGAGAAACATTTTGGTATTTCATTTTTTTTATTATTATTATTAATTTCACCAAAATCCATCACATGATGCGTTTTAGTTTCTTTTTACTTGAAATATAGATTAATCAAATTGTTGTGGTTTTATTTTTTTTATTTATTTCCTTCTTTTTTTACAAACCCGAGCTTTTATTTTGAAAGTCTGCGGATATGATGCATGTAGCTCCCGTCCTGGTTAGTCTGCACTGTTCCTGACTGAGACAGGTATGTAGTTGAGGCTCGGTCGAAAAGTTACATTGTTTTAGAGTTTTAATGCTAAGTTAGTGAACGTATGTTAATATAATACTGTTCCAAGATGTGTTTATGGTGTTATCTGTCGTGTAACGTGATTGTGGGAGCCATTTTGAGCAAGAGAGAGAAAGTTATTTTACCGTGATTTCTCCCTGTGTGTGTGTGCGCGCGAATGAGTGTGGGTGTGTGTGGTGCGCATGTGCTAATGCATTCTCCATGTAATAGCCTACATGCTAAATGTATTTTATTTTTTTTGTGTTAGGCATTTTGTGGAGAGGATGATTAACTCACTCACATCCATATTGTTTTATGTCGCCATCATACAGGTATGTGTGTGGTTGCTCAGCTTCCATTTGTTATGTTCATAGATGTTTAGTTGTGTGCTTCACTGTGTGGAAAGATGTGATAACTTTTAGGAGATAGTGCTGCATAGTCAGTCTGCGCTGTTCCTGACTGAGACAGGCATTTTGTGGAGAGGATGATTAACTCACTCACATCCATATTGTTTTATGTCACCATCATACAGGAATAAAACTCCAGTGTGAAACCAGTATTTCCAGTGTACGAAATACACGTACAGTTTTTTATCAGAAAATTATTTATCATCGTTGGAAATATGTCAGGCGGGTGACCAAAACTGTCAAAGAAATACCCTTGTTTATGTTTTGTAATATAAATAGCCAGCCAATGTTCACCAGGCATGTTAGAGGGCTGCGTGTTTACAATCAACATAGCTGGATATTTATAAACACCATGTTTAGGGAGCTGATCGCATGCTAGGACCCCCAGAAAATCTGTACCCCTAATAATTCTTTTCCTAACAATACTATTAATTCTATCGTATTCATTATGTTTTTTTAGTAGTAATCCATCAATACTTGTCTCCTGTTTGATATCTCGATAACTGAATCGAAAACAGAATAACAAATAAGATTAACAGTGCGTGGTAGAGGAACTCTGAAACGAGCTTCCAGCCTCACATTGCCGGTTTTAATTAGTGACACATTCCCTGCACACCCTTCATCGGGTTCCAAATTGAAACAGAATAATGTGTAACCGGCTCCGAAATCTTGACGTGATATGGCCAACGATCTGTCTTTTAGATGACGTCCGGTGGTCTGAATCAGCTGATAATACTCTCTTGTGTACTGGCCTCTCTGGAAGAATGGTTGAAAGGGTTTTGCAGGAAAAGACTGACCGTCAGCGTATAGACTTATAAACTCTGTATCGAAGTTCTCAAAATTAAACGGATTGCGCACATAATTTCCTGTATATCCCTCGTTATCAACAAAACCGACAATAACAAATTTAGGGATCTGACCAATATAGAGATTTTCTTGGTTGCACACCCTGGTTCCTGCAGGTATGGAGAAAGTTTTCAAAGCCACTTTGTCTATAGCGTATTTAGCATTAGTATGCTGTAGAGCCCTGCTATGGGCCAGACGTACAGTTGCAGCAACAGATACCTTTTTCACAAATACACTGGCTGACATAATCTTAACTCGAAATTGTACATTTCCCGGCGTCATAAGAGAAAATTCATCCTTAGACCGTATACATTTCAGAGAAATATCGACACCATTTAGTAATAGTTTTTCTTGAAAAAACAAATCAGAGTGTATCGGGGCGATTAACTCCACGATTCTGCTGTCTCCTGTGTATTCTCCTCTAGCCGCCAACCCTGTGTTGTCTCCGCTTATGGACGCATCGTTCATATGAGTACTACTGCTTTACAAAACAAACCGGTACTGAATTGTGTATCCAAAGTGTCCCGTCCATAGTTAATCAAACATTCAATTATATCGCGATATGGCTATGTGTTGGAGGATTGTGTTATAAGTCTATCCCCCAACATTATATCGACCTGTGAGAATAATGTACATCCTGGATAGTTTATAAATTCTACGTTGGCGCCTTGAGCTATGTTTGTACCGTCTGCATTTACAATCCTCACACGTGTAAAAATTGTCAGGCCTGGACGAAAATGAGGACTCAGATGTAGTGGATATCACTTTAAGCACACTTTATTGGATTCGGCTCCTTCTTTGAAGAGTGAAAAATGAATAAGCTATGAAACACTTACTATCTCTTAGAGGCCTGGCTAGAAAATCAGGGAAAAATAAAACTTCCAAAAGGGGGGAAAACACACATAAAAAGGGAGGGACAATAACACTAGAAACAAGGAAAACAGAAGACTAGACTAGAAATCAAAACTCTCACAAGGAGGAAAACAAAAAGGCTAGATTAATAACACAAAACGCTCCCGAAGGAGGAAAACCAAATCTAAGATAAAAGGGACAAAAGAAAACGGCTCACCAAAACAGGAGGCTCAGCAACAATCTAATAAAAATAACAGGGCAAAAGAAAAGGCTCACCTAAACAGGAGGCTCTAATACTATCTAACACTATCTAACAAAAAATCACTCCGCAAACGGGAGGACAAAAGGCAGTTACAACAAAATACAAAATCACACTAAACTAGAAAAGATTATCAACAAAAAATCACTCTTAAAGAGGAAGCAGAAAACAACTTACGTGGCAAAAAATTCTCTTGGCAAAACTGACTATGGCTATGATTCAGGGCTTGAGTGCACAGACTAAGACGAAACACTTTGGCACAAGACAAAGGGAAGACGCCGACTATATACACATGAGGGAAATGGGGAACAGGTGGAAACGATCAGGGATCAGGTGAGACAATCAGACCGGTGACACATGAGGAAGGGCAAGTGACCTGAAACGAGAGGAGAGTTAGATTTCAAAATAAAACAGGAAGTAACAAGACAAAAACCCAAGACAAGACAAACCTCACCGCGGTGTGACAGTACCCCCCCCCCTCTAGGGCCGACTCCTGACGGCCCAGGCTGGTCAGGGTGGTCCCTGTGGAAGTCTGTAATGAGCATAGAGTCCAGGATGTAATGAGACGGGACCCACTGCCTCTCCTCAGGACCATATCCTACCCAGTCCACCAGATATTGTTTACCTCGGCCCCGGTTGCGAACTGCCAGTAACCGCTTGACTTTGTACACCAGACCGCCGTCTATCACTTCTGGGGGCGGCGGAGGGGCAGCGGCTGGGACCATCGGACTCTCTTTGGCGGGCTTGACCCGGCTTACGTGGAAGGTCGGGTGAACACGGAGGGATCGGGGCAGGCGAAGGCGAACTGCTGCAGGACCGATGAGCTTGGTGATGGGAAACGGACCCACGAACCGTGGCGCCAGCTTTTTGGAAGGGACTTTAAGATGAAGATCCTTGGCGGAGAGCCACACTCTCTGTCCTGGCTGGTAGGCAGGGGCGGGCCGTCTCTTGCGGTCCACAGTCTTCTTGACCCGGTCCCCTTGACGGCTCAAAACCTGCTTGGCGGCTGCCCAGATGCGGTGGCAGCGGCGAACCATGGCATGGACGGAGGGTACAGACACCTCCAGCTCGTTGTCTGCGAACACAGGAGGCTGGTAACCAAACACACATTTGAACAGTGAAATACCTGTGGCCGAGGTGGGCAGTAGGTTGTGGGCATACTCGATCCAGACCAGGTGTTTGCTCCATGTCGAGGGATTCTGAGAGACCAGACACCGGAGGCCGGTTTCCAGTTGCTGGTTGAGGCGTTCGGTCTGGCCGTTGGCCTCCGGGTGATAACCCGAAGTCAGGCTGGTTTTGGCTCCGATGAGTCGGCAGAACTCCCTCCAGAACCGGGAGACGAACTGGGGGCCCCGGTCTGAAACAATGTCTTTGGGAAATCCGTGAACTTTAAAAACATTGTTCATCATGATCTCCGCCGTTTCTTTGGCGGAGGGCAGTTTTGGCAGAGCAATGAATCTAGCCATCTTGGAGAATCTGTCCACCACTGTGAGGACAGTGGTGTTACCTTGAGAGACCGGGAGCCCCGTGACGAAGTCCACCGAGATGTCGGACCACGGTCTGGAGGGGATGGGAAGTGGCTGCAGGAGACCCATGCGTGACCTGGAGGACGTCTTGTTTCGGGCGCAGACCGAACATGCCTCTACGTACTCCCGGACCTCCGGCTCCATGGAGGGCCACCAGAACCTCCGGGAGATAGCGAACATCGTTCTTCGAACTCCCGGATGGCAGGAAAGCAGCGAGGTGTGGGCCCAGTGGATCACCTGTGGGCGCAAATCAACCGGGACAAACAAACGATTCTCTGGGCACCCACTAGGTGACGGAGCCTCACCATTAGCCTGCTTAACCTCATTTTCTATCTGCCAGGTCAGTGCTCCAACCACACATGTAAGTGGGAGGATCGTTTCTGGATCCTTGGCAACAGGCTCAGGGTCGAAGAGATGAGACAGTGCGTCTGGCTTGGCGTTTCGGGACCCCGGCCTGTATGAGAGAGAAAAGGAGAATCGGTTAAAAAATAGCGCCCACCTGGCCTGGCGAGAATTGAGTCTTTTAGCTTTTTTGATGTATTCTAGGTTTTTATGATCAGTCCAGACAATGAATGGATGGTCAGCCCCCTCGAGCCAGTGTCTCCACTCCTCCAAAGCTAGTTTGACCGCCAGCAACTCTCGTTTACCAATGTCGTAGTTCCTCTCCGCCTTGGATAGCCGCCGTGACAGGAAAGCACAAGGGTGCATCTTACCATCCTGCTCTGACCGCTGTGAAATGATGGCCCCGAACCCCTTCGTTTGAGGCGTCCACCTCTACCACGAACTGTCGTCGAGGATCCGGCAGGGTGAGGATGGGGGCCGAGGTAAATCGATGCTTGAGGACCCGAAAAGCAGCATCCGCTTCTGGAGACCAGCGGAACTGCACCTGTGTGGAGGTAAGAGCATGGAGAAGAGCAGCTATTGCGCTAAAGCCTCTGATGAACCGCCTGTAAAAGTTAGCAAACCCAAGGAACTGCTGAACCTTTTTGCGGCTATCAGGTCTGGGCCACTCGACCACAGCGCTAATTTTAGCCGGGTCCATCTGCACTCTTCCAGGGGCTACGATGAAGCCCAGGAAGGAGACAGTGTCGGCATGGAATTCACTCTTTTCTGCTTTGACATAGAGTTTATTTTCTAGCAGTCTCTTTAATACCTGGGTTACGTGGTTTTGGTGGGTAGTCAGGTCAGGGGAGTAGATAAGTATATCGTCCAAATATACATACACAAAGTGGTCGAGAAAGTCTCTTAGCACGTCGTTAATCATGGCCTGGAATACGGCAGGAGCATTAGTGAGACCAAATGGCATGACCTTGTACTCGTAGTGTCCACTAGGAGTATTAAAACCAGTCTTCCACTCGTCACCCTCTCTTATCCGCACCAAGTGATAGGCGTTGCGAAGATCCAACTTGGTGAAGATCTTGGCCTGTTGGAGCTGGTCAAAAACAGATGACATAAGAGGAAGTGGATAGCGGTTCTTTATGGTTATGTCATTGAGTGGGCTGTAGTCAATACACGGTCTTAGAGAGCCGTCCTTCTTCCCCACAAAGAAGAAACCGGCTCCGGCTGGTGATGAGGAGGGGCGAATCAGTCCAGCTTTCAGGGAGGTCTCAATGTACTCCCTCATGGCCTTCTTCTCTGGCCCAGAAATCGCGTACAGGCGGCCTCTGGGAATGGTGGAGCCTGGAGTCAGTTCAATGGCACAATCATAAGGTCGATGAGGGGGAAGTGACAGAGCTTTGGTCTTGTTAAACACCTCTTTAAGGTGGTGGTAGCAGGAAGGTACGGAGCTCAGGTCCGGGTAATTGGGATCTGTGACGGGGTTAACAGAAATCAAATGAATGCCTGTGACTTCCTCCTCATGCACCGAGAGCTTCAGACAGTCGCTCATACAGTCCCCTCCCCAGCCCAGGATCTCTCCTGATCTCCAATTTATATGGGGATTGTGGCGGTGTAACCATGGCTGTCCCAAAATGAGAGTCTGAGAAGGTGACTTGAATACATAAAGTCGAATGTTCTCCTGGTGGTTGTTGATGCACAATTTGAGAGGTGCTGTGATGTGTGTGATTGTGAAAAGGTCCTGTCCATTAAGAGCTTTAGCTCGGATGGGCTTAGCTAAAAGTTCTGTGTTAAGACCCAGCTGTTCTGCTAAATTCCAGTCTATCAGGCTCTCATCCGCCCCCGAGTCTATGAGCACCTTGAGTTCAGTGGTGGTGTGATGTTTTACCTGGACTGTAGTGAGAGTACGTGATGGGATGCCTGCAACCTTGAATTTACTCACCACCAGGGTCTTTTTGGCAGTGCAGGTGGCGACGAGATGACCGGGTTCACCGCAGTAGAAACAGCGGCCCTCCTGTAGACGTCTCCGTCGCTCCTCGGGTGTCAGTCGGGCTCTCCCTCTCCTTCTGGAGGAGGAAAATGACGCTGCTCTGGTGGAGATCGACGGGTGGTCGACCAACCTGGTGCTTGCGTGCGTAGGGGTCTCTCCATCGTTGTGGGTCTCATGGTGCGTTGCTGCCTGAGGTGGCGGGTTCGGTTATCCGTCCGGATAGCGAGGGCGATGAGTGAGTCGAGGTCTGTGGGTAGGTCCAAAGGAACCAGGAGGTCTTGGATAGGAGCTGCCAATCCCTTCAGAAACACGTCGTATAGGGCCGTAGTATTCCAGCCAATCTCCGCCGATATGGTGCGAAACTGGATGGCGTAGTCACAAACTGAGTTGTTGCCCTGTTTCAGCCCGCTCAGCTCTCAAGCCTTTTCCCGGTGGGTCGTTACCGGGTCAAAAGTCTTCTGCAGCGCCGTTTCAAACTCTGTGAGTGATCTGCAAACTGGTGAATCTCGGGCCCACTCTGCCGAGGCCCAGGCCTTGGCTCTCCCGGCAAGGTGGGAAATCATAAATGCAATCTTTGAGCGGTCGGTGGGAAAAGCTTGGGGGTTTAGCTCATAATGTATAGAGCAGTCTATAAGGAAGGTTTTGCATAAACCTAGTTCGCCAGAGAATCGTGCTGGTGGAGCTAACTTACATGCTGCTCCCACGACAGGCACAGTAGGGACGGGATTCACTGGTGTAGTGGCTGCTACTACCGGAGGCTCGGGTGCTGCAGTCGTTTGCACTAGATGATCGTGCAGGCCCTGAAGTTGTGAGGAGAGAAGCCCCATCTGGGAAGCCATGGCGGTCTGGAATTCCTCCTGACGGGAGAGCCGGGCTTCTTGGGCTCGCAGGGCTGCCGTGAGCTGTTCTATCCCTGCTGAGTCCATACTGGCCAAAGTGTAATGTCAGGCCTGGACGAAAATGAGGACTCAGATGCAGTGGATATCACTTTAAGCACACTTTATTGGATTCGGCTCCTTCTTTGAAGAGTGAAAAATGAATAAGCTATGAAACACTTACTATCTCTTAGAGGCCTGGCTAGAAAATCAGGGAAGAATAAAACTTCCAAAAGGGGGGAAAACACACATAAAAAGGGAGGGACAATAACACTAGAAACAAGGAAAACAGAAGACTAGACTAGAAATCAAAACTCTCACAAGGAGGAAAACAAAAAGGCTAGATTAATAACACAAAACGCTCCCGAAGGAGGAAAACCAAATCTAAGATAAAAGGGACAAAAGAAAACGGCTCACCAAAACAGGAGGCTCAGCAACAATCTAATAAAATTAACAGGGCAAAAGAAAAGGCTCACCTAAACAGGAGGCTCTAATACTATCTAACACTATCTAACAAAAAATCACTCCGCAAACGGGAGGACAAAAGGCAGTTACAATAAAATACAAAATCACACTAAACTAGAAAAGATTATCAACAAAAAATCACTCTTAAAGAGGAAGCAGAAAACAACTTACGTGGCAAAAAATTCTCTTGGCAAAACTGACTATGGCTATGATTCAGGGCTTGAGTGCACAGACTAAGACGAAACACTTTGGCACAAGACAAAGGGAAGACGCCGACTATATACACATGAGGGAAATGGGGAACAGGTGGAAACGATCAGGGATCAGGTGAGACAATCAGACCGGTGACACATGAGGAAGGGCAAGTGACCTGAAACGAGAGGAGAGTTAGATTTCAAAATAAAACAGAAAGTAACGAGACAAAAACCCAAGACAAGACAAACCTCACCGCGGTGTGACAAAAATATATGATTCATTCAGGTCTAGGTAATCCTCCCCGCTAGCCGATATGTAAAATTCCAGAGGTCCAGTGTCCGTTATTGCAGAAATAGGTGGGATTTTGACAAAAGTAGATTTCTCAATGGATGTCTGAGTGTAGGGTACTGTAAACAGATCCAACTCGGTCTTCACACATTCTTCAGACTGGTTATGAATGAGCGCCATGGTTGTATTCCTAGAGTTGTACCCTAAAATATGTCTCTAGACAAAGTCCTGGAACGACTGATCCGAGCTCTGCGTCTCTTGATGGTTGCCTTCTTTTTGAAGGCTTTGCGTCTTTTAACACCGGTTTTACGTTTTTTAGCCCCCGTTTGGCTACGCCCTCGTCTGGAAGGAGGTCTTTTCAAAGGTCTTCTACTATACACCATCAGACCACTCCCCTCCTGTTGCCTTGATAGTGTGTTTCTTGCAATATTCGACACAACATCCCCCATAATGTTTGTAGCGGCTGTTTTTAAGTGGGGTTTTGCTAGATTGAACCCACTTTTTAACAAAGGTACTGCCATTCTGAATAGACTACGAAATATCCCCCCTAACCCATTACCGTATTGGGTACTGCTCCCTACAAATCCTGGTAAATCTCCCCCTGCCTGGTTCATGTAGTAGGTCATATATCTACCATCATCGCGTGTAAATGGTGTGTGTGTCATTTTTTATTATTTTTTTTTCTCCAATTAGTGATTAGAAAAACTGCCTCACAGGTCTGAAGTGTAGTTTGACAATGACTTTACCTAATGCAAAAGGTATATACTGATTTTGATCGTTTTTTAACGAGATCTCTATATCATCAATAATCGATTTGGAGAGCGATGTGTAGTGTGGCTTGTCATAAGTCAGAGTGGGCATACGCCTTATCTCGTCCGACACATTTATACAGCGGAGAAGTGGCACATAGCTATCACCCAGTAGTTGATAATCCACAATATCACTATAGAGAAATATATTATACGTTCCTGCGTGAATATCGGTGGGGTGTGGAGCAGTATATTGTTTCCTAAAATTTAGGGTGATAGGTATTTTGACCGGCTCCCCTGGATTGAAACCTAGTAGCTCTGTTAGACGCCCTTTAAATGTTAAAGTATATCCTTCAGCCCCCAAAAAATTAACAAAATTCGTAATATTGTTGTACACCAGACTTAGGCAGGACATCGGCGGGGTTACTATGCATTTTGAATTAAATTCTTTCGGTATTCTAGGTATAGTATCATAGAAGCCCACGGCTAGAGATATAGTATATGTCTTCTGTGTTTTATAGTCATAGATATCCACATTGGCATCCGCTGCTGGGAAACTATTCCATACGTGGGGATATTGGACTTCAATAACACCGACTTCATATGGTTCGTTCAGGACTATCGGTTTAGCTAATTTAGTCCTATATTGCCATATCTTGTTATTTGGATATACATGTAGTGAAGCATTACTAGGTAGTGTGACATAAAACCCGTTTCTCTCCATAGTTCTGATACGCACGAGCCAATATTCAAAAGTGACTCTGTAAGGAGTTAGTACACCCCCTTTTATCACACATTTACGATATCTTTTTCAGGGAGCCATGAGTTAAATTTCTCAGGCCACCCCAACCATTTAACAAAGACCATATTTTTATGACCTAATTTCCATATTTGGACAGTATTTTTTCTATTTTAAAAGTTTTGTTTTTATCAATAATCACTAGTTGTAGCTCTGGCTCGTAGAATGTACCTTTCACTACTTCCCCCGCACAATCTAATAGCCTGTATACAGGTGGATCTCTTGCTATACATGCGGCTATTGTAAAATACTCGTCTGTGTAGGTTTGTTCGTAACCTTTTCTAAACACGCTACGAAGTTTTGAAATTCTCTCTTTATCCCCCAAACTAAATTTAAAGGATGATGCTCTCGACGGTTTCAGCTTATATAAATTGTTAAAGACTGTTTTCTCGTTGTCTTTATTTACAGAGCTGGGGGACATCTTTATTGATCTATGATGGTGGTGAGTCATGGAAATTGCAGTGTTGCTCGTCCACCTGCGCACCAGGGGGCATAGACAGGGAATCACGGTGGTAACATAGTCTATATAGGGGAGTCACTGGTGAACAGGTGGAGGGGAATTAGGATCACGGAATTTGTTTGTGTTTGTGTTCGTCCAAGATGTCTTCTGTTATATCATAACGTTAGTCTTTTTGGTTTTCTTTCATATTTACATGTTGGTTTCAGTCCAGTCATTCAACACAGCAGTTTTTTTGTAAATATTTTTTTCTCTGCGGAAAATAAATGGAAAAATGCATACGTCATGGCCGACCTCATATTTTGCACAGCGACGTGTTGGAAATGACTTCAAATTCCCTCAAGTGGCAGTTTTGTGGTTAGATTGCCACTACACTCTCCATGCTGCATGCATTAAAGAGATCTGATTCATCTTCACCCATCACCCACCTAACCCCAGATTTCTACTTTTACTTTTTTTTTTTTTTTACATAGCAACAGTCCTGTGTTGTCTTTCAGAGAATCAATACATTTTGTAATGCCCTATTAACACATTCAGATGTAACTTTATGTCCTGTAAACACATTTAGTTCTCCATCCTTATCCAGATTTCTGTAATTATTATACTTTTTGCAGAGATGATGACTTTTCAGTCACAGGAGTTGAGGAGTTGGACGAGTAATGTTGTAAAGTAATATGATATTTCAAGGTCCTTGAAAAGCTGGATTTACTGTCAGACATATAATTATGCTTATCTTTCCACAGGACAATTACTGCTATAACAGTAGAGGATTGCGACAGCACCAACATCAACAGCCTAACCTCTTGGCCAACACTGACCTGGGTTTATAATCAGTCAAGAAACCTCTTGACGTCCTTCCTGTATATAGTTGTTAATGCTAATTGTACTGTATATTGTCTAAATGATAAAAGCTAAACCAATTTTGTAGTGTTGATGAAGGTTCTCAGTCATCCAGGTCATGGTAGTTAGTCCACTTCATTAGAACTGAGGAAGCCTCTTGGGTGAGAGGTGGAACGTTGTCAATAAACTGAAACACGCCAGTTGCCTATGATACAGCACTTAGATATTTTTGTGGTGTTATTTATTTACATGTGTTCCAAAAGATTCAATAAACAAGAGTCTTACCTAATTCAGTTGTTATTATTAGTGCATCATGTAAAGTGTAAGAACTGTAATGGGATGGTTGTTTACGCTGGAAGTGTAAAGATATGGCATTTATCATTTTCAAGACTTTTTTCAAACAAGTTAGAGATAATGCAAAACAAGGAATAGTTCCAGCACTTCATGTGATTGCTCCAAATGCCGTCCTCGAATTCTGGATGAGCAACATGATTAGATATGTTTATGGAAATTGTACAGATGTCCTAGTTTATATATATAAAAAAATCATTTTATCTATTGATGCTTTTGACTTGAAGTACCAGCCCTTTAAATTTGTATTTCTTTTTACATTTTTCTGCTTACTGAGTTTAATGTTATGCACCAAAACGCAAATTCAAATTGTGAAAAAGTTACATGCCTGGTCAATATACTGTACGAACACAAATAGTTGTAGGTGGTGTTTATCAGAAAAAAAGCACAAGTAATGTTCAACTTTAGATACCTGCTCACGTGCAATCCTTTGAGCTTAAAGAACTTCTATTAGACATATGTCATCTTTTCTGAGAACATTTGCTCCTTGACCTGTCACCCTCCCACGTCCACGGCCTCTGCCTCCACTTCCTTGATGTGTCTTCGTCATCAGAGTCAACAATGCTCTCATCATGGAAGCTCTATCATGCAAAACATTGTATCATCATGAGTCCAACACAATATTCACGTTTGTCTGTGAATCACTGAGGGTAACATTTAGCAGGCCCACCACTAATCTTGATGTTTTAGCTTTGCCATATCTAACATTACCATAGCCATCTGCTGCTAGCTAACCAGCAATAAGTTACAACATCAAAATACACTTTTCAAAAAAATTTCTGAATACTAACAAAGCTAACTTGACAGCTATAAGTACTAGCAATGTCTATGTTGGTTGTTTAAGTTAAATATGATAATATTAGGTGTTTACTTACAGGCAAATGAGACATGAGGTAGCTACTTGTAGTTAGATGTTTTAATGAAAACAATGCACCGATACTCTCTTCTTCCCACCGCTCATGAGGACTCAGGACTATGTTGGCGGTAGTTGGCTGTTGTCGGATAGTGGGCGTTTATGGTTTGGGGAAAGTGGCTTTGGAGAGAGTGAGTGCAGGGGGTGGCATTTTTTGGCTGGATACTTTCAAAATCAAGCCTGGGCTCGACGGTTTTTCATTCTTACCAACCCCAGCTTTAAGCAGTAGAGTAAACATTATAAGCTGTACATAGCCAGCACCTTATAGGCCAAAAAGAGTTTTTCATAACTATTGTATGTTTTTTATTGAACTTGTTTGTCACACACCTTACTGTTACATGTTACATTGTCACACAGAACAGGAGGGAAAAGAACACAGAGAACAACAGTTTGTGGTGTCGTGCTAAAATAAACATATCTGCTGCGCAACTTTAAAGTGTGATTTTTTTGAAGAGCAAGATGATTGATCATGCCTCCATGTTGGAAAACTGCATCACCAGTGTACAGAGTTACTGACACCCACATCGTTACCACCTCAACCCATGTAGATATGTTGGTGATGTCTTGACCCAAAAACCTGATGTGGTCACTTGCAAATAATAGTGTGGACACAAACACAATTTCAATGGTCTTGAAAAGTGGACTTTGGGCTAAAAGCTGCTTTACACTTTGGTTTTCATAATTAGAAAAAGGTCATTAAACAGAACTTTCATCTTCCTTTCACTATTCCAATCATAGCACATTTGATTTGTTGTTAGCATCTGTATGTTTTAACAGAGCACTTGTGGGGGCCTTTAGGTTGCTGAGATTTGAGAATTTGCTTTGTATGATGTGTCCGTATTGTGAGTGTTGATGTTGTGGCGCAAACATTCTAGTTGCTTGTCTATGCTCATGAGCAAACTCGGGGAATTGCTGAGTATACAGATGGTCTGTGTACTGCAGTTCTGGAGTTATTAATCTCTGACATTTTGTTTTGGTTTGCTTGTCTATGTGTGTGTTTAGGTTATAGCCCTGAATAACAGCAGCTCCATACTGGAATGGCTTTAGCCCTACATCTTTTATCTGGGAAGGGTCCACTGCCCCGCCATCTTTCAGGCAGGTGTTTGCTAGCTTTGCTTGTAGCTTTCTTAAATGAGATACTTCCCTCGCCATTTGCTGTAGCCCAACCAGACTGTCCACCTTTTCCCAGAAAGTAGTGTTAAAGTGCAGGTAGATCCTCCAGTCTAAAGCATTCCACCTCTTGATTTTCTCTGCAGTGTTTGGTAAAAGTGTTTGCCGAGTACGTTTACTCCGGCTGTTGAGCTTAAAGGAAACAACATCTTCCAGGGACCAACAAAGGGCATGCTTGAGCAAGATCATGGACTCATCGAAGTATTCAGAAATAAGAATAAGATGGAAGTCTTGTTGGATGGCTGCAATAGCCATGTTGACTTTCTCCTCAAGGTCTTTAGCATTAGCTGCAACATTGTTGTCAAAACCAAAGTCAAAAGCCATTATATTGTGAGCATAGTGGTTGTTCATCACTGATGAGTTGTAGTTTCTCCAGCTGCTGTCTAGGAAGTTGTCCAGGCTATGAGTCTTATGGAAGGCTGGGATGCTCTTGTAGTAAATAAAGATGGACTCCATCATGGCCACGGGATGCCTTAAGATTGAAAAGTAGAAGGTGTCTTCAGGCATCACTTTTGCCACCTGGGGAAAACAATAAAAAGACATTTATTTAATATTTAGCATTTTGAAAAGTTAAATTTCTATTTCACTGTCACTGTAATGCCTTTTTTAAAAAAGAAATTGTCTTTTTCTTTTACAGCTTAGAGAAATAACATTTAGAAGAAACCGGCAAATCATCTTTTGACAAACTCTAAAGCCAACATGTCCATTAGGGCCCTGTGCAGGAAAGTGCTCTGGACTCATTTGGCCAACTAAGTGGAGACCCTTAAGATTGCCCAGCAGTGCCATTTTTTCCTCATATTGATACCGTAAGTGGTGAACATGTGATATGTGCACTCCCTACAGCACATACTTTTTGGATGGAACTTTCTGGAATTCACTGAGGGTAACTAAGGGCCAGTTCTTACTTTGACAAACGTGTCCATGGGGGTTTGCATGTCCGTGAGGGTCTGTGTGAAATGTCGTCACCCGCTCGTGCCTGCAAAGATCCATGTGGAGCCAAAACTTGTGATCATTCTAACTGTACACATAACAAGCGTGCAGACTGTGCATGCTTGTCTAATCCACACTCCCAAGTAGAACGTGGCGGTTTTGACACCTCACCTCACCTGAGTGAGGTCAAAAAATTTGTCAGTTAGCTCTATGAGGACCCAAATGGCCTTGCACATATGGGTAGCTAATTGGGGTGGGCTATGTTTTGGTTCTATGTAACCATTTAGCTATTGCATCATGAGTTAATTACGGTGCAGTTGTTCATGTAGTAGCATTAATTGGTATACATTGGCTATGCATCATTAAACCATGTGTGGCTTCACCAATAAGCTGGATGCCAACTGCAGCAACTGAATAGAATATAATAGAAAATCACTGACGGGTAACATGTTACTGCATAATGAGAAAGCTTAATTACTGTAATAAACTATATTTTGCTGACAATACTTTCATACGTCAGGCAAAGGTGGATTCGGTCTGTACTCAGTCTATAATCCACCAGAACCTGGTTCGACCCGGGACTTTGGTGGAGGCATCCTTGGTGAATATTCGGTGTGTGCATGGGGATATTCACAGCTATCCTGTGGTGCCAGTGGAAATTAGACATAGGGGGAAAAAGCATAGCGTTAAGGCTGTGGTTAGCTCCTGCCTGGTGCACCCCCTGATTTGGGGCACGGATTGGCCTGGGTTTAATAAATTAGTGGGGCAATGTGTGGGGGTGCATTCACGACCGTTAGGGACATGGGATATGTGTACTGTGCTCAGTGGTGACATGAGGTTGTCCGACGCTGCAGACGGGGAGGGGGAACCGGCGGAGCCTTCGCAGGAGCTCCGCAGCTTCCCATGTTACGCTCCCTGGAAGATTTTCCACTTGAGCAGTCTTGTGATGATACTCTACGCTTTGCCTTGGACCAAGTGATAAAAATTGATGGTCATTTGGTGCGCCCTGATGCCGTGCAGGCATATCCACACTTCTCATTAATTAGGGACAGATTGTATAGAGTGAGTCGTGACACTCAGACCCAAAAAGCCACCGGGCTCAGCCAGGTGGCTCATTATAAGACCGGATAACGGCCCGATTCTATTGGCCCGGCATTCGGGGAGATGTACACCGCTGGTGTGCGTCTTGCCCTGAATGCCAGCTGGTTAACCAGCTGGCCATCCCAAGAGCGCCTTTGAGCACGTTACCACTTGTGATGGCCACAGCTGTGGCCACACAGCCATGACAACGGTAGCCCACTGCACCTACATTCACATTATACACTATACTATTTTGTTTCTATATTTATGTTAACCATATTTTGTTTATACATTCTATAAGTTGGTTTAACACTTAAGTATTGAAATAACTCACACAGGTTTGGTTGCATACAACATACTTTATTATTTGGCAATACATTAGTTTTATTTGAGCACATATATTTAGTTAGCTTTTGTTGTTTCTAATCTCTCTCTGTTCTTTGAGTTACCGGTGCTGTTGGTGCTGCTGGTGCTGTTGGTGTTGCTGGGATCCTCCTGATAAAAGGATCCGCCCCCACACGCTCAGCCATTTTATAAGAGGCAGCACTAATTGGGCCAACCCAAGGGCTGGTGCACCATGGGGGGGGAGTTTAGTGTTTTAGTTATGTATATTATTTTCCTTAGACCATTAGTAATTTCAGTTTGTTTGGTTATGCATAGATTGTGTTTATTCTAATACGTTACCTTTCCTAGGTTGTTTTGTTTGTGAATTAGCTGTGGTCTTTTGTGTTTAGGGTTTAAGTTAACCCCTCTTTTGTTAGTATGGGCTGACCACCCAGTATATAAGTTCTCCCTTGTGTTCATTAGGGAGGTCTGTTTAATTCTGTTCTGTTTTGTCTTCTGTTAGTTTATTCAGTTGACTTTTGCACAGGTTTGTTAATTTGACCTCTTTTATGGGCCCAGACCTTATGTTCATTTGAGTAATTTGGTTTCTGTATATTTTGGGTAAATAAAACCTTTTTTTTTGAAGTTACTATCTGTTGCCCTCATTGCAACCGACTCGGTCCCTCACATATGGTGGCAGTGGTGGGATCAGCCAGTTGAGGACACAGGTATTTTTTTTTCTCTTTTTTTTTCCTTTTTTCCCCTTTTGTCTTCTTCTCCATTTGTGAAGACATGCCGGTCCGTGGAGGAAGAGTGGCAAGAGGTGGTCGAGCAGATCTCAGGACACAAACAGGGTTGGAAGCCCAGGCTGAAGGTGAGGAAGAGATGCAGGAGGGAGCTTTAAAAGAAGATGGCACTGGGGGTGAAGAGAGTAGAGAGCCAACATTGAGAGACTTAACAGGCATTCTACAGGCCTTCATGGGGCAACAGGAGGCCCGGGAGGCGAAAAGGAAAGAGGAAGCTACAAGGCAGGAGCAACGGTTCCAAGCATTACAGAACCAGTTCAGGCTTCTGCAGGAGGATGTACAGGCAGCGCAGGCACACACATCTCCAGCACTAGAGCCCACTTCTACTGTGCAGGCTCTGGACCCAGATGGTGGTCGGCTGCAGGCCCAAGCTGCAGCCTCAGTCGAGCCCATCCAGCCTGTGAGTAATCCGTCAGGTCAGTCTCGATTCTCTCATGAACCCAGACTAGAGAAGTTAACAGAAAATGATGATGTTGAGCACTTTCTCATTACGTTTGAGAGGATAGCAGCTGCATGTCGGTGGCCGAGATCAGATTGGGTTTTCCGACTCATTCCACTTCTGACTGGTAAGGCTCGAGGAGCATATGTAAATATGGATGTTGATGATTCCCTGGAATATGATGCTGTAAAAACTGCTATACTGAGAAAATATGATGTTAACCCTGAGACCTACAGGCAGAGGTTCCGCTCACTGGATGTTGGACCTGATGAGAGCCCCAAGGAGCTCTATGTGAGGCTCAAAGAGCTCTATGGGAAGTGGATCCAACCTCAAGGTAAAACAGTTCATGATGTTGGAGAAATTATTATTCTGGAACAATACTTGAGAATGTTGTGTCCTGAGCTTCAGGTTTGGGTAAAGGAGCATGATCCAAAGTCAGCTGCAGAAGCTGCTACTCTGGCTGATGTGTTTGTGGCTGCACGGAAAAACAATCAGCCGTGGAGCAACCCCACCTGGAAGGACATCCGCAGACCTGGCCCTCCTCAACACTACCAGAGGTCACCAGCAGGTGGGGGTAAGCCTCCTGTAAGGGAGAGCCAGCAAACACAATCAAGAGCTCCCAATAAAACACCCACTTGTTACCTGTGTGGACAGGAAGGCCATATTAAACCAATGTGCCCACAGAATCCAGCCAAGCTCACTCAAATGTGTTTTGTTCCACGCCAAGCTGACATTAAGCCTCACACTAACCAGTCCATGAAAACAACCAATGTCAAAATAAATGGAGAACACCTCAGAGCCCTGATTGACACTGGCAGTACTCAGACTCTTGTGCACAGGAAATATGTGCCAGCCAATACTGTTTGCACTCTGGAGACTATTCCCATTTGCTGTGTACATGGTGATGAGAAGTTTTACCCCACGGCAGACATCTATATTGAAGTACATGGACAGGCCTATCTGTTAAATGTTGGAGTTGCAGATAACTTGCCCTTTCCAGTGGTTTTAGGTGATGACCTCCCTGTACTTTTTGATCTGCTAAATCCAGTGCAAAGTTGTAATGTTGCAGTCACCAGAGCACAAGCTAAACAGGGGGAGGTAGATTCCCCAGCCCTCAGTGCCTTGCCATTCTATGGTGTCAGGCTTGAAACACAGCCCGGGAAGTGTCGGAAGCCCCGTAGGCAAAAGAGGCAAGAGAAATTCCAACACACTGCTTTACATTCATCAGCTGAGGCTGCTCCAGATGTGCCTTTAGGTTTTCAAGTACCTGACAACATAATGCAACTGCAACAAGAGGACCCAACACTGTCTGTCTTTTTTCAGAGAGCAAAGGAGAGGGAACCTGATGGCAGGACGGAAGAGTACTTCCTTCAGAATGGGGTTCTTTACCGTCAGCATGGCCAGGTTAAACAGCTAGTGGTCCCGCAGGTGGCCCGAGACATGGTACTTACCTTGGGCCACTCAATTCCCTGGGCTGGCCACCTGGGGAAACACAAGACCACAGCTCGTATTAAACACCATTTTTTCTGGCCAGGTTTGAGTTTTGATGTTTCCCAGTTCTGCAGGAGTTGCCCTCAGTGCCAAAAGACCTCAATGAGAGGCCCCACCAGAGCTCCTCTCCAGCCACTCCCCATCATTACTACTCCCTTTGAATGCTTGGGGATGGACGTTGTTGGCCCTGTGGAAAAGAGTAAATCAGGCAACCGTTACATGTTGGTCATTACCGATTATGGTACCAAATATCCTGAAGTGTTCCCATTGAAATCTGTTAAAGCAAAAACTGTGGCTTTTTCTCTGGTTCAGTTTTTTTCAAGAGTGGGATTCCCCTGTGAAATTTTGACAGACCAGGGCACTAACTTTATGTCCAACCTTTTGAAACAGGTTTACCAGCTGCTGGGCATAAAGAGTGTACGCACCACCCCATACCATCCGCAGACAGATGGTTTGACAGAACGGTTCAACCAGACCCTCAAACAAATGCTCCGTAAGTTCGTTAATGAAACTGGATCTGACTGGGATCAATGGCTCCCCTACCTCCTCTTCGCCTACAGGGAGGTACCCCAAGCCTCTACAGGTTTCTCCCCTTTCGAACTGCTTTACGGTCATGAGGTGAGGGGTCCTCTGGCCTTGCTGCGGGAGACCTGGGAGGGGGATCACAGGAGGGAGGGGCCTGTTAATGTTGTTTCTTATGTGGTACAGATGAGAGAGAAACTCCAGAGGATGAGTCAACTGGCAGAGGCACATATGGCGGAGGCCCAGCGACATCAGAAGACCTGGTATGACCAGTCAGCCAGGCAGAGAAGCTTCGAACCAGGTCAAAAGGTCCTGGTTATGCTGCCAACCAGTGATAGCAAGCTGTTGGCAAAGTGGCAGGGGCCTTTTGAGGTTCAGAGGAAGCTTGGGCCCACCACCTATCAGGTCTCTAACCCAGGACGTCATCATGCCAGCCGGGTTCTCCATGTGAATCTCCTCAAAGAATGGTTCCCAAGGACTGGAGAGGGTGCAAGGGTGCTGCTGATCCAGGCTGTGAAGGAGGAAGAGGAGGCGGATGATGAGTACTTACCGGCATCAGTATCCTCTGACCTGGATTTGGGCCACCTCTCTGAGGACCAGCAGACTCGGGTGAAGACTTTGATTAACTCAGAAATTTTTCAAGAGTATCCTGGGCGTACAGATATTGTGGAACATGATATTATTTTGAAACCTGATGTGTCTGTGAGACGGATGAGCTACAGGATACCGGAGCGCCTCCTGGTGGCCCTGAAAAAGGAAGTGGACCTCATGTTGTCCCTGGGTATAATCCGACCTTCGAAAAGTGAGTGGTGTAATCCGGTGGTTCTGGTCCCGAAGAAGGATGGATCCATCCGTTTCTGTATCGACTTCAGGTACCTGAACTCGGTTTCAAAATTTGATTCATACCCCACTCCACGGATTGACGACCTCATCGAGCGCCTGGGGAAGGCAAAATACCTGACCACAATCGACCTGTGTAAAGGTTACTGGCAGGTGCCCCTGACCCAGCAGTCTCAGGAGCTGACAGCCTTTCGGACTCCCTGGGGGCTGTTCCAGTTCACAGTCTTGCCATTTGGGTTGCACGGGGCCCCTGCAACTTTTCAACGATTAATGGACCAGGTACTCTGTGAACTGTCTGATTTTGCTTGTGCATATCTCGATGATATTGTCATCTACAGCGCCACCTGGGAGGACCACCTGAGGCACTTGAAGGAAGTCCTGGATCGCCTGAGGTCAGCAGGCCTGACAGTCAATCCCACAAAGTGTGCAATCGCCAGAGAGGAAACGGAGTACCTTGGCTTCACCATTGGAGGTGGGTTAATCAAACCGCAAGTCCATAAAGTGCATGCACTCAAGTCGTGTCCTCTCCCACAGAGTAGGAAGCAGCTGAGATCCTTCCTGGGGATGGCTGGCTTTTACCATCGGTTCATTCCGAACTTCTCAGCCAGGGCTGCCCTCCTGACCGACCGAACTGGCTCAAGGTGCCCCAACCACATCCAGTGGACAGCTGAGGCAGTGGCTGCTTTTAAGGACATCCAGGAATCCCTGAGTAAGAGCCCTGTTCTCCACAGTCCAGATTTCAATGAACATTTCACACTGCAAACTGATGCATCTGAGAGGGGTGTTGGAGCTGTGCTTTTGCAGGGAGTGAAAGGGGACCAGCATCCTGTGGCTTACATCAGCCGGAAGTTATTCCCCAGAGAGGTCCGCTACTCCACAGTGGAAAAAGAAGCCTTGGCGGTGAAGTGGGCCCTGGACTCATTCAAGTATTATCTACTGGGGAGAGAGTTCACTTTGGAGACTGACCATAAGGCACTGCAATGGTTGGAGAGGATGAAAGACACTAATGGGCGAATCACCCGGTGGTATCTTGCCATGCAGCCATATCGGTTCACGGTGCAGCACATCCCTGGCAGGGATAACACCACTGCGGATTACCTCTCCCGCTGTTCCAGCGAAGACTCCGAAGGGGGGGAGTGTGTGATGGCCACAGCTGTGGCCACACAGCCATGACAACGGTAGCCCACTGCACCTACATTCACATTATACACTATACTATTTTGTTTCTATATTTATGTTAACCATATTTTGTTTATACATTCTATAAGTTGGTTTAACACTTAAGTATTGAAATAACTCACACAGGTTTGGTTGCATACAACATACTTTATTATTTGGCAATACATTAGTTTTATTTGAGCACATATATTTAGTTAGCTTTTGTTGTTTCTAATCTCTCTCTGTTCTTTGAGTTACCGGTGCTGTTGGTGCTGCTGGTGCTGCTGGTGCTGTTGGTGTTGCTGGGATCCTCCTGATAAAAGGATCTGCCCCCACACGCTCAGCCATTTTATAAGAGGCAGCACTAATTGGGCCAACCCAAGGGCTGGTGCACCATGGGGGGGAGTTTAGTGTTTTAGTTATGTATATTATTTTCCTTAGACCATTAGTAATTTCAGTTTGTTTGGTTATGCATAGATTGTGTTTATTCTAATACGTTACCTTTCCTAGGTTGTTTTGTTTGTGAATTAGCTGTGGTCTTTTGTGTTTAGGGTTTAAGTTAACCCCTCTTTTGTTAGTATGGGCTGACCACCCAGTATATAAGTTCTCCCTTGTGTTCATTAGGGAGGTCTGTTTAATTCTGTTCTGTTTTGTCTTCTGTTAGTTTATTCAGTTGACTTTTGCACAGGTTTGTTAATTTGACCTCTTTTATGGGCCCAGACCTTATGTTCATTTGAGTAATTTGGTTTCTGTATATTTTGGGTAAATAAAACCTTTTTTTTTGAAGTTACTATCTGTTGCCCTCATTGCAACCGACTCGGTCCCTCACACCACTCATGGAGGTTCCATTTGAGTGGATTGGTATGGACCTCATCGGGCCGTTTCACTGGTGTGCACGGGGGTATTGCTTTGTGTTAGTCGTTGTGGACTACGCAACGCGTTATCCTGAAGCAGTGCCCCTGCACACTTACTATCTCTGCAGAGTGTGGCACAGGCGCTGTTTCAGGTCATCTCCCGAGTTACCAGGGACCTGGTTAAAGAAAGCTGGGAGGAGGGGCCGAGCCCGAGTAAAAATGAAGTTCAGTACGTCCTGGACCTGAGAGCAAAACTCCACACACTAGGGCAGTTGTCGTGGGAGAATTTGCTCAAGGCCCAGGAGCGTCAACAATGCCTGTACAACAGAGGAATTAGATTAACCCTCTAGGCGCCAAAGTCGCATTATTGCGACAGGCAACATTGCTGAATAAAACAGCCCATATCTTTAAATCTACTGCCTTGTGCTGTTACTGCTTGCTACCACTAGATTCAGCTTCAATCCTGACGTCATTTGTGGGTGTATTTCTATGCAAAATATCTGAGAAAAAAAAGTTTGAAACCCGACACCAGCTGTCAGAGCGGCAGAGCGGGAGAGGAGAGAGCAGCAGAGCGGTGGCAGGAGCGTGCTGGACAGATAGAGACAGATAGCGATTTTTGTAATAAAAAACAAAATGCCCAGAGGACTTTACAGTGTGGATGAGGTGCTTGCACAGATCTGTGCTGATCGCGATTCAGAAGGGGACGATTTGCCCTCTGATGACGATCGCTCGTCAGAGACAAGTGACTCTGACGATGCTGCAGCTGCACACACTGTCACTGATCACATTGATCACTGATCAAGCCTCCTATCAGATTCCTGTTCATTTACTCTGATTACCTGGTGATATACAAATTAGATTAGTAAATTTACTCCAATCAAACTCCTGTTCCTGTATTTTGAGGATGAGATGACAATATAAATTTATTTTTTTTGTAAATATGTTAAAAAATCAGTTTTACTGAAAGTTACGTAGAAGAGGGTTAATCCTCTAGGCGCCAGATTTTATTTAGGAAAATATTCCATTTGGATTTTAAGATTTCAAAAGGCTGTAGCTTGGAAGTGGTGAGAGATAAATCCATAGTGTAAATGAGAAAAATATTCATAATGACCTAAAGTGTGTGATGGGAGTAAATGTAATCATCTAATTTGCATATTGTGACGTCACCAGGTGACTGAAAGTAACTTTCAGTAGAACTGATTTTTGAACATATTTACACAGAAAAAAAATATTTATATTGTCATCTCATCCTCAAAGGAAAATAAAGGAACAGGAGTTTGATTGGAGTAAATTTACTAATCTAATTTGTATATCACCAGGTAAAATTCAGTAAAACGGAATTCTGAACATATTTACACAGTAGATTTTTTTTCATTTCATTTCATTTTTTCATAGATTTTTTTCATCCTCTCATCCTCAGAGTAAATGAACAGGAATCTGATAGGAGTAAATTTCCTAATCTAACTTGTAAAAAGAAAAGAAAACTCTCGCCGTGATCAGTGTGTGTTGCTTGTGTGACAGTGTGTGCAGCTGCAGCATTGTCAGAGTCACTCGTCTGTGACGAGCGATCGTCATCAGAGGGCAAATTGTCCCCTTCTGAATCGCGATCAGCAAAGATCTGTGCAAGCACCTCATCCACACTGTAAAGTCTTTTGGGCATTTTGTTTTTTATTACAAAAATCGCTATCTGTCTCTCGATCTGTCCAGCACACTTCTGCCACCGCTCCGCGGCTCTCTCCTCTCCCACTCTGCCACTTAGCCGCTGCCGCTCTGACAGCTGGTGTCGGGTTTCAAACTTTTTTTTTCTCAGGTATTTTGCATAGAAACACACCCACAAATGACGTCAGGATTGAAGCTGAATCTAGTGGCCATCTAGTGGTAGCAAGCAGTAACAGCACAAGGCAGTAGATTTAAAGATACGGGCTGTTTTATTCAGCAATGTTGCCTGTCGCAATAATGCGACTTTGGCGCCTAGAGGGTTAAGAGAATTTGCACTGGGAGATAAAGTGCTTGTATTACTCCCGTCATCCAGCTCCAAATTACTCGCAAAGTGGCAAGGACCCTTCGTGGTCACACGGCGAGTGGGTGACGTCGACTATGAGATTGTGTGTTCTGACAGGGGAGGGGCAATGCAAATTTACCACCTCAACCTCCTTAAAGCATGGAGAGAGGCGGAGCCTGTTTCCCTGGTGACAACGGTGATGGAGAGAGATGAGCTGGGGCCTGAGGTGCCAAAATCCGCCAAGTCCACCTGGCTCCTCTGTGATGACCATCTCACACCGTCCCAGGGAGCAGATTTTGCCAGGTTGCAGAAGCTTTATGCTGATGTGTTCTCCCCCCTGCCAGGATGCACAGACCTCTTACAGCACCATATCGAGGCGTGGCCGGGTGTGGCGGTGCAGTCACGGCCCTATCGGTTACCGGAACACAAGAGAAAAGTGGTTCGGGGGAATTGGCAGCCATGCTGGAGATGGGGGTAATAGAAGAGTCCAACAGTGCCTGGTGTAGCCCCATAGTTCTTGTGGTCAAGAAGGATGGGACAATCCGGTTCTGTGTGGACTATCGCAAGATGAATGATGTTTCACAATTTGATGCCTATTCCATGCCCCGGGTCGACCCGGGCCCCGGGAGCTCCTGGATTGGTTGGGCATGGCTCGTTTTTTTACGACACTGGGTTTGACCAAGGGCTACTGGCAGATTCCCTTGTCTCCAGGGTCTAAGGAAAAGACGGCCTTCTCTACCCCGTATGGTTGTATTGAATACAACCAAACGGGGAATTGTTCCAGTGCCTCCTGAACCGAGTGTGGCGTCTGCATGCTGCGTATGTGGCCGCCTACTTGGATGATGTCATCATCCACAGTGGCAGCTGGGCCGAGGATATGCAGCAGGTGGCCGCGGTGCTCGAGTCACTGAGGCGGCCGGGGCTCATGGCCAACCCAAAGAAGTGTGCAGTTGGATGGGGGGAGGTACGGTATCTGGGGTACCACTTGGGTGGCGGGCAGGTGCATCCTCAGGTAGAAAAGATAGCTGCGATTGCGAAAAGAGGTGAGGCGTTTCTTGGGGCTGGCTGGCTACTACCGGCAGTTTATTCCCTGCTTTGCGGACCTGACCAGCCCCATGACTGACCTCACCCGGAAGGTTGCCTCAGATCCAGTCCAGTGAACGGAGCCATGCCGACTGAGACGGTCAAATAAGCCCTCTGTGGGGAGCCTCTTCTCCACATGCCTAACTTCTCTCTCCCTTTTCTCCTGCAGACTGATGCCTCGAACAGGGGCTGGGGGCCATTTTGTCTCAGCAGGTGCAGGGGGTCGATCACCCGGTGCTTTACATCAGCCGGAAGCTGTCCAAGAGGGAGTCTCGGTACAGCACCATTGAAAAGGAGTGTCTGGCTATCCGGTAGGCAGTCGGCACACTGCGGTACTACCTGCTGGGGCGGCCGGTCGTCCTCTGTTCGGACCATGCTCCCCTCCAGTGGCTTCACCGCATGAAAGATGCCAACGCCCGCATCACCCGGTGGTATCTGGCTTTGCAGCCTTTCCATTTCAGGGTGGTCCATAGGCCAGGGGCACAGATGGCCATGGCCGACTTTCTCTCCCACTCCTGTGGGGAGGGGAGGGGAGGGGGGGTGGATGGGTGGGGGAAGAGTAGGTTCGACTGGATGGCTCCCCGGCCTATGTCGGCCGGTGGAGGTATGTGGAGGTGGGCGTGGTCAAGATGCAGCTGCAGGAGAGAGAGAAGGGTGGATAGGGCTCAGGAGAGCAGCGCCAGGTGAGTGATTGGCAAAGCTGGCACTTGTTTTGCTAATCACTGTCGCCCTTTATATCTAGTAGTGTGCTGGACCTCAGGGGGGAGGGTTGTGGGAGAAGCAGCAGTCCAACGCCTGGGACGGGATCGGACCTTTTTTGTGACTGTACTTTGTGTTGAGTGTTCAAGTGAATAAACTGGAGCTTGAACCAAGAACAGTGTGCATAATTCCTGTCGAGATCCCCCAGGGTAGCACTGATAAGGCTAAACTTACTTATGAAAGGATTTGCTTCACTCACTAGCCCCCAAAAAATGGTAATTGATTGAGTAGCTGGTAAAATTTGAACATACACTAGCCATTTGGCCAATGCACAAAAAAGGTTAATGTTGCACCCTGAGTGTGGCTTTTATACTCTCACTTTAAAACATACTACAAGGCACTTTAAAAAAAAAAAAATACTGATCTTTAGTTTAGCAAACCTCTTTTTACAACTGCCTCATGCCATGGTAAACATCCCACAGATTTCTGAAAGTCGTGAGGTTGTGTGGGGTATTGAGTGCAGCCCGTGTTGCCCAAATCACTAGTAGACCGCAGCTGTCTGTGAAAGCGGAAAATATTTTCAAGCATTCTAGAAGTGGCTCAGGACGTAGAGCGGTGGTCCACCAATCAGAGGTTTGGAATTTTTTGATCTCACTCAGGTTTCCAAAAGGAGGCCCAAATGCCAGCTCATTATCAACCAATGTGGGGCCCACATGGACATGTTGGCTGGACTCATGGGTAAAAGTGATCATCAGATTTCTTCAGCATTTGTTCATTTCAATTGACTACCATCTTCATAGAGACAGTCTTAATTGTATTAATTGAGCACTTGATAAAATAAGTTTCAAAAAGGTATTACACACACTTGAGTGTAATTCCAAACAAACACAATACATTCAGTTCCACCTCCACCCACAATTAGCCCTAAGGGGCCCTCATAAATTGTCTATCTTAAACTTGTTTTGACATTTAGCCTAAATTCAGGCCATATTGGGTTTACATAGACATAAACTGGGCTGTAAATTCATCTACACAAATCAAATCAATTTCTGATAAAGCTCACCTCAGATTTTCTAAACCTCATGTGGTTGCACATGATGTGGAACTCCCTCTCACTTCTGCTGCTGAAACCTTCCACAAAATGTGAACTAAAGAAGAATGGGTAAAATAACTGGCTGTGTTTGTTCAGAGGGAGGGCAAAGGTCAAGTTTCTACTTTCACCATAGCGATACAGGATGTTTAAAATAGTGCTGCTTGCTGTTTTGTGTGTCTTGAGGAAAACAATGTGAGACTTCGGGTGGCAAGTTGGCTTAATATCGACAGCGTTGGTGTGAGCTTTCAAAAAACTGGATTGAGTGGCAGTGTTTATGAGCCTTTGGTCTGTGCCTGTAGTTAAACTTTTCCTTGTAGTTGGGAGAAACAAAGAACCTGGATGTCCAAGGCTCGGTTGGTTTCCATGTTTGGGTAGAAGTCGTTTTCCAGGTAAAACTATTTTTGTCTCTATCTGAGAGTCTGTGGCAAGGCTGACAATTTTATCCACACGTCTTGACATAATATAATCTGATGGCTTTCCATATCCCTCATTCTGATGATGGAGATATGCAGTTCTTTCTATCTGTGAAGCCTCAGAATGGGGGTCTTTCCAGACATTTTGTAGAGCAGGAAACAGGTGCTGTTTGTTGACAGAGAATCTCAGATTTGGTAGTCCTGTCAGCTTGCCATTCCTGTAATAAGTCATAAACACAGTCAGTATAATGTTGTGTAATGTGGAGCACAGAAATATTTTACAAAGAGACTTTTGTAAGGTACCAAAATACTCATGACACCAGCCACTTAAGTTGTTACCTTGTCAGTTTATCAATCAAATTAGATTGTAGTTTGCATAGTAACAAAGAAAAGTTTAAACCTAGGCTCCTGAATGGGGTTGAAGGATTTCCTGTAATTATAAGTTACATGACCTTCCCTGAATGTATCATTCCATCAATTACTCATATTTGAACTCAACTGCAAAACACTTTTGAAATATGTTACATATTAACACTAATGTTACCCACCTATCAAAGCTCATTTGTCTGCATGCCTCTCAACTCTCTTTCGGAAACCCTCACCAATGTTAAGATGACACTCAGCCCTTGCCTGATCATAACACCCTTCTTTTTTAAGTTTTGCTCTTCAGTCCTTCCCATCTTTGGCTGTTCCTCTGCTACTTTTCCTGCTTAACAGTGCAGTAACATGTTTGCATGCCAGATTAATCACTCTTCTCGCTCACCACATTTCCCCTCCACTTCTTCTTGCCTTGCTTGAGCACAAAAACAACCTGATGTTGATTGACTAGAATAGTGTAGTGAGGCTCGGTTCGAGCCTCTTTGCTTGTTTCCAGGGAAACAGCCAGGGCTATGGACAAACAACTTTTTTCAAGCACACACACAGAACAAACAGATGGCTGACCGTGACTAGATATTCACTGAACATGACAAACAGAGTAATGGAAGAGTTAGAATTAGAATAGCTGACCCCACCTATAAGGAAACTAAGCTCAGCAAGGCAGGGAGTGGGGAGTAAAGCAGGGAGTGATGATACTAACTTCTCCCCTAAGGGAAAAAAGACTCAGGCTAGGGTAGGTCCATACTAGGAAAAAAGATTTCCACTGTTAAATTGAATGTGCATACAGATGTTTGCAAATTTGTTTTGTGAATATAAAGAAAATATGAGCAGAGATGCTTCCAGGTGTATTTCATTAGTTAATTCAGTGCAAGGTTTCAATAAGTTATATCAGAGTAGGGAAAAAAAGATTTGCACTTACTGTTTACAACTGATCATATAAAAATGTATACAAACTGCTGTTTGCATTTTTATATTGTTATGTTAATAATCAAAATAAAGACAATATATTGCACTTTCTTGTAGTACGTGAACGCTGCATTGGCCCTCCTATGAGATGACAATACCTGCAGTGCCAAGCTATTTGAGTTTGAGACCCCGGACTTAGATAAAAAATGCATTTGGTAACAGCCCAGTTACCAGGATAAAATGTTGGCAGTTAATGTTTCTGCAAACCACTGACACGTTCATACCATATTGATATTCCGATGAAATGTGTCATATTATGTTCACATTACATGTATATGACCTGACTTTCGAGAGTTAGAGGCAGTAGAATTACAAGAGAGAAAGCTGCTAAATCAGTGAGTGCAGTTTGAGACTGTGTTTCAACATTTGTGAGTTTGAAACCATTCATATTTTAAGGAGACCACAGGACAAATTACAGCCTGTTTCATGGCAACAAACCGGGATCTTCAACTGGATTTTATGGTGACGAACCTGTGTGTTTTGGACCGGGAGATCGCAGCATCCCCTGTCAGCCCTGTCCATGTTGATGCATTTTTTAAAAAATTTCCAGGGTAGAGGCACTTTAGCTAAACCTCTGGGGTTTAGTTCCTCTCTAAACCTAGACTGTCTCCTAATACATGTAACTTATTAAATGTAGGCTATAGCAGTGTTTCCAATAATTATATTTTACTTGGGCAAGCCCAAGTATATTTGGTGACCCATTGTAGCATTTTTTTATTTTCTTATATTTTTTTTATCAGTCCAAGAGAACAACACCACGCACCATTGATTAACTAGTGGACAACCTGCCCTCCCTCTGCCCCTCCCGTTTGCTGTCAATCACAGAGACCCAGCAGACATGCTCTCTGGTATTATATCCTGTATATACTGAATGTGATGCAACCTCTCCTATTTAATGTAGGCTCACCTATGCGGTTGCTATATACAAACTTGTAAGTGCACCTGGTTGTTGCAATGTCATTCAGTTCATGTTGGTTTTGATGGCTACAAAATTAACAAGGTTCCTCCTCACCCAGCTCACCTGCTGTTATGGAATCAAAGGTGACAAATTCCTAATCAAGATGTGTGTTTTTTGGGCATTTAGAAGAAGAAGAAGGCAGATAACGTTGATGGTAGAGGGAGAAACAGAAAAGAAAGAGAAACAGAAGAAGAGAGAAACAGATTGGATTGAGAAACAGAAAGGAAAGATAAACAGAAAGGCGAGGCAAGCCAATGCAGTGTGCATGCGTGAAGGTGCGCAATTAAAGCAACACTACAGAAACTCCTAACCTAAACCTCCTTCTTGCACAGTTGTGACGCTATCGCGCTGACAAAAGTCTGTCCACAAACAGGCACACATATGAACACCAAAAATATGTCTCCAGGACACGTTATTATGGATTCCACTTATGTTCTCGCAAGACCAGCCCCACTCCACCTGATTGGTTGGGTTTATTGGTTGTGTTCTCTATGCTTGACTCTATGTTTTTGAGCTGTTGTTTTGCGAGTAAACACATAACCTCTTCAGCCTCTCTCCCAGTCTTCTGCTGCTCCGGTTTAGATCACTCATTCTCTGGAGCCACTCACTGTCAGAGTGTCTCTGGACTCGTTAGGAGTGGACAGGCGGGCTGCCCCTGCCGCTGTGACAGCCAGTAGTGGTGGTGTATTCGCTGGGGCAACTATGGCTCATAATCCCCTACATCAGCTCTGCTGCTGGCTTCTTGTTTTACAAACCAACCACGAGGAAAACACAAGCACAACCTATTACACCAGATAACCACAAATAGAGTTAGATAAATAATAATGTGTCAATTATGCTGACAGAGATTTCCTCTACTTTGGTAGTCCACTGGACAAGAGGGAAGGAGATCGGTGGAACCCGCGCCCTGTCCTTGGCTGTTCTCCTGTGTCCACACCTAGCCTGTCTGCTCTACCTACAAGTCCAGATACACTCAGACAGTAAAGAGCGGCTTTGGAGAATGAGTGACCCTGACACGAGCAGCAGGAGAAGGGCCAAAGAGTTCCCCTGTTTATCCTCAAAACAACAGTTAAAAAAATGCTACCAGAGCTACTTTGTGTAATAACAGTTTGAGTAAGGCATGGAGAACACAACCAACAAAGCCAATCAATCAGAGAAGGAGTAGGGCGGGGCTTGCGAGAACATAAGTTGGTTCCATAATTAAGCCTCCAACACAACATTTTAGCATGATGACACACACACACACACACACACATGAAAACATTATCAGCTGATCCTTCATCAATCTTTATTTATTCAAGGAGAGCTCACTCAGAACAATGCTTTCTTTTCCAGGAACACCCTGATCACATTCACACAGTTAGGGCCCGTGTCCACAGTGTTTTTTTTGGGCGGAGAAACACTGGCTGTGCGCTCAGGAGTGCTGAGATGAAGCATTTGTTCACTGAGAAAAAACGCTGCACGTGCATCTTGTCTCTATGACAATATCATGACAATATCTTGACAACCGCCACTGTGTGATCGACACTGCTGTTTACTATCCATTTGTGTTTTTATTGGACATCGGGACATCAGAGCAAGGAGTATGTGGGTACTTGACATGGTCCATAGGAGTTGAAAATACAGTAAATATTATTGCTTAGGCCAGGAAAAAGACAAAAGAGCAGCTGCACAAAAAAGGCAGAGTGCTCTGAAAAAGACGCTGGGCGCTGGGACTAACTCCTCAAGTTAGTAAATAAAAAACATATTCTGTTTTTTGTTTTTATGGTGTGCTCATACAAAGCAAGTATGATAGTGACTTCAAACTGCAATAGAGGTGAAAGAATAAGCTCAGTATTGCAAAAATCTAAAAACCTGTCCATGTGTTTCTTTTTATACCTAGTCTTCATGGGGTTAATTACCCAGACTCTGGCAGGCCGCCAAAATCTAATTTGTCACAGTTTCTTAATGATCCTAAAATATTTTCACCTCTCATTATAGCATTATAGATCTCGTATGCTAATGTTCACTAATGTTTTGAGCTGTCCCTCTCTCACACATACAAACACACAAAACAAAACTCTTTCCAGCAGCAACCTCAACTAGACAGTCCAGACAATATATAGGCATGTAATGTAATGTCACTGTGATGAATACCGTAGCACATTTTCAGCAGCAAAGCTAAAAGCTGTAGTTGACAGGAGAGAGAAAACTTTCCGTAGGAAACCATTAAACGTTCAGCTTCTGAAATAAATATTTTGGAGCTCAGGATGTATCAGGAAGATAACTGCTTTATTCCAAACAATCTTCAATCCTACATTCCTGCAGTAGAGGAGGCTGTGCTTTTAGGATTGCATTATCAGGACCGCAGTTCTAGGACCCCAGTTTTTCGCCACAGCACCACCAACCAAATTTTTGCAAAAGTGCAAACAAGACAGTATTGCATCAAAATACTTTTTGTTATAGTTTTGAAAATGTATTCTACCCAAATAATACCTTGTGAGCAAGGGTGTAGGTTTGATTTTGACATTGGTGGGGACATAGCCAGTAACCAAACTTCTAACTGAAACTCCGCTCCGCCTCTGACGATGATACAAGGATGACTAACAAAAGCCTCGGAAGGGTTTCTACTTGATCAAATAGGCCCCTTACCTCAACTGGCATCTCTCTCATGAGATCAGCCACATCTTTGGCGGACTGAATTTTGTATTTAGACCTGAACATTGACAGCTGAATCTTAAGGCTGTTGATGTTTAGCTCTGGGTACTGACCAACAATTTCACTGACTTGCCCAGTGACCAGCACATCCTCTAGTTCCTGTAAGATTCTCAGATCAGGCTGGTTAAAGCTTGCCTCAAACTGGACATCTACACAATCTAGCATTTTGCAGTATTCTGCCCTGTAGTATTCCTCTGGCGTTTTTTGGAATATGCTGGCTTGCCCCTCCCGTATAGCGTTTTAGAGGAGGCCTTTGGTAGGGAGCCTGAATTGGTTCAATCCCAAGGGATTCAACCATTTCCACTGCTTTATCAAAAATCACGTGGAAGCTTGTCTCACTCTTCTTACCCTGTACAGTGGATCTTACACAATCAATCGCACTCTTCATGCCTGCGATAGTTTCAGTCCGTTTCTGCAGGGACTTGTTCAGACATTCAAGGACCTCAATTACCTCTACTGCCAAAAGAAGGCCTAGCACTGTTTTGCCCTTTTTAAAATGCTCTTTGAGCCCATTTGCCTTCGCACCTGTGCTGGTTCCATTGTTGGCTTCCATCTCCTCTAAGCTAGTCAAAACATTCTCGTACTGGGAGAGCACTGCTCTGATTGCTTTCCCTCTCACTGTCCACCGGGTGGGGCACAGTGGTCTTAGTGAGGCTGATGGTCCGTCCCCTGAAGCTGCTATCGCTAAAAAGATGGCTTTGACTTTACCTGAGATCTTGTTTAATGTCCCTAATTCATGTACCCATTGCAAAGCATCACGTATTGAAGGACTAGATTCACATGCAGACTGTGTTATCAAGTTAAGACAGTGTGTCCCACAATGCACATACAATGCCAATGGTTGCTGCCTCTTCATTTCTGCTTGTACTCCTGAATGCATCCCTGACATATTTGCTGCCCCGTCATAGGTTTGACCTCTTAAATAAGCAATAGGAATGTTAAGCCTGAAGAGAACATCCCTAGCCACTCTAGTATTTGAGTCTCCAGTAGTACCTGAGACCTCATATAAGCCAATAAAAACCTCATGAGGTACTAAGTCCTGGTCCACATATCTGATACATATGGACTCCTGCTCTATACCACAGATATCCTGAGTCCCATCTATAATGATGGAGTACTGCATGATGGGTAAAGCCTTGATTGACTGTGCAATACCTCTGACAATGCTGTTTCCTAACAACTGCAAAATCTCATTTTGTACTTGTGGAGATGTATAGTCATGAGAGCGGGACAGCCAGTCAGAGAGGCGGGTATCTCTCTTGGCTTTCTGTTTCAAATGTTGGTAAAAATGACCTTCTTCAGAACCGTGCCCTCGCAATGCAAAGCCCTGTCTAGCGAGGTACTGTACAGAATCTACAATGCTCTCTAGGCAGTGCCTAGCATTTTCTTGCTGTTTTGCCCATGCACTTGAGAATTGTGACTCTATTGGGGCTGCCTCTTGGCTACTGACTGTGACTGCATGGTGGTGAGCTTTGCTATTCTGATGGCATTCAAATCTATGAAGAGCATTTTTCCAATTAGCAAATCCCTTTGAGGAGAATGCCGGGTCTGCTTTTTTGGACAGTGTACTTTTCTTTATTGTGTATGTTTTCACACAGTGGAAGCAAAGAATTCCCTTCACTGTTGGGCTATAGTGAAGCCACGGATACTGTTGTACCAATCTTCCTGAAAGTGGAGGACCTTATTGGGCAATGTTTGAACACAAATTAATTTGGGATGAGGTTGATTTGGCTTGCTCTCAATATCAAGAATGTCTCCAGTTCTACACTGTTCTTCATTGTCGTCAGACTCCTCACCCTCACTGCTTCTCTCCCTGTTGCTGTCTACAGCTGGACCAGTTTCCTTAGAAATAGACCACATTATATAATTAAACCACTCTCTATGACTGCATGTGAAAATATGCAGGCAGGCAACATCGCATTTATAAAGTTAATAATTACACATTTTATATTTTGTGTAAAAACAAATTTACATTTGAATTGCATTACAGTGTTATAGCCTATGTTGAGGTCTCACCTGTAACTCCACCTGGCCTCTCCCTGAACTAGGCCTACAACCAGGCAAGATTGCTGCAGCACCCTAATGAAATAACACAAATCTCGAAGATCAGTAGTATTCACTAGGCCAACTTTTAATATTACAACTAGCTAACACTTAAAATTAAAATAACTACCATGTCCTTATTCCCCGCCACTCCACCGCTGTCTAAAGGGGACAGCTGTGTTGCTTCTTCTGTCACCTGACAAAGTAACAAATCAATCGCCATTAAGAGTGAGGAAACGGTGGAAACAATGTTTTGCATTCATTAGCGGTAGCCTATGAGGGGGGACTATTTTCCTCAGGTGACTTAAACTTTGTTTGGTGAAATAGCTTCTAATGTCTTCCACCTTTCTTTTCTTGCCCGACATCCTCGGACATGTGTTGCACAAGAACAGTGTCGACCTCCTCTCGTCAACACTGGCAAAGCCTGCAAGTAAAACAACTTCGACAGCCTACAGGGAGCAGAATTATTTAATTATACTCAGGATTTTTTTTAAATTTATAGTCGGGTTAGGGTTAAGGGTTAAGTGCCCTGAGAGACAGACAGAGACTTCTGTTATGATTTGGTGTGATATAAATAAAACTGACTTGACTAGATCTCAACCAGATATTTCAAAGGTTAGGAAAAGGCAAGACACAAGGATGACTCTGGGGGCAGTTTAAAGATATATATATATATATATATTTCACATACACATCCCAAAAACAATAAGCAAAAATAAACAATGATAGAAACAGTTAACAATACCAAGGAACAAACAGCTGAAAGAAAACAATATGAACAGAAGTTATAGGTCTAGTTAGTCCAATCCTCCAATCTCCAGTCCATCATGCCTCAACAACTCTGAGAGAGAGAGAGGGAGAGAGAGAGAGAAAAACAAATTGATTTTTTATTTTTCCTGACCCTTCCAATATTCAAACCTCAGATTATGAAGTAGGTTACAGCACTACTTACCAGTCGAATGGTCGTCCTTCTGTCTTCAAATGTTTGTCTATCCATCTGTGAAATGATTCCACTTCACTGAATTAGTCAAACAGTCAACATAATCATTGCAGGGTTAACAAAAATATTTTATATATTTATTTTAAAATGACATTCTTTGTCCTTACCTCTGATCAAAAACTGGGCCAGAGAGATAGACCTGTTCTGCCTCCTGCAATGACAGACTCTATAGCCCAGCCAGGCCTACTAAAAGAAAATTGATACATTTTTAAACATTTTAACAAATACACCATTAAACCAATACAGAACAGCAAGCTCTACTATGGTCTGTACATCTTTCGGGCAAGGATTTACGTTCTTGGATAGTTATATGCATCTTGAAAAAGAGACAGCATAATTGGTCAAACAAAACATTTTCAGATCATTTCACGGACAAATTAGGCCTATGCCTAAATGTTTCATCTTCTGTCCAGGATTAAGCTTAGTTTGTGTCTCTGAAATCACTTAATACAGGCTATACATTAACATGACAAAATCAAAGATGTGGTTATATGAAAGATGGTGCCGCGTGAGTGGCAGCCTGTTGCAGCAGTTCTCGCTCACTTCTGAGCTTTTTCCTCTGTTTATATTTCTTCTGTACTTTTTAACTATTTTTAATTGCTTCCCTTTGGAGCTCTCTCTCCGGGCAGTATGAAGACCAAACTTGCTTTTTTCGCTCTGGTCTTAATATTGCTTTCTTCACTGTTTTCCGCCGTGTCCGGGGAGCCTGTACGCTGGAGCTGCTCGCCATAGCAGGAGGAGATGCTACAGACCCGTCCTCCCGTCTGTCATCATGGGGAATGTGAGATCTCTCCCCAACAAGATGGATGAGCTAACGGTGCAGCATCATGGTGTTCACTGAGACGTGGCTAACGGCGCTGACCCCGGACACGGACGCTAACCTGGATGGCTTTCAAATGCGGCGGGCAGACAGGACGGCAGAGAGCGGTAAGAGGAAAGGAGGAGGGCTGGCTGTGTTTGTTAATGACAGATGGTGTAACTCTGGGCACATCACTGTTAAAGAACAGGTCTGCAGTAGGGACATCGAACTTTTAGCGGTTAGCATGAGGCCGTACTACCTCCCGAGGGAGTTTACACAGGTGATTGTACTCGCTGTGTATATCCCCCCCTCTGCTAATGCTGATGCAGCTTGTGACGTTCTCCACTCAATCACAAGCTCACTGCAGACACAGCACCCACAGGCCCTCTTCCTCATCTCTGGGGACTTCAATCATGCCTCTCTGTCCTCCACCCTGCCCACATTCACACAATATGTCAGCTGCCACACCAGAGACAATAAAACACTGGACTTATTTTATGCCAACAGCAAGGAGGCATACAACTCATCCCCCCCTCCCTCCCCTGGGAAGATCTGACCACAACCTGGTGCATCTCCTGCCTGTTTACAAGCCCCTTGTTAACAGGCAACCAGTGGAAACCCGCACAGTTAAGACATGGACTGAGGAGTCTGAAGAGGCTCTGAGGGACTGTTTTGACTCAACTGTGTGGGAAGAACTGCGTGTTTCTCATGGGGAGGACAGTGACAGTTTAACAGGCTGCATGGAAGGGCTGAGGAAACCAGACTCTCAGGCTGCCGGGGATCAGACGTGGGTGAACGACCTGAACCTATTCTTCAATAGGTTTGACCAGACACCCACCCCTCCCTCGACCCAGTCATCTCTGCTGCCCCCCACCACCTCTTCCACTCCCCCTGTTTCCTGCCCCATTCTCACCTCTACCTCCCTTTTCACTGCTTTCATGTTGCAGACTCCCCCCACTGCCCCCCTGACATTCACCCACCTCCCCCACGCAACACTCAGCCACCCTGCTCCAATCTGTCCCTCTCCACTATCCAGGTGAGAAATCAGTTGAGGAAGATGAAGGTGAAGAAGGCTACGGGTCCAGACGGGATCAGCTCCAGGCTCCTCAAGTCCTGTGCAGACCAGCTGTGCAGGATTGTGGAGTACATCTTCAACATGAGCCTGAAGCTGGGAAAAGTGCCACTGCTGTGGAAAACCTCCTGTGTGGTACCAGTACCAAAGATCCCTCACCCTAAGGACTTAAACAACTACAGAGCAGTTGCTCTCACTTCACACCTGATGAAGACCCTGGAGCAGCTGGTCCTCGTCCATCTCCGCCCATAGGTGGGTCCTTTTATGGACCCACTCCAGTTTGCATATCAACCTGGCATTGGAGTGGATGATGCCATGATCTTCCTCCTGGACAGATCACTGTCCCACCTGGAGGAGCCTGGAAGCACTGTGAGGATCATGTTCTTTGATTTCTCCAGGGCTTTCAACACCATACAGCCTGCACTTTTGGGGGACAAGCTGGAGCTTGCAGGGGTGGACCAACACCTCACGCCCTGGATCCTCGACTACCTCACCAACCGGCCACAGTATGTGAGGATTCTGGACTGTGTGTCGGACACGGTCATCTGCTGTATGGGGGCCCCACAGGGAACAGTCCTGGCCCCTTTTTCTGTTCACCCTGTACACTGCAGACTTCTCCCACCAAACACCCCACAGCCATCTACAAAAGTTCTCTGACGACTCTGCTATCGTCGGCCTCATCAGGGACGGGGATGACAGAGCCTACAGAGAACTTATTAAGGACTTTGTGGACTGGTGCCAGTGGAACCACCTCCAGCTCAACATCAGGAAGACCAAAGAGCTGGTGGTGGATTTCCGCAGGCGCAAACAACCCTGCACATAGGTGAACATCCTGGGAACGGACATTGAGATGGTGACATCTTACAAGTACCTGGAGTAGTCTGCTGGAACAGTAGCATCTCGGCAGCAGGCAGGAAGAGAATTGATAAACTTATCAAGAAGGCCAGCTCTTGACCCAGAGCAGGATGATGGACAAGCTGTCATTGCTGCTGGTGAAGGAGTCCCACCCCCTGCAGGACACTATCACAGCACTGGGCAGCTCCTTCAGCAACAGACTGATACACCCTAAGTGTGTGAAGGAGCGGTATCGCAGGTCCTTCCTTCCTGCTGCTGTCAGAGTCTACAATCAGCACTGCTCCCAATAGACCTCACTCTGTACTGTCAATTTTTTTAATACCCATATTTATTATTTATATTGTAAATAAAAAATTCGCTGCTGTTAATTTTGTACAATATCATGTTTATATGTATATACAAGTCTATTCTATTTCTTACCTTTTTATTTATATTGTTAATTTTTGGCTATTGTTATTGGGTTTTTTTTGTAAATATTCTGTCCTTTGGCTGCTGTGGCAAACAAATTTCCCCGTTGTGGGACAATAATACTGCAGAATAAGCTACAGTACTGTATATAATACCTGTGAAAATTGGCAAATGTCTCATCCAAATTTACACAACTATGTCAGAATGCCTGGACACTGCCTGGTAACATGTATTGTGGGTAAACAGGCAGTTACCACAGTTGAAGATCATTCAAAATATATAAAAATGGTAAAACAAAGTACTAAAACAGGCATTTACACTGATGACAATAGGCTACTTCTGATTTAACATAGTTTACAGACACAAATCTTATTGACATGCTTTTAACATTCTTTGAAGTTGGCAAGAATTATAGTTTTCATTACTTCAAACTAAGTATTATGCTAAAATCACAATTAGACCTTAAAGACGAGGACAATAGTCAAATTTGAATTTTTAATACCTGGCACAAGGACGTCTCGTGAAAACGCCCTCTTCAGTGTATATCCTGGCAATTTACTGTCAGTATACACAGGTGGGGTTGATTAGTGACCACAACCACCTGTCTAATTAATTACACCTGCTGATTGTGAAATTTACACAATATGGCAACACAATACAGGCTAAATAAGAGAGTCTTACCCGAAATGTCCATATGGCGATATTAAACAGTTAGCTAAATAAACAGACTAAAGCAGTTGCAGCAAAGTGTCATAAGCTCATTATACTTAGCTAACTTTACACAATTTAATCTGCCTATAACATCAGGTATACTGTATAGTCATTTAAAAAATGATACATGTCAAAAGTAATGATTCATTCAAGGACAGCAGAGACATGAGCAAGTCTCTGCTGTCCTTGAATGAATCATTACTTTTGACATGTATCATTTTTTAAATGACTATACAGTATATTCAAGCATCCTGCTGAATTAAAGCCAGCATTTCAATGTATGCCTTCAGCAGGGGCAAAACAGGAATACTTGGTTGAAAACCTCTTTTAAGACATTTTCAAACACCATTAGGCATCCAACAGAATGACACCCTTCACTCATCAGGCCATGATATATATCACCTGGATTGTTGAGACGCCATCTTGTGGTTAAATTAAAACACATCTCTCTCTCTCTCTCGCTCTCACATACACACACACATACACACATATATTAGGGCTGTCAATCAATTAGAATATTTAATCGCGATTAATTGCATGATTGTCCATGGTTAACAAGCGACTAATTGCAAATTAATCACACATTTTCTATCTGTTCTAAATGTACCTTAAATGGATATTTTTCAAGTTTTTAAAACTCTTATCAACATGGGATTGGACAAATTTGCTTGCTTTATGCTAATGTATGTTTGTTATTATTGCAACAATCCAAAACAATGAAAAATGCTGCCCAGAATATTCTCCAGAATAACCTCAAAGCTACTGCATGCTTTGTTCACTTTCAGTACTCACACTTATTTGTTGTCCATCTTAGTCCCTCCATCTCCAAAGGGGTTGTCCAATTTGGTAGGTGGTGCTGTGGTGAAAAACTAGGGTCCTAGAAGTGCGGTCCTACAACTGCGGTCCTGAATCTGCATCCTCCTCTACTGCAGCTATACCCTACTCACAATTTTACTGTTCTTGTTTTATTTTGAAGTTCTGTCCTCATGTGTTTTTGCACTTTCCATTTCCTCCCTTTGTCCGTGTTTCCTGCCCGTGTGATTTTCTGTTCCTCCCTGATGTGTTTCACCTGTGTCCAATCATCCCTACCTCCCTTGTGTATATAGTCTGTGTGCTCCCTGCTCTCTTTGTCAGTTCGTCTGTTTAGTCCCCTGAGTCTGTTCCTGTGTTTCCTGTCCGAATACCCCATGACTTTTCTGGCTTTTAATTCCTTGTGTTTTCCTGCTTTGTACTTTGCCTTTTGTTTGTACATTGCTTTTTTGCTTTTGTTTCATAGGTTTCTCTGGTTTTGTTATCAGCCTTTTGCCTGTCTTGTGTTGTTGCCTTTTTTGGATTCTGGATTTTGGATTTATTAGACGTTGGTTTTTGGCTTTATTTAATTAAGCCTGCTTTTTTTTTCAACACCCTGCCTGCATGTGTGTCTTGTGTTTGGGTCCCCTTCGTGTAATCTGACATTATGAACTGACCAAACATGGACCCAGCAGACTCCAGTGCTCAAATGGAGGAGATGAGTAGTACCATGAACAATCTGTTTTTCTGTTAGTAGTTTTCAATAGTATGGACATTTCCGAGAAGCTGACAGCTATTGCCACTTTTGAGATAAGAATGAGCTAAACTGAACTGGTGGCTTCCACGCTGTGCTTAGCATGGAGCCTGTGCACTCAGCTATTCAGCCCCAGGTGACCAGCTACCAACCCAAGCCTCAGCCTCCAGCCAAACCTGCTGCAAACCAGCCTGCTCTCCCTTCGGTGAGGCTCAGTTTTACCAGCCTCCAGCCAGCTCCTGCATTTGCTAACCTCCTGTCAGCTCCAGTGTCAGCTAGCCACCAGCCTGTTACCCTCCCATCAGCTCCAGCTTCAGTGTCTGCTAGCCACCAGCCTGCTAGCCTTCTGTTAGCTTCAGTCCCAGTGCCCGCTAGCCACCAGCCTGCTAGCCCCCCGTCAGCTCCAGGGTCTGCTACAATCTATCTTCTACAAAAGAGCTTGCACAAGAAAGCAAGGCCCCTGACCACACCAGGACTTCCTGTCATTCAGCTCCCTGGTATAATTTCTATTGGACCTTGCTCAGCCCGACTCCTGTTTCTGTTACTCAGTTGGCAGCCCGGCTGACTCCTGCCAGTGGTTTCCCATCGGTGGCCAGGTGGACACCTGCCCCTGTTCCTCCGTCAGCGGCCCAGCTGACTCCTGCCCAGTCTCCCGCGGGCTCCCACCTTCACCACTGGAGTTCTGCTCTGCCTCCAGAGGGCTCTAGCTGGCCTCCTGCTCGGCCTCCAGAGGGCTTCAGTGTCCACCGCCGGCCTCCTGCTCAGCCTGCAGAGGGCTTCTGCCCTTGCCACAACCTCCTGGTCGGCCACCAGACTTGCTCTGCTTCTTGGCCCGACCTCCTGGTTGCCCCCTGGACTTACTCTGCCCTTTGCCCCTGCCTCCTTTTCCCCTTGAGTTTATGTAAGATGATGTGGAGATGGCAGAGGCAGAGCGTCCAGCAGCTGAGGACCACATCGCTGTCCATCAAATACAAGTGATGCTTAAATAGCAATGTGGCAGGTCCTGGCAAACCTGGCTCTTAAAGGGAATTGCAGACGACACTCTGATTGTTTGTTTTAATTTATGTTACGCCCAAAACACACCTATGACTAATTAAGAGTAAGAAACTGCGTTGAGCTGGTTCAAGTCCTATTTATCAGACCAATCTCAGTTTGTACAAGTAAACAATGAATCCTCATTCAAACCAAAGTTAGTCATGGAGTTCCACAAGGTTATGTGCTCGGACCAATACTATATATTCACTTTATATATGTTTCTTTAGGGAATATCATTAGAAAACGCTACTACAACGTATTTTTCATTGTTATACAGGTGATACACAATTGTATTTATCCATTAAGCCAGATGACACTTATCAGTTAGCTACACTTACGGACATAAAATCCTGGATGACCTGCAATTTTCTGCAGTGCTTATTGTTATTGTGCTGGGCCCTCAACATCATGCTCTGGATGGCCTTACTCTGGCCTCCAGCACCACAGTAAGGAATCTGGGAGTTTTTTTTGATAAGGATTTGTCTTCAATTCCCACATAAAACAAATTTCAAGGACTGCCTTCTTCCACCTGTAATCAATTTACAACTGCTCCCCTGGTGACACTCACACCCTTTCCTTAAAGGGTCAAGCTAGGTTCAATTTATTAGGGCCCGAGCAGGAAACCTGCGAGGTCCCTATTGTTTTTCGAATGATTTTTTTTCTTTGTCGCAAATGATCGCATTTTTCACTGCCTGAACATCCCCCGAAACTCACCAAACTTGGAATATAGATCAGACCTGGTGAAAAATTTTATAATCTGTTGTCATTGTGAATTTTTCACCAAACTTGGAATATAGATCAGACCTGGTGAAAAATTTTTATAATCTGTTGTCATTGTGAATTTTCACCACTAGGTGGTGCTATAATCAAGGAAAGTGCGTTTTGGCTAATAACTCCCATATACTTTGTCGCACATTCAAAAACCTTATATCCACGCATTCAGTGAATCTTGCTGAATCTCCTGATATAGGCAACGCCCATTTCCGCCTAGCATTTTTTTCGCTAGCTCGCAAAATGTCGCAAACCTACTTTTTCGAACTCCTCCCAGGCAATTTCACCAATTTGCACAAAACTTTGCACACAACATCTGGGGACCCTTCTGACAAAAAGTTATTAAAAGAATTTTCATATTCCAAACAATACTCAAGTTATTAAATAACAACTTCCTGTAGATTTGGGTCAAAACAGGAAGTGTTGCACAGCTCCACATTGGTGTGTCCAAATGACATGAAACTCAGGATACTACTTCCCCATGAGCCCCTAAGGCTTTGTGCAAAATCTTGGCCCACGACCACTAGGTGGCGCTATTTAAATTGAAGTATTTTATATCTCGACATTGGTTGGTCGGATTAGCACAAAACTTGGTACACTCATTGCCCATGCCCGTCTGAGGACAGCTGACAAAGGTCTTACTGATCTGACACTAGGTGGGGCTCTGGTGGCAGTTTCATTTTAGATTTGGCACTGTGCCCACACCATAACACTTATGGATATGAAATTGACAGGGGTGGTATAGACCAGCCCCTGTAACTCACACACCAAAAATGACCAACAGGGGGCGCTATCATCAACACAAACCGTTTTTGCCTAATAACTCCCACATAATATGGTGCACATTGTTAAACCTTATATCTACGTGTTCCCTGAATTCAGCTGGACTGTGTGATGTAGGCCACGCCCACTTTCTCGCCAGAACTCAATTTGCAAATTCGCCAAATGTCGCAAACCTACTTTTTCGAACTCCTCCCAGGCAATTTCACCAATTTGCACAAAACGTTGCACACAGCATCTGTGGACCCTTCTGACAAAAAGTTATTAAAAAAATTTTGATATGCCAAAGAATACTCAAGTTATTAAATAACAACTTCCTGTGGATTTGGGTCAAAACAGGAAGTGTTGCATATCTCCACATTGGTGTGTCCAAATGACGTGAAACTCAGGATAGTACTTCCCCATGAGCCCCTTATGCTCTGTGCAAAATCTTGGCCCATGACCACTAGGTGGCGCTATTTAAATTGAAGTATTTTATATCTCGACATTGGTTGGTCGGATTAACACAAAACTTGGTACACTGATTGCCAATGGCCTCCTGAGGACAGCTGACGAATGTGTTACCGATCTGACACTAGGTGGCGCTCTGGTGGCAATTTCATTTTATAATTGGCACTGTGCCCACACCATAACACTTATGGATATGAAACTGATTGGGGTGGTATAGACTGGCATCTGTAACTCACACACCAAAAATCACCAGCAGGTGGCGCTATTATCAACACAAAACCGTTTTTGGCTATCAGTTAAGACATGCGCGCACAATAACGGGGCAATGGGTCCGGGTAAGGAGCACGCCCCGACAGCAGCACACCCCGACCCGCGTGGACTGCGAGGGCCCGTTCATCGCTGCTTGCAGCTTTAATTACAATTGAATCCACGGATGCAAACACCAGAGACTAAGTTTCTTTTGAAATGATATGTTATAATTGAATGTCTCTGTAAATGAGACTAAAAACTGCTATCATTTAATTCCTCCTTTTACTCCCTCATCTCTCCTGTTTAGATAACACACACACACATACCCAGAGTGAAATTCGCCCCCTTTAAATCCTCTTCTCCTCGCCTGGATCATAAAACACTTACACGCACCAACGGTGATTTATGACTCACATTTTACGAGATAGAGTCTTCTTCTCCCTTCCAGATTTTAACAAAGTTAGAATAACTATTAAGCCAGAACATAATCTTCTGGAAATTAACATATTATTAATCAGGAAACAAAGTTCATAAAATTGATATTAATTTAATTTCACTGTGATGATTGACTGAGATAATTTAAATATGTGAAAATGTCCTGTGTTCTATTAAGCCACAGCACTCTCCAGTGATGACCCCTGATAAGATTTGGACAAGTTTGAAAAGACTTTCTCTAAATCATTTATGCATATTACCAGTCAATGTTTAAAAATATATTCCCTGTTATAATAAGTATTAGGCTAGAACTAAAAGACATTTGTATAATTAAGTGTGTTTTAGTTTCAAACAAGTATTATTATTTTTGAATGTTAATGATTTAATGATTCATGTGATTTGTGTTTAAGACAGTCCACATTAAGCCATGGTGACATTCTGGGAAAGGTGAAACACAATTTAGTTTAGTTTTAGTTAGTTTCTGTGAGTTTTCACTCTTGTTATCTACTCTGAGGTGAAAGCTGGCAGCCCTGCCCCCAGGCACGCCTGTTATCAGAGTGGACAAAAGTGGACATCTCCCTCTGAGCATTCTCCTCTTCTCACTTCTAAACTTAGACTTCACTCCAGTGCTGGGCGGTATGACCAAAAATGTATATCACGTTATTTTTCAAAATTCTAACGGTTTCACGGTATATGACGGTATTTTTTTTTTCATGCATAATCAGGTGTTCACAGCATTTTCTACTGGTTGAGAGAGGAATTACTGCAGTAGATTGACTTAGGATGGTCTATTTTACTGTCATGATGAGTGAATATTGTAGAATAATTCCACATGATTCCACTCATGATTCTAATGAAGTGAGGAATCAGAATGCAAAGACAACTGCAGTCAAAATACAGAACTTTTACTGTGCAAATTTCACAAACATCTTTTATAAAACCAATACAAAAAGTAGTGCAACTTGCAATAATTATACTTTTGCTTCAAGTTCAAGCCCAGGTACATTAAACAGTATTCAAGTAAATCTAAAAAGGAAATATAAAACAAGTGTGACTGAGTGAAGAGGCCGCAGCTCAAAGGAGGCGTGACGGTACACGTCATGATGATGACGTATGTGTTTTTTTCAAGGTGTTTCCCGGTGTCCTCCTGTTAATCTAAACATGTACCTGCTGACTGTTTATAATCATATGGATGCTGTTATAATGTGCTGTGATTGGGATCCTGACCCACCAAACACACTGGAAAATTAAAGCTGCAAGCAGCGATGAACGGGCCCTCGCAGTCCACGCGGGTCGGGGCGTGCTGCTCTCGGGCGTACTGCTGTCGGGGCGTGCTGCTGTCGGGGCATGCTGCTGTCGTGACATGCTGCTGTCGGGGCTTCTACTTGCAACAACTTCCATTGAGGAAATGAAAGTGAAGGCAGTCAAGCTGTCATTTCGTCATTTAGCAATAAAAGCGCCACCTATTGGTGGATATGCACCGAATTTGGCACAAACCCTCATGTGGGCATGGAAGACAAATCAAAAAAGTTTTGTGTTAATCGGACTGTATTTCATCAAGATATGCAGGACTGTGTGGTTTACCACAACGTGCAGGAAATTGTTGTTTTATATTTTGGTCGTTCTTTATACTATCACAATTCTTTTAATAACTTTTGGTCAGGAGAGTCCACAGATGGTGTGTGCAAAGTTTGGTGCAAATTGGAAAAATTGCCTGGGAGGAGTTCGAAAAAGCAGGTTTGCGACATTTGGCGAATTTGCGAATGGAAATTCAGTGCGAACGTGGGCGTGGCCTACATCACACAGTTCAGCTGTATTCAGGGAATATATAGATATGATGTTTAACGATGTGCACCATATAATGTGGGAGTAATTAGCAAAAAAAGTTTTTTCTTGATAATAGCGCCACCTGCTGGTGATTTTTGGTGTGTGAGTTACAGGGGCCAGTCTATACCACCCCTATGTATTTCATGTCCATAAGTGTTATGGTGTGGGCACAGTGCCAAATATAAAATGAAACTGCCACCAGAGCGCCACCTAGTGTCAGATCGGTAACACCTTCGTCAGCTGTCCTCAGGAGGCCATTGGCAATGAGTGTACCAAGTTTTGTGTTAATCCGACCAACCGATGTCGAGATATTAAATACTTCAATTTAAAGAGCGCCACCTAGGGGTCATCGGCCAAAATTTAGCACAGAGCCTTAGAGCATCATGAGGAAGTAGGATCCTGAGTTTGACGTCATTTAACCAAACCAATGTGGAGATATGCAACACTTCCTGTTTGGAACGAAATCTGCAGGAAGTTGTTATTTAATAACTTGAGTATTTTTTGGAATATCAAAATTCTTTTAATAACTTTTTGTCAGGAGCGTCCACAGATGCTGTGGGCAAAGTTTAGTGCAAATTGGTGAAATTGCCTGGGAGGAGTTCGAAAAAGTAGGTTTGCGACATTGCGCGAGCTAGTGAAAAAAAACGCAAAGCAGAAATGGGCGTGGCCTATATCAAGAGATTCAGCACAATTCACTGAACGCGTGGATACAAGGTTTTTGAATGTGCGACAAAGTATGTGGGAGTTATTAGCCAAAACGCACTTTCCTTATTACAGCGCCACCTAGCGGTGAAAATCCACAACGACAACAGATTATAAAATTTTTTGGCAGGTTTGATCTATATTCCAAGTTTGGTGACTTTTGGGGTATGTTCAGGCAGTGAAAAATGCGATCATTTTGGCCGAAAAATAATAATAATTAAAGCTGCAAGCAGCGATGAACGGGCCCTCGCAGTCCACGCGCGTCGGGGCGTGCTGGTGTCGTTACTTGCTGCCGTCGTTACATGCTGCTGTCGTTACATGCTGCCGTCGGGGCTTGTTCATGCAACAACTTCCGTTGAGGAATCAAAAGTGAAGGCAGTCAAGTTGTTATTTTGTCATTTAGCAATAAAAGCGCCCCCTATTGGCCGATTTGCACCAAATTTGTCAGAAATCGTCATGTGGCCATGGAACACAACAGGGAAAAGTTTTGTGTTAATTGGACTGTATTTCATCAAGATACACAAGAATGTCTGTTTGACCACAATGTGCAGGAAATTGTTGTTTTATATTTTGGGCGTTGTGTGGACTAGCACATTTCTTTTAATAACTTTTTGTCAGGAGAGTCCACAGATGCTGCGTGCAAAGTTTGGTGCAAATTGGAAAAATTGCCTGGGAGGAGTTCGAAAAAGTAGGTTTGCGACATTTGGTGAATTTGCGAATGGAAATTCAGTGCGAACGTGGGCGTGGCCTACATCACACGGTTCGGCTGTATTCAGGGAACATATAGATATAATGTTTAACGATGTGCACCATATTATGTGGGAGTAATTAGCAAAAAACGTTTTTTCTTGATAATAGCGCCACCTATTGGTCGAATTGCACGAAATTTTGTAGAAATGCTAATCGTGCCATGGAACACAATTGCCAAAAGTTTTGTGTTAATCAGACTGTATTTCATCAAGATACACAAGAATGTCTGTTTGACCACAATGTGCAGGAAATTCTTGTTTTATATTTTGGGCGTTCTGTGGACTAGCACATTTCTTTTAATAACTTTTTGTCAGGAGGGTCCACAGATGCTGCGTGCAAAGTTTGGTGCAAATCGGAGAAATTGCCTGGGAGAAGTTCGAAAAAGTAGGTTTGCGACATTTGGCGAATTTGCGAATGGAAATTCAGTGCGAACGTGGGCGTGGCCTACATCACACGGTTCAGCTGTATTCACGGAAGAGGTAGATATAAGGTTTAACAATGTGCACCATATTATGTGGGAGTAATTAGCAAAAAACTTTTTTTCTTGATAATAGCGCCACCTGCTGGTCATTTTTGGTGTGTGAGTTACAGGGGTTGGTCTATACCACCCCTATGAATTTCAGATCCATAAGTGTTATGGTGTGGGCACAGTGCCAAATATAAAATGAAACTGCCACCAGAGCGCCACCTAGTGTTAGATCGGTAACCCCTTTGTTAGCTATCCTCAGGAGGGCATTGGCAATGAGTGTACCAAGTTTTGTGTTAATCCAACTAACCAATGTTGAGATATAAAATACTTCAATTTAAATAGCGCCACCTAGTGGTCATTGGCCAATATTTTGCACAGAGCCTTAGGGGCTCATGGGGAAGTAGTATCCTGAGTTTCACGTTATTTGGACACACCAATGTGGAGATATGCAACACTTCCTGTTGTGATTCGAATCCACAGGAAGTTGTTATTTAATAACTTGAGTATTCTTTGGCGTATTAAAATTCTTTTAATAACTTTTTGTCAGGAGGGTCCACAGATGCTGCGTGCAAAGTTTCGTGCAAATCGGTGAAATTGCCTGGGAGGAGTTCGAAAAAGTAGGTTTGCGACATTTTGCGAGCTAGCGAAAAAAAACGGTAGGCGGAAATGGGCGTGGCCTATATCAGGAGATTCAGCAAGATTCACTGAACGCGTGGATATAAGGTTTTTGAATGTGCGACAAAGTATGTGGGAGTTATTAGGCAAAACACACTTTCCTTGATTATAGCGCCACCTAGTGGTGGACATTCACAACGACAACAGATTATAAAATTTTTCGCCAAGCCTAATGACTTTGCCAAATAAAATCGCGTTTTCATTCACATTCAGGCAGTGAAAAATGCGATCATTTTGGCAGGAAAAAAAAAAAAAAAACAAATAATAATCACTACAATTACAATAGGGTCCTCGCAGTTTCACTGCTCGGGCCCTAATTAAAGCTGCAAGCAGCGATGAACGGGCCCTCGCAGGCCACGCGGGTCGGGGCGTGCTCCTTACCCGGACCCATTGCCCCGTTATTGTGCACGCATGTCTTAACTGATAGCCAAAAACGGTATTGTGTTGATAATAGCGCCACCTGCTGGTGATTTTTGGTGTGTGAGTTACAGATACCAGTCTATACCACCCCAATCAGTTTCATATCCATAAGTGTTATGGTGTGGGCACAGTGCCAATTATAAAATGAAATTGCCACCAGAGCGCCACCTATTGTCAGATCGGTAACACCTTCGTCAGCTGTCCTCAGGAGGCCATTGGCAATCAGTGTACCAAGTTTTGTGTTAATCCGACCAACCAATGTCGAGATATAAAATACTTCAATTTAAATAGCGCCACCTAGTGGTCATGGGCCAAGATTTCGCACAGAGCCTTAGGGGCTCATGGGGAAGTACTATCCTGAGTTTCACGTCATTTGGACACACCAATGTGGAGATATGCAACACTTCCTGTTTTGACCCGAATCCACAGGAAGTTGTTATTTAATAACTTGAGTATTCTTTAGCATATCAAAATTCTTTTAATAACTTTTTGTCAGAAGGGTCCACAGATGCTGCGTGCAAAGTTTTGTGCAAATTGGTGAAATTGCCTGGGAGGAGTTCGAAAAAGTAGGTTTGCGACATTTGGCGAATTTGCCAATTGAGTTCTGGCGAGAAAGTGGGCGTGGCCTACATCACACAGTCCAGCTGAATTCAGGGAACACGTAGATATAAGGTTTAACAATGTGCACCATATTATGTGGGAGCTATTAGCCAAGAACTGCTTTATGTTGATAATAGCGCCACCTGCTGGTCATTTTTGGTGTGTGAGTTACAGGGGCCAGTCTACACCACCCCTATGAATTTCATGTCCATAAATGTTATGGTGTGGGCACAGTGCCAAATATAAAATGAAACTGCCACCAGAGCGCCACCTAGTGTCAGATCGGTAACACCTTCGTCAGCTGTCCTCAGAAGGGCAGTGGCAAGAATTATACCAAGTTTTGTGTTAATCCGACCCACCAATATGGAGATATAAAATAGTTCAATTTAAAGAGCGCCACCTAGTGGTCATCAACCAAAATTTAGCAAAGAGCCTTAGGGGCTCATGAGGAAGTAGGATCCTGAGGTTGACGTCATTTGGACAAACCAATGTGGAGATATGCAACACTTCCTGTTTGGAACGAAATCTGCAGGAACTTGTTATTTAATAACTTGAGTATTTCTTGGAATATCAAAATTCTTTTAATAACTTTTTGTCAGGAGGGTCCACAGATGCTGTGTGCAAAGTTTGGTGCAAATTGGTGAAATTGCCTGGGAGGAGTTCGAAAAAGTAGGTTTGCGACATTTCGCGAGCTAGTGAAAAAAAACGCCAGGCAGAAATGGGCGTGGCCTATATCAGGAGATTCAGCACAATTCACTGAAAGCGTGGATATGAGGTTTTTGAAGGTGCGACAAAGTATGTGGGAGTTATTAGCCAAAACGTACTTTCCTTGATAATAGCGCCACCTAGTGGTGCACGTTCACAACAACAACAGATTATAAAATTTTTCGCCAAGCCTAATGACTTTGCCAAATAAAATCGACTTTTCATTCACATTCAGGCAGTGAAAAATGCGATCATTTTGGACGAAGGAATAAAATAATAATAATAATAATAATAATAATAATAATCATTCGAAAAACAATAGGGACCTCGCAGGTTCCCTGCTCGGGCCCTAATTAAAGCTGCAAGCAGCGATGAACGGGCCCTCGCAGTCCACGCAAGTCGGGGCGTGCTGCTGTCGGGGCGTGCTCCTTACCCGGACCCATTGCCCCGTTATTGTGCGCGCATGTATAGCGCCACCTAGTGGTCATGGGCCAAGATTTTGCACAGAGCCTTAGAGGCTCATGGGGAAGTACTATCCTGAGTTCCACATCATTTGGACACACCAATGTGGAGATATGCAACACTTCCTGTTTTGACCCGAATCCACAGGAAGTTGTTATTTAATAAGTTGAGTATTCTTGGGCATATCAAAATTCTTTTAATAACTTTTTGTCCGAAGGGTCCACCGATGCTGTGTGCAAAGTTTTGTGCAAATTGGTGAAATTGCCTGGGAGGAGTTCGAAAAAGTAGGTTTTCGACATTTCGCGAGCTAGCATAAAAACGGTAGGCGGAAATGGGCGTGGCCTATATCAGGAGATTCAGCACAATTCACTGAACGCGTGGATACAACGTTTTTGAATGTGCGACAAAGTATGTGGGAGTTATTAGCCAAAACGCACTTTCCTTATTACAGCGCCACCTAGCGGTGAAAATCCACAACGACAACAGATTATAAAATTTTTCGCCAGGTTTGATATATATTCCAAGTTTGGTGACTTTTGGGGTATGTTCAGGCAGTGAAAAATGCGATCATTTTGTCCGAAAAATAATAATAATTAAAGCTGCAAGCAGCGATGAACGGGCCCTCGCAGTCCACGCGCGTCAGGGCGTGCTGCCGTCGGGTCATGCTGCTGTCGTTACATGCTGCTGTCGAGGCTTGTTCATGCAACAACTTCCATAGAGGAAACAGAACTGAAGGCAGTGAAGCTGCTGTTTCGTCATTTAGCAATAAAAGCGCCACCTATTGGTCGATTTGCACGAAATTTTGTAGAAATGCTCATCTTGCCATGGAACACAACTGGGAAACGTTTTGTGTTAATCGGACTGTATTTCATCAAGATACACAAGAATGTCTGTTTGACGACAGTGTGCAGGAAATTGTTGTTTTATATTTTGGGCGTTCTGTGGACTAGCACATTTCTTTTAATAACTTTTTGTCAGGAGGGTCCACAGGTGCTGCGTGCAAAGTTTGGTGCAAATTGGAAAAATTGCCTGGGAGGAGTTCGAAAAAGTAGGTTTGCGACATTTGGCGAATTTGCGAATGGAAATTCAGTGCGAATGTGGGCATAGCCTACATCACACGGTTCGGCTGTGTTCAGGGAACATATAGATATAATGTTTAACGATGTGCACCATATTATGTGGGAGTAATTAGCAAAAAACGTTTTTTCTTGATAATAGCGCCACCTGCTGGTGATTTTTGGTGTGTGAGTTACAGATGCCAGTCTATACCACCCCAATCAGTTTCATGTCCATAAGTGTTATGGTGTGGGCACAGTGCCAATTATAAAATGAAACTGCCACCAGAGCGCCACCTAGTGTCAGATCGGTAACCCCTTTGTCAGCTATCCTCAGGAGGGCATTGGCAATGAGTGTACCAAGTTTTGTGTTCATCCGACCAACCAATGTTGAGATATAAAATACTTCAATTTAAATAGCGCCACCTAGTGGTCGTCGGCCAAAATTTCGCACAAAGCCTTTGGGGCTCATGCGCAAGTAGTATCCTGAGTTTCACGTCATTTGGACGCACCAATGTGGAGATATGCAACACTTCCTGTTGTGACCCGATTCCACAGGAAGTTGTTATTTAATAACTTGAGTATTCTTTGGAATATCAAAATTCTTTTAATAACTTTTTGTCACAAGGGTCCACAGATGCTGTGTGCAAAGTTTGGGGCAAATCGGTGAAATTGCCTGGGAGGAGTTCGAAAAAGTAGGTTTTTGACATTTCGCGAGCTAACGAAAAAAAACGGTAGGCGGAAATGGGCGTGGCCTATATCAGGAGATTCAGCACAATTCACTGAACGTGTGGATATAAGGTTTTTGAATGTGCGACAAAGTATGTGGGAGTTATTAGCCAAAACGCACTTTCCTTGATTGTAGCGCCACCTAGTGGTGAAAATTCACAACGACAACAGATTATAAAATTTTTCGCCAGGTCTGATCTATATTCCAAGTTTGATGAGTTTTGGGGTATGTTCAGGCAGTGAAAAATGCGATCATTTGGGAAGAAGAAAAATAACAAAAAATAAATAAATAATCATTCGAAATACAATAGGGACCTCGCAGGTTCCCTGCTCGGGCCCTAATAATAATAATCATTACAATTACAATAGGGTCCTCGCAGTTTCACTGCTCGGGCCCTAATAATAATCATTCGAAAAACAATAGGGTCCTCGCAGGTTCCCTGCTCGGGCCCTAATTAAAGCTGCAAGCAGCGATGAACGGGCCCTCGCAGGCCACGCGGGTCGGGGCGTGCTGCCGTCGGGGCGTGCTCCTTACCCGGACCCATTGCCCCGTTATTGTGCGCGTATGTCTTAACTGATAGCCAAAAACGGTATTGTGTTGATAATAGCGCCACCTGCTGGTGATTTTTGGTGTGTGAGTTACAGATGCCAGTCTATACCACCCCAATCAGTTTCATATCCATAAGTGTTATGGTGTGGGCACAGTGCCAATTATAAAATGAAATTGCCACCAGAGCGCCACCTATTGTCAGATCGGTAACACCTTCGTCAGCTGTCCTCAGGAGGCCATTGGCAATCAGTGTACCAAGTTTTGTGTTAATCCGACCAACCAATGTCGAGATATAAAATACTTCAATTTAAATAGCGCCACCTAGTGGTCATGGGCCAAGATTTTGCACAGAGTCTTAGGGGCTCATGGGGAAGTACTGTCCTGAGTTTCACGTCATTTGGACACACCAATGTGGAGATATGCAACACTTCCTGTTTTGACTGTAATCTACAGGAAGTTGTTATTTAATAACTTGAGTATTCTTTGGAATATCAAAATTCTTTTAATAACTTTTTGTCAGGAGGGTCCACAGGTGCTGTGTGCAAAGTTTGGTGCAAATCAGAGAAATTGTCTGGGAGGAGTTCGAAAATGTAGGTTTGTGACATTTTGCGCATTTGCGAATGGAAATTTAGCGCAAACGTGAGCGTGGCCTACATCATATAATTCAGCTGAATTCAGGGAACACGTAGATATAAGGTTTAACAATGTCTGACAAATTATGTGGGAGTTATTGGTCAAAAACTGTATTGTGTTGATAATAGCGCCACCTGTTGGTCATCTTTGGTGTGTGAGTTACAGGGGCCGGTCTATACCACCCCTGTCAATTTCATATCCATAAGTGTTATGGTGTGGGCACAGTACCAAATCTAAAAATAAACTGCCACCAGAGCGCCACCTAGTGTCAGATCAATAACACCTTCGTCAGCTGTCCTCAGAAGGGCAGTGGCAAGAATTGTACCAAGTTTTGTGTTAATCCGACCCACCAATGTCGAGATATAAAATACTTCAATTTAAAGAGCGCCACCTAGTGGTCGTCCACCACAATTTCGCACAGAGCCTTATGGGCTCATGGGAAAGTGGTATCCTCAGTTTCATGTCATTTCGACAAAACAATGTGAAGATATGCAACACTTCCTGTTTTGACCCGATTTTATAGGAAGTTGTTATTTAATAACTTGAGTATTGTTTGGAATTCCAAAATTCTTTTAATAACTTTTTGTCATGAGGGTCCCCTGATGCTGTGTGCAAAGTTTCGTGCAAATCGGTGAAATTGCCTGGGAGGAGTTCGAAAAAGTAGGTTTGCGACATTTTGCGAGCTAGCATAAAAAACCGTAGGCGGAAATGGGCGTGGCCTATATCAACAGATTCAGCCCGATTGACTGAACGCGTGGATATAAGGTTTTTGAATGTGCGACAAAGTATGTGGGAGTTATTAGCCAAAACGCACTTTCCTTGATTGTAGCGCCACCAAGTGGTGAAAAATCACAACGACAACAGATTATAAAATTTTTCGCCAAGCCTAATGTGTTTGCCAAATAAAATTGACTTTTCATTCACATTCAGGCAGTGAAAAATGCGATCATTTTGGACAAAGAAAAAAAACTAAAACTAAAAATAATTAAAGCTGCAAGCAGCGATGAACGGGCCCTCGCAGGCCACGCGGGTCGGGGCGTGCTCCTTACCCGGACCCATTGCCCCGTTATTGTGCACGCATGTCTTAACTGATAGCCAAAAACGGTATTGTGTTGATAATAGCGCCACCTGCTGGTGATTTTTGGTGTGTGAGTTACAGATACCAGTCTATACCACCCCAATCAGTTTCATATCCATAAGTGTTATGGTGTGGGCACAGTGCCAATTATAAAATGAAATTGCCACCAGAGCGCCACCTATTGTCAGATCGGTAACACCTTCGTCAGCTGTCCTCAGGAGGCCATTGGCAATCAGTGTACCAAGTTTTGTGTTAATCCGACCAACCAATGTCGAGATATAAAATACTTCAATTTAAATAGCGCCACCTAGTGGTCATGGGCCAAGATTTCGCACAGAGCCTTAGGGGCTCATGGGGAAGTACTATCCTGAGTTTCACGTCATTTGGACACACCAATGTGGAGATATGCAACACTTCCTGTTTTGACCCGAATCCACAGGAAGTTGTTATTTAATAACTTGAGTATTCTTTAGCATATCAAAATTCTTTTAATAACTTTTTGTCAGAAGGGTCCACAGATGCTGCGTGCAAAGTTTTGTGCAAATTGGTGAAATTGCCTGGGAGGAGTTCGAAAAAGTAGGTTTGCGACATTTGGCGAATTTGCCAATTGAGTTCTGGCGAGAAAGTGGGCGTGGCCTACATCACACAGTCCAGCTGAATTCAGGGAACACGTAGATATAAGGTTTAACAATGTGCACCATATTATGTGGGAGCTATTAGCCAAGAACTGCTTTATGTTGATAATAGCGCCACCTGCTGGTCATTTTTGGTGTGTGAGTTACAGGGGCCAGTCTACACCACCCCTATGAATTTCATGTCCATAAATGTTATGGTGTGGGCACAGTGCCAAATATAAAATGAAACTGCCACCAGAGCGCCACCTAGTGTCAGATCGGTAACACCTTCGTCAGCTGTCCTCAGAAGGGCAGTGGCAAGAATTATACCAAGTTTTGTGTTAATCCGACCCACCAATATGGAGATATAAAATAGTTCAATTTAAAGAGCGCCACCTAGTGGTCATCAACCAAAATTTAGCAAAGAGCCTTAGGGGCTCATGAGGAAGTAGGATCCTGAGGTTGACGTCATTTGGACAAACCAATGTGGAGATATGCAACACTTCCTGTTTGGAACGAAATCTGCAGGAACTTGTTATTTAATAACTTGAGTATTTCTTGGAATATCAAAATTCTTTTAATAACTTTTTGTCAGGAGGGTCCACAGATGCTGTGTGCAAAGTTTGGTGCAAATTGGTGAAATTGCCTGGGAGGAGTTCGAAAAAGTAGGTTTGCGACATTTCGCGAGCTAGTGAAAAAAAACGCCAGGCAGAAATGGGCGTGGCCTATATCAGGAGATTCAGCACAATTCACTGAAAGCGTGGATATGAGGTTTTTGAAGGTGCGACAAAGTATGTGGGAGTTATTAGCCAAAACGTACTTTCCTTGATAATAGCGCCACCTAGTGGTGCACGTTCACAACAACAACAGATTATAAAATTTTTCGCCAAGCCTAATGACTTTGCCAAATAAAATCGACTTTTCATTCACATTCAGGCAGTGAAAAATGCGATCATTTTGGACGAAGGAATAAAATAATAATAATAATTAAAGCTGCAAGCAGCGATGAACGGGCCCTCGCAGTCCACGCGCGTCGGGGCGTGCTGCCGTCGTTACATGCTGCTGTCGGGGCAAGCTGCTGTCGTTACATGCTGCTGTGTGGGCATGCTGCTGTCGGGGCTTGTTCATGCAACAACTTCCGTAGAGGAAACAAAACTGAAGGCAGTGAAGCTGCTGTTTGGTCATTTAGCAATAAAAGCGCCACCTATTGGTCGATTTGCAAGAAATTTTGTAAAAATGCTCATCGTGCCATGGAACACAATTGCCAAAAGTTTTGTGTTCATCGGACTGTATTTCATCAAGATACACAAGAATGTCTGTTTGAGCACAATGCGCAGGAAATTGTTGTTTTTTATTTTGGGCGTTCTGTGGACTAGCACATTTCTTTTAATAACTTTTTGTCAGGAGGGTCCAGAGATGCTGCGTGCAAAGTTTGGTGCAAATTGGAAAAATTGCCTGGGAGGAGTTCGAAAAAGTAGGTTTGCGACATTTGGCGAATTTGCAAATGGAAATTCAGTGTGAACGTGGGCGTGGCCTACATCACACTGTTCGACTGTATTCAGGGAACACGTAGATATAATGTTTAACAATGTGCACCATATTATGTGGGAGTAATTAGCAAAAAACGTTTTTTCTTGATAATAGCGCCACCTGCTGGTCATTTTTGGTGTGTGAGTTACAGGGGCCAGTCTATACCACCCCTATGAATTTCATATCCATAAGTGTTATGGTGTGGGCACAGTACCAAATCTAAAAAGAAACTGCCACCAGAGCGCCACCTAGTGTCAGATCAATAACACCTTCGTCAGCTGTCCTCAGAAGGGCAGTGGCAAGAATTGTACCAAGTTTTGTGTTAATCCGACCCACCAATGTCGAGATATAAAATACTTCAATTTAAAGAGCGCCACCTAGTGGTCGTCCACCACAATTTCGCACAGAGCCTTATGGGCTCATGGGAAAGTGGTATCCTCAGTTTCATGTCATTTCGACAAAGCAATGTGAAGATATGCAACACTTCCTGTTTTGACCCGATTTTATAGGAAGTTGTTATTTAATAACTTGAGTATTGTTTGGAATTCCAAAATTCTTTTAATAACTTTTTGTCATGAGGGTCCCCTGATGCTGTGTGCAAAGTTTCGTGCAAATCGGTGAAATTGCCTGTGAGGAGTTCGAAAAAGTAGGTTTGCGACATTTTGCGAGCTAGCATAAAAAACCGTAGGCGGAAATGGGCGTGGCCTATATCAAGAGATTCAGCCCGATTCACTGAACGCGTGGATATAAGGTTTTTGAATGTGCGACAAAGTATGTGGGAGTTATTAGCCAAAACGCACTTTCCTTGATTGTAGCGCCACCAAGTGGTGAAAAATCACAACGACAACAGATTATAAAATTTTTCGCCAAGCCTAATGTGTTTGCCAAATAAAATTGACTTTTCATTCACATTCAGGCAGTGAAAAATGCGATCATTTTGGACAAAGAAAAAAAACTAAAAATAATAATAATCATTGCAATTACAATAGGGACCTCGCAGGTTCCCTGCTCGGGCCCTAATAATAATAATAATAATAATCATTCGAAAAACAATAGGGACCTCGCAGGTTCCCTGCTCGGGCCCTAATTAAAGCTGCAAGCAGCGATGAACGGGCCCTCGCAGGCCACGCGGGTCGGGGCGTGCTCCTTACCCGGACCCATTGCCCCGTTATTGTGCACGCATGTCTTAACTGATAGCCAAAAACGGTATTGTGTTGATAATAGCGCCACCTGCTGGTGATTTTTGGTGTGTGAGTTACAGATACCAGTCTATACCACCCCAATCAGTTTCATATCCATAAGTGTTATGGTGTGGGCACAGTGCCAATTATAAAATGAAATTGCCACCAGAGCGCCACCTATTGTCAGATCGGTAACACCTTCGTCAGCTGTCCTCAGGAGGCCATTGGCAATCAGTGTACCAAGTTTTGTGTTAATCCGACCAACCAATGTCGAGATATAAAATACTTCAATTTAAATAGCGCCACCTAGTGGTCATGGGCCAAGATTTCGCACAGAGCCTTAGGGGCTCATGGGGAAGTACTATCCTGAGTTTCACGTCATTTGGACACACCAATGTGGAGATATGCAACACTTCCTGTTTTGACCCGAATCCACAGGAAGTTGTTATTTAATAACTTGAGTATTCTTTAGCATATCAAAATTCTTTTAATAACTTTTTGTCAGAAGGGTCCACAGATGCTGCGTGCAAAGTTTTGTGCAAATTGGTGAAATTGCCTGGGAGGAGTTCGAAAAAGTAGGTTTGCGACATTTGGCGAATTTGCCAATTGAGTTCTGGCGAGAAAGTGGGCGTGGCCTACATCACACAGTCCAGCTGAATTCAGGGAACACGTAGATATAAGGTTTAACAATGTGCACCATATTATGTGGGAGCTATTAGCCAAGAACTGCTTTATGTTGATAATAGCGCCACCTGCTGGTCATTTTTGGTGTGTGAGTTACAGGGGCCAGTCTACACCACCCCTATGAATTTCATGTCCATAAATGTTATGGTGTGGGCACAGTGCCAAATATAAAATGAAACTGCCACCAGAGCGCCACCTAGTGTCAGATCGGTAACACCTTCGTCAGCTGTCCTCAGAAGGGCAGTGGCAAGAATTATACCAAGTTTTGTGTTAATCCGACCCACCAATATGGAGATATAAAATAGTTCAATTTAAAGAGCGCCACCTAGTGGTCATCAACCAAAATTTAGCAAAGAGCCTTAGGGGCTCATGAGGAAGTAGGATCCTGAGGTTGACGTCATTTGGACAAACCAATGTGGAGATATGCAACACTTCCTGTTTGGAACGAAATCTGCAGGAACTTGTTATTTAATAACTTGAGTATTTCTTGGAATATCAAAATTCTTTTAATAACTTTTTGTCAGGAGGGTCCACAGATGCTGTGTGCAAAGTTTGGTGCAAATTGGTGAAATTGCCTGGGAGGAGTTCGAAAAAGTAGGTTTGCGACATTTCGCGAGCTAGTGAAAAAAAACGCCAGGCAGAAATGGGCGTGGCCTATATCAGGAGATTCAGCACAATTCACTGAAAGCGTGGATATGAGGTTTTTGAAGGTGCGACAAAGTATGTGGGAGTTATTAGCCAAAACGTACTTTCCTTGATAATAGCACCACCTAGTGGTGCACGTTCACAACAACAACAGATTATAAAATTTTTCGCCAAGCCTAATGACTTTGCCAAATAAAATCGACTTTTCATTCACATTCAGGCAGTGAAAAATGCGATCATTTTGGACGAAGGAATAAAATAATAATAATAATTAAAGCTGCAAGCAGCGATGAACGGGCCCTCGCAGTCCACGCGCGTCGGGGCGTGCTGCCGTCGTTACATGCTGCCGTTGTTACATGCTGCTGTCGGGGCTTGTTCATGCATCAACTTCCGTTGAGGAATCACAAGTGAAGGCAGTCAAGCTGTTATTTAGTCATTTAGCAATAAAAGCGCCCCCTATTGGCCGATTTGCACCAAATTTGTCAGAAATCGTCATGTGGCCATGGAACCCAACTGGGAAAAGTTTTGTGTTAATCGGACTGTATTTCATCAAGATACACAAGAATATCTGTTTGATTGCAATGTGCAGGAAATTGTTGTTTTATATTTTGGGCGTTCTGTGGACTAGCACATTTCTTTTAATAACTTTTTGTCAGGAGGGTCCACAGATGCTGCGTGCAAAGTTTGGTGCAAATCGGAAAAATTGCCTGGGAGGAGTTCGAAAAAGTAGGTTTGCGACATTTAGCGAATTTGCGAATGGAAATTCAGTGCGAACGTGGGCGTGGCCTACATCACACGGTTCGGCTGTATTCAGGGAAAATATAGATATAATGTTTAACAATGTGCACCATATTACGTGGGAGTAATTAGCAAAAAACGTTTTTTCTTGATAATAGCGCCACCTGCTGGTGATTTTTGGTGTGTGAGTTACAGGGGCCAGTCTATACCACCCCTATGAATTTCATGTCCATAAGTGTTATGGTGTGGGCACAGTGCCAATTATAAAATGAAACTGCCACCAGAGCGCCACCTAGTGTCAGATCGGTAACACCTTCGTCAGTTTTCCTCAGGAGGCGATTGGCAATCAGTGTACCAAGTTTTGTGTTAATCCGACCAACCAATGTGGAGATATAAAATAGTTCAATTTAAATAGCGCCACCTAGTGGTCATGGGCCAAGATTTTGCACAGAGCCTTAGGGGCTCATGGGGAAGTAGTATCCTGAGTTTCATGTCATTTGGACACACCAATGTGGAGCTGTGCAACACTTCCTGTTTTGACCCAAATCTACAGGAAGTTGTTCTTTAATAACTTGAGTATTGTTTGGAATAGCAAAATTCTTTTAATAACTTTTTGTCAGGATCGTCCACAGATGCTGTGTGCAAAGTTTGGTGCAAATTGGTGAAATTGCCTGGGAGGAGTTCGAAAAAGTAGGTTTGCGACATTTCGCGCGCTAGCGAAAAAAAACGGTAGGCGGAAATGGGCGTGGCCTATATCAGGAGATTCAGCAAGATTCACTGAACGCGTGGATATAAGGTTTTTGAATGTGCGACAAAGTATGTGGGAGTTATTAGCCAAAACGCACTTTCCTTGATTATAGCGCCACCTAGTGCTGAAAATTCACAACGACAACAGATTATAAAATTTTTCGCCAGGTCTGATCTATATTCCAAGTTTGATGAGTTTTGGGGTATGTTCAGGCAGTGAAAAATGCGATCATTTGGGAACAAGAAAAATAATAATAAGAATCACGAGAAAAACAATAGGGACCTCGCAGTTTCACTGCTCGGGCCCTAATAATAATTAAAGCTGCAAGCAGCGATGAACGGGCCCTCGCAGGCCACGCGGGTCGGGGCGTGCTGCCGTCGGGGCGTGCTCCTTACCCGGACCCATTGCCCTGTTATTGTGCGCGCATGTCTTAACTGATAGCCAAAAACGGTATTGTGTTGATAATAGCGCCACCTGCTGGTGATTTTTGGTGTGTGAGTTACAGATGCCAGTCTATACCACCCCAATCAGTTTCATATCCATAAGTGTTATGGTGTGGGCACAGTGCCAATTATAAAATGAAATTGCCACCAGAGCGCCACCTATTGTCAGATCGGTAACACCTTCGTCAGCTGTCCTCAGGAGGCCATTGGCAATCAGTGTACCAAGTTTTGTGTTAATCCGACCAACCAATGTCGAGATATAAAATACTTCAATTTAAATAGCGCCACCTAGTGGTCATGGGCCAAGATTTTGCACAGAGCCTTAGGGGCTCATGGGGAAGTACTATCCTGAGTTTCACGTCATTTGGACACACCAATGTGGAGATATGCAACACTTCCTGTTTTGACCCGAATCCACAGGAAGTTGTTATTTAATAACTTGAGTATTCTTTGGCATATCAAAATTCTTTTAATAACTTTTTGTCAGAAGGGTCCACAGATGCTGTGTGCAAAGTTTTGTGCAAATTGGTGAAATTGCCTGGGAGGAGTTCGAAAAAGTAGGTTTGCGACATTTGGCGAATTTGCCAATTGAGTTCTGGCGAGAAAGTGGGCGTGGCCTACATCACACAGTCCAGCTGAATTCAGGGAACACGTAGATATAAGGTTTAACAATGTGCACCATATTATGTGGGAGTTATTAGGCAAAAACGGTTTGTGTTGATGATAGCGCCCCCTGCTGGTCATTTTTGGTGTGTGAGTTACAGGGGTCGGTCTATACCACCCCTGTCAATTTCATATCCATAAGTGTTATGGTGTGGGCACAGTGCCAAATATAAAAAGAAACTGCCACCAAAGCGCCACCTAGTGTCAGATCGGTCACCCCTGTGTCAGCTATCCTCAGGAGGCCATTGGCAATGAGTGTACCAAGTTTTGTGTTAATCCAACCAACCGATGTCGAGATATAAAATAGTTCAATTTAAAGAGCGCCACCTAGTGGTCATCAACCAAAATTTAGCACAGAGCCTTAGGGCCTCATGAGGAAGTAGGATCCTGAGGTTGACGTCATTTGGACAAACCAATGTGGAGATATGCAACACTTCCTGTTTGGAACGAAATCTGCAGGAAGTTATTATTTAATAACTTGAGTATTTTTTTGAATATCAAAATTCTTTTGATAACTTTTTGTCAGGAGGGTCCACAGATGCTGTGTGCAAAGGTTGGTGCAAATTGGTGAAATTGCCTGGGAGGAGTTCGAAAAAGTAGGTTTGCGACATTTCGCGAGCTAGTGAAAAAAAACGCAGGCAGAAATGGGCGTGGCCTATATCAAGAGATTCAGGACAATTCATTGAACGCGTGGATATAAGGTTTTTGAAGGTGCGACAAAGTATGTGGGAGTTATTAGACAAAACGTACTTTTTTGATAATAGCGCCACCTAGTGGTGCACGTTCACAACAACAACAGATTATAAAATTTTTCGCCAAGCCTAATGACTTTGCCAAATAAAATCGACTTTTCATTCACATTCAGGCAGTGAAAAATGCGATCATTTTGGACGAAGGAATAAAATAATAATAATAATAATAATAATAATAATAATAATAATAATCATTCGAAAAACAATAGGGACCTCGCAGGTTCCCTGCTCGGGCCCTAATTAAAGCTGCAAGCAGCGATGAACGGGCCCTCGCAGTCCACGCGCGTCGGGGCGTGCTGCTGTCGGGGCGCGCTGCTGTCGGGGCATGCTGCTGTCGTGACATGCTGCTGTCGGGGCTTCTACTTGCAACAACTGCCATTGAGGAAATGAAAGTGAAGGCAGTCAAGCTGTCATTTCGTCATTTAGCAATAAAAGCGCCACCTATTGGTGGATATGCACCGAATTTGGCACAAACCTTCATGTGGGCATGGAAGACAAATCAAAAAAGTTTTGTGTTAATCGGACTGTATTTCATCAAGATATGCAAGACTGTGTGGTTTACCACAACGTGCAGGAAATTGTTGTTTTATATTTTGGTCGTTCTTTAGGCTATCACAAGTCTTTTAATAACTTTTTGTCAGGAGAGTCCACAGATGCTGTATGCAAAGTTTGGTGCAAATCGGTGAAATTGCCTGGGAGGAGTTCGAAAAAGTAGGTTTGCGACATTTGGCGAATTTGCGAATGGAAATTCAGTGCGAACATGGGCGTGGCCTACATCACACGGTTCGGCTGTATTCAGGGAACATATAGATATAATGTTTAACGATGTGCACCATATTATGTGGGAGTAATTAGCAAAAAACGTTTTTTCTTGATAATAGCGCCACCTGCTGGTCATTTTTGGTGTGTGAGTTACAGGGGCCAGTCTATACCACCCCTATGAATTTCATATCCATAAGTGTTATGGTGTGGGCACAGTGCCAAATATAAAATGAAACTGCCACCAGAGCGCCACCTAGTGTCAGATCGGTAACCCCTTTGTCAGCTATCGTCAGAAGGGCAGTGGCAATGAGTGTACCAAGTTTTGTGTTAATCCCGCCAACCGATGTGGAGATATAAAATACTTCATTTTAAATAGCGCCACCTAGTGGTGATGGGCCAAGATTTAGCACAGAGCCTTAGGGGCTCATGGGGAAGTAGTATCTTGAGTTTCACGTCATTTGGACAAACCAATGTGGAGATATGCAACACTTCCTGTTTGGAACGAAATCTGCAGGAAGTTGTTATTTAATAACTTGAGTATTCTTTGGCATTTCTAAATTCTTTTAATAACTTTTTGTCAGAAGAGTCCACAGATGCTGTGTGCAAAGTTTGGTGCTAATTGGTGAAATTGCCTGGGAGGAGTTCGAAAAAGTAGGTTTACGACATTTGGCGAGCTAGCGAAAAAAAATGGTGGGCAGAAATGGGCGTGGCCTATATCAGGAGATTCAGCACAATTCACTGAACGCGTGGATGTAAGGTTTTTGAATGTGCGACAAAGTATGTGGGAGTTATTAGCCAAAACACACTTTTCTTGATTATAGCGCCACCTAGTGGTGAAAGTCCACAACGACAACAGATTATAAAATTTTTCGCCAGGTCTGATCTATATTCCAAGTTTGGTGACTTTTGGGGTATGTTCAGGCAGTGAAAAATGCGATCATTACGGACAAAGAAAAATAATAATAATAATAATAATAATCATTACAAAAACAATAGGGTCCTCGCAGTTTCACTGCTCGGGCCCTAATAATAATAATAATCATTCGAAAAACAATAGGGACCTCGCAGGTTCCCTGCTCGGGCCCTAATCATTACAAAAACAATAGGGTCCTTGCAGTTTCACTGCTCGGGCCCTAATTAAAGCTGCAAGCAGCGATGAACGGGCCCTCGCAGGCCACGCGGGTCGGGGCGTGCTGCCGTCGGGGCGTGCTCCTTACCCGGACCCATTGCCCCGTTATTGTGCGCGCATGTCTTAACTGATAGGCAAAAACGGTATTGTGTTGATAATAGCGCCACCTGCTGGTGATTTTTGGTGTGTGAGTTACAGATGCCAGTCTATACCACCCCAATCAGTTTCATATCCATAAGTGTTATGGTGTGGGCACAGTGCCAATTATAAAATGAAATTGCCACCAGAGCGCCACCTATTGTCAGATCGGTAACACCTTCGTCAGCTGTCCTCAGGAGGCCATTGGCAATCAGTGTACCAAGTTTTGTGTTAATCCGACCAACCAATGTCGAGATATAAAATAGTTCAATTTAAAGAGCGCCACCTAGTGGTCATCAACGAAAATTTAGCACAGAGCCTTAGGGCCTCATGAGGAAGTAGGATCCTGAGGTTGACGTCATTTGGACAAACCAATGTGGAGATATGCAACACTTCCTGTTTGGAACGAAATCTGCAGGAAGTTGTTATTTAATAACTTGAGTATTTCTTGGAATATCAAAATTCTTTTAATAACTTTTTGTCAGGAGGGTCCACAGATGCTGTGTGCAAAGTTTTGTGCAAATTGGTGAAATTGCCTGGGAGGAGTTCGAAAAAGTAGGTTTGCGACATTTGGCGAATTTGCCAATTGAGTTCTGGCGAGAAAGTGGGCGTGGCCTACATCACACAGTCCAGCTGAATTCAGGGAACACGTAGATATAAGGTTTAACAATGTGCACCATATTATGTGGGAGTTATTAGGCAAAAACGGTTTGTGTTGATGATAGCGCCCCCTGCTGGTCATTTTTGGTGTGTGAGTTACAGGGGCCGGTCTATACCACCCCTGTCAATTTCATATCCATAAGTGTTATGGTGTGGGCACAGTGCCAAATATAAAAAGAAACTGCCACCAAAGCGCCACCTAGTGTCAAATCGGTCACCCCTGTATCAGCTATCCTCAGGAGGCCATTGGCAATGAGTGTACCAAGTTTTGTGTTAATCCGACCAACCGATGTCGAGATATAAAATAGTTCAATTTAAAGAGCGCCACCTAGTGGTCATCAACCAAAATTTAGCACAGAGCCTTAGGGCCTCATGAGGAAGTAGGATCCTGAGGTTGACGTCATTTGGACAAACCAATGTGGAGATATGCAACACTTCCTGTTTGGAACGAAATCTGCAGGAAGTTGTTATTTAATAACTTGAGTATTTCTTGGAATATCAAAATTCTTTTAATAACTTTTTGTCAGGAGGGTCCACAGATGCTGTGTGCAAAGTTTGGTGCAAATTGGTGAAATTGCCTGGGAGGAGTTCGAAAAAGTAGGTTTGCGACATTTCGCGAGCTAGTGAAAAAAAACGCCAGGCAGAAATGGGCGTGGCCTATATCAGGAGATTCAGCACAATTCACTGAACGCGTGGATATAAGGTTTTTGAAGGTGCGACAAAGTATGTGGGAGTTATTAGCCAAAACTTACTTTCCTTGATAATAGCGCCACCTAGTGGTGCACGTTCACAACAACAACAGATTATAAAATTTTTCGCCAAGCCTAATGACTTTGCCAAATAAAATCGACTTTTCATTCACATTCAGGCAGTGAAAAATGCGATCATTTTGGACGAAGGAATAAAATAATAATAATAATCATTGCAATTACAATAGGGACCTCGCAGGTTCCCTGCTCGGGCCCTAATAATAATCATTACAATTACAATAGGGTCCTCGCAGTTTCACTGCTCGGGCCCTAATAATCATTACAATTACAATAGGGTCCTCGCAGTTTCACTGCTCGGGCCCTAATAATAATCATTGCAATTACAATAGGGACCTCGCCCTAATGACAAAGTTACGTTTTTCTCTTAATTACATAATTACATAATCGCTATCAGTAAACGGGACACTGTCTGACTATCACTCGCGGGAAGGGAGGCTGTTTGTGGGGGAAAGTTCACCGAAGTCTCGGTCGGGAGGGCTGACCATCGTGGTGATTTTTTTAACGCAACAAACAGTTGGTGAGTTAAAGTTTTTTGCTGGGGACAGACGCTGTTTTTCGGGCAGAAAAAGTTGGTCGGACAGACACTTCTCCACGAATAACTGCGGTATTTTTTCCTCATAAGTTGCCAAAGACACAACCAGTTACTACGTTACTGTTGTATGGTCATGTAAAGTTGCTTTGTGGGACATTTATCTATATTTTTTTGAGTGAAGGACCTGTACAGTTATCAGACAGTGAACACCATTAGAACGACACACCCTCGCTCCGTGCCGCCGGCTTATCCGTTCACACTGGTTCGGTTCGCCAATACTGCGCCTCTGATACTACCTCTGACTCTACCTCTGATACTACCTCCAGAGCCGCATCAGAGGCGCAGCGAAATTTCACCCCTCGACGCATCTGAAACTTTCACACAAAGGAGGATGCAGAGAATTGGCGCAGGATCCCCGCATACAAACGGCAGTGTGAATGAGGCTAATGTCTATCCTATCCATCTTCACCGTAAAGTAACACCAGAGCACTACTGTTTACCCTCACCACGCCTCGCAGTCGCACCATGCGTGTTTAGAAGCGGCAGAGCGTAGTGTTCTGAACATTGTGTAATCAAATACACCGGTATGGCGGTACATTAAAAATTCATATCATAACGAAAATATACACCGGTATTCGGTGTGAACCGGTATACCGCCCAGCACTACTTCACTCTTCACTCACACTTTTTGAAACTCTTCACTTTAAGCTTTAAGCTCTTTACTTTTTATTTTACGCACCGGCTCTTTTATACTTCAAGTTTTTACTCTCTTCAAGACGTCACTCTTAAGAGAAGTTGCTTGCGCGTTATTTTTGTATTGTATTGTACTTTCATATTTTTCACCTTCAACTTTCATTAAATTTCTTCCAGAACGAAGTTCTGTTTTAATTTGTTTTATTAAGTTAAGTATCGTGACCTGACTTAAAATCCTCTCGAACTGAGTTATTTAAGGATAACTCGATTGGACGACGAAGCATCCTTCAGCTATTTTAGCAAAGAAGTTAAATTAGTTTATCAGTCAGAGCCTAAGAACCACCACTCAAAGCAACTGAAGACCATCATCATCATCCTCTTCATCAAGACCATCATCATTAACGAAGATGTTACGGCGACCGGCTGCTTAAGAAACCATGTGAGCGGTTTCCAACGAAAGAAAGACTCTTTTGTCAGGCTGAACTGGCTATGCTTTTACCCCCAACAAACCCGAGCGGTGCCACCCGCTGGGTATTGGATCAAACTGCCACCCTGCAGTTAAAGGACAACCAACCGCAGCTAGCTGACCCTCCAAACCACGCTCAGACAAGTATCCATTCGTTCAGCCTTCTGGATTCCCGCTTATGAAATATGAGTTGGTGTCCATTTGGCTCTGAATTAAAATCTTTGATTTTAGGAGAAATTTGGTTAGGGCTCCATTAGCATTAAATTATTCTCTTAATATTTAAATGCTTTCACCACACCCGCAATTTCACCATCTGCACATATTTCATTTATAAACTCATTATGTTAGTCATTACAGACTCAACATCTTTCTGTTTCCTGTTAATTTTGTCATTTGTTTAATTTGCTTTTTTATTTATTATTCATCAACTATTCAGCCAAATAAATATATTTAACCATATGTCGTTGTCTGGGGAGGTTTGTTTTAATGTGGAGAACCAATGGTAACTGTGTGTAGAAGTCACAACTTCAGTTACAAGACTGAATAAATTGATCTGAAATTGATTAGAATTGATTGATATTGATTCAAGTTAACCTTGTCTAGTCGAATTTGATTAATTTCCTCCAGATTAGTCAAAGAGATAAAAGAACGGAGGTGGTGCCCCTATTTACGAGTGCTTTACATTTATTTACATTTATTAGTAGTGTATTTCCTACACAGCCATCAAGCTCCCCTCCTGTGGAACCATCTTCGAGTGTAAGTTTGGGAAGCAGACACCACTCTATGTTTAATAGTAGGCCTAAAACTTCAGATTTTGATAAGGTTTATAGTTAGCCTGCACAGGCTCTTTGCTATGCTGCCATAGGTTTAGACTGCCGGGGGAATTTCCATGATACACTGAGCTCCTCTCTCTTTCTCTCTTTCTCTCTGTCTGTACACATTCATGTCTCATTAATGTATGTTACTGACTTGGTTTCTTCCCCGGAGTCTCTGTGCTCTTTCGTCTCGCAGGTTCCCATGGGTGGTGGTTGGCCCTACTGCTGTGGTCCTGCTTGACTTCTACTATCATCATAGTCATTATTATTACTATTGTTATTGTTATTATTATTATTATTATTATTATTATTGTTACTATACTTTTAGTATTAATACTCATATCTCAATTAGTAAAGCTGTTATTACTGCTGTGGCTGCTGCCACTCCCCCATCTCTCCCACTGCTTCTCCGCCCTCTCTCCCTCTCTCTTTCTCTCTCAATCCAACCGGTCAAGGTAGATGGCCACCCACCATTGATTCAGGTTCTGCTCCAAGGTTTCTGCCTTAATTGGAAGTTTTTTCATTGGATGAACCTTCCACTCGCCATCATGGGCAGACTGGCCCGTTAACCGTTAAAATGACAATTCTCCCTAAGATAAGCTTTTCACAATGATCCCTACTCAACCCACACTCTCCTGGTTCAAATCTTTAGACTCAATAACCACCTCATTCTGCTGAAAAAACAAAATACCAAGAATCAAACTAACGACTCTACAAAAAACAAAACAGAAGGAGGACTTGCAGCACCAAATGTCTATCATTATTCCCTGGCAAACCAACTTCAATACATATTCAAATGGATCCACCCCCACCAGTCAGAAAACACTTGGCTAGATATCGAACAGACAGTTTGTAACATTTTGATCTCAGACTTACCATTTCTCAGCCAATCTATTAAATCATCCTTGTTTTAAAAACAATAACAGTATCAGCAGCTCTGACAGCCTGGTGGAGATTACACAAAAAGTCACAAACTCAACTTTGGCATATTCCGAATTCACCCTGATCTGGAACAACGCCGACCAGTTAATTTCCGCACTTGCTCAGTGAAAGGAATCAGACACTTTCAACACATCTTTCACAATACACTGGTTTCATTTTACCACCTGGTCCAGGAGAAAGGCATCGGAAGCAAACCATTACTGGAACACCTACAACTCAATTTATTAAACCAATTTATGTTCTTTTAATTGTCTATTTTTTTCCTACTGTCTTAAATTTTACACTAACCCACATTTTATGTCACACATAGTTTTTGGGAATCTGGGTTGCACTTCCCATAAATAAAAGGTCTGGGTTTTTAATTGATACCATTAAACCTTCCCCAAATCTTTCCAAGGTATACAATATTACCACCATGCTGATTACAAACCACTTTGTAGGGCTTTGAGGGAGCCGCCAATGGCTGCTATAAAGTTTTCCGCCACAAGGTGGCTGCACTGCTGCAGTGCATTTCAACTGTAATTTTCCATCTTATGCCACATGAATATTTTTAACATGTATTTTGAGCTGATTTTCTTGTAAGAAAGGTGCTATACAAATAAAATTTGTGATTATTAGTTGAATTTTTATTTTCACACAACAACAAAAATATGATGCATGTTCTGGGCTGTGAACTCAACAACAAGTTCATCCTTAAAGTAGTGGGTGACTGATTCTGAGATATTATTTTGTATTTTGAAGTATTACCGTGTCCATCTATCATTTTCTGAGGGACCAACTCACTTGCATTCACCACACGGCAGTGGCCTATGCCGTAGTAAACTCTTGTTGTTGTGTGATGATGTGTCTGTGTTGCTGGCGGTTGTAAGTGGATTGCCAGCTGTATTTTCCCACGTTAAACACATCGACCCTTTCGGCTCACAGCTGTGTCTCTGGGCTATGCATAGTGGACATGCAGAGTGTCTGTACACTGAGCTAGAACAACTTTGTTTCAACAAGGCAGCATTTGCCACCTGGCTGCCCTTTGGACGTCCAGCCTGTCCGCTATCTCTAGCCCAAAGACACTCTGCGAGCGAAAAGCAGCTCTGGAGGAGAAGTATAACCCAAGAAGAGCAGCAGCCGGCTGGTCATGTAGTGCTTTTGATTTGCGGTTTCAAACCTGAATTAATAATGTTTATCATGCATTTCGTGATAACTTGTTAATTCATCTGTTTTATTTTTCTTTATTTAAAAGCAAAGAGTGCCACCTTTGTGAATCTGTATACTTCAACCTCTTAACAGACATCGGTAATTATTTAATAAGAGTTAGGCCAAATTAAAGTTTGATAACTGAGAGGGACACAGGAGGAGTGGAGTGAGCTCAGTTTGTACAATTTAACAATGAATCCTCATTGCATACCAAAGTTAGTCACAGGGTTCCACAGGTTCCAATGCTATTCACTTCATATATTCTTCTTTTAGGGAAAATCATTAGAAAACACTCTAGACTCGCTAGATGACACTTATCAGTTAGCTAAACTTCAGGCATGTATTCAGGACATAAAAACATGGATTCTGCTACTGAACTAAGACAAAACAGAAGTCATTGTGCTGGGCCCTAAACATCTTAAAGACACATTAATGATATACAGCTGTGGTGAAAAGTTTACATACATTTTTGTAAAGAACATGTATATCATGGCAGTTTTCAGTGTCAATGATTTCTACAACTCTCATTTTTGATTGGAATGAGTGGAACACAAACTTCTTTGTCACAAAAAAACATTCATGAAGTTTGGTTTAATAATTAATTTATTGTAGGTCTTTGAAAATACAGCCAATTAGAATAAAAAATATTTTTTTTTTAAATCCCTTCTAATCCCACAATGGGGAAATTCTCTTTTTCACTCACATTACACACAGTGTATAGAGGAAATGAGTGATCCACATGCACGGCGCCCAACGAGCAGTGTTGGGGGTCGGAGCCTTGCTCAAGGGCACCTCGGCAATGCCTAGGATGTGAACTAGCATTCTCCATTACTAGTCCACATCACACTTTTTCTGGTCCAAGTAGGACTTGAACCGGCCACCTTTGAGTCCCCAAGCCAAGTCCCTATGGACTGAGCTATTGCCAACCCAATATATACAGTAATTCAAGAAGGTGATGCAGAGCTGGAACGAAGCGCCAGGAGAAGAAAAGACGGTATAAACCGTGTATACCGTCTGTTATTATGGGGAGCGTAAGATCTCTCCCTAATAAGATGGAGGAGCTAACGGCACTAACCAGGCTGCAGAGGGAGTAGCGGAAGTGTAGCTGTCACACCGCGGTGAGGTTTGTCTTGTCTTTTTTTTTTTTCTCGTAACTTCCTGTTTTATTTTGAAACCTAACTCTCCTCTCGTTTCAGGTCACTTGACCTTCCTCATGTGTCACCGGTCTGATTGTCTCACCTGATCCCTGATTGTTTCCACCTGTTCCCCATTATCCTTGTGTGCTTATAGTCTGCGTCTCCCCTTTGTCTTGTGCCAGAGTGTTTGTGTTGGTCACGCACCCCAGCCCTCGTCCACAGCCTTGATCCAAGCCACGAATTGAGAGTTTGTATTACTTCGACTTTTGCCTCTTAAATGAGTGATCTTTTGTTTGATAATTATTTTTCTGAGTATTCCAAGATAATTTCATAGCCTGTTGTTTGCCTCCGGTGGAGTGCCTCTTTTGTTTCCTTCGTTTTTATAGATAGTCGCTAAAGTATCTTTTGTTTATAGCCTTTTTGCTTTTCCTCCGATTAGAGTGATTTTTATAGCCATTAAGTTTTTATAGCCATTTGTGCCAGAGTAGTTTAGTTCTTTGTACTTTTTCTGTGCCTCGTTAAGAGTGATTTTTTGTTTCATTAGTCCTTTTCTTTGGGGTCGTTTTTTGCCTCGAGTTTATTGTAGTCTTGTTTCTCGTTTTCATAGCCCATAGATTAGATCGTTTCATAGCCTGTTTGTTTGTCACCTGGTTTAAGAGCTCAAGTGGAGAAATCAAATCTCAAATAAAAATCTGCTTATATTGCTCTAAATCTGCTCCTGAGTCCTCCTTCCTTGTCCAGGCCTGACAGTAGCCTTATGTGCTTTACAGAGACTTGAATTTGCTGAATGAACTCTCACCGGACTCACACATCACTTTGGACAGATTTCAACACGTGAGAGCACACAGGAAAGCAAAGGAGAGCAGTAAGAGGAAAGGAGGGGGCATAGCGATGTTTGTGAATGACTAATGGTGTAACCCGGGACACATCAGGGTGAAGGAACAGTACTGCAGTAGTACCTTCCAAGGGAATTCTCGCACGTTATCGTGGTAACTGTGTACATTCCCCCATCAGCCGATGCGGCTGCAGCCTGTGAGACCTTATACACTGTTGTATCACAGCTTCAGATATCGCACCCCCAGTCCCTCCTCCTCATCTCCGGTGACTTCAATCATGCTTCCCTATCTTCCACTCTCCCTACCTTCACCCAATATGTGAAATGCCATACTAGAGACAATAGAACTTTGGATCTAATGTATGTGAACACAAAGGACGCATACACCTCTTCACCCCTCCCCCCACTGGGCCGCTCTGACCACAACCTGGTTCATCTGTCCCCTGCATACATACCTACAACCACCCACCAAAAAGTATGTAAGGAGCTGGTCTGAGGAGACCAGTATTGCACTGAGGGACTGTTTCGACACCACCGACTGGGATGTGTTGTGTGAACCTCACGGGGATGACATCGACAGCCTGACGACCTGCATCACGGACTACATAAATTTCTGCGTGGAAAACACTGTGCCTACCAGGAAGGTATGGTGTTTCCCAAACAACAAACCCTGGGTGACCCCAGAGCTAAAAGCCCTGCTTAAAGAAAAGAAAGGGGTTTTCAAATCTGGGGACAAGGAGGAGCTGAGGAGGGTGCAGAGGGAGCTGAAATGGGGGATAAGGAGAGGCAAAGACAGCTACAGGAGGAAGGTGGAGAAGCACCTCAAGGGGAGCAGCGCCAGAGAGGTCTGGAGAGGCCTGAAAACCATCTCTGGCCACACAAAGGACAGTGGGAGGGGCCCTGAATCTGGAGGCCAGGACTGGGCGAACGAGTTGAATCTGTTTTTTAACAGATTCGACTGTGCCACTTCTCCCTCCCCCACTCACCAGAGCTCAGACCTTACTGTACTGTCACACCACCCCCCCGCCTCTCCCTCCAGTACATCTCTGACACCCCCACACCATGCCATCCCCCTCCACTCCCTGCCTGAACGATCCACACACCCCACCCCCGACCTCTCTCAACAGGAGTCACTCCAGAGTCCCACCCACACCCCCAACCTCTCCATAACAGCTGATCAAGTGAGGAAGGAGCTGAGGACGACCAATGTGAGGAAGGCTACTGGCCCTGATGGCATCAACTCCGACTACTGAAGGACTGTGCAGATCAGCTCTGTGGAGTACTCCTGCACATTTTCAACCTGATCCTTAGTCTGGAGAGAGTTCCACTCCTGTGGAAAACATCGTGTGTGGTTCCTGTCCCAAAGACTGCCCAACCCAGGGAGCCCAACCACTTCAGGCCAGTGGCTTTGACCATGGAGAGGATCGTTCTCACCCACCTTCGACACCTGGTGAACAGCGAGATGGACCCCCTGCAATTTGCTTATCGGCCTGGCATTGGAAGACGCTGTCATCTACCTGCTGCACAGGTCACTTTCACACCTGGAGAGCACCGGGAGCACTGTGAGAGTCATGTTTTTTGACTTCTCCAGTGCTTTCAACACAATCCAACCATCACTGCTCAGGGGAAAACTGGAAGGAGCTGGAGTCGACTGCCACCTGGCTGCATGGACCACCGACTACCCCACAAACAGGCAGCAGTATGTGAGGTTCCACGACTGTGAGTCTGATGTGATAGTCTGCAGCACGGGAGCTCCACAGGGTATAGTGCTCTCCCCTTTCCTCTTCACACTCTACACATCAGACTTCAGTTATAACACGGACAGCTGCCACCTCCAGAAGTCCTCCGACGATACAGCCATCGTTGCATGTGTGGCAGAGGGGAACGATCTGGAGTACAGGAAAGTCATCACCAACTTTGTCGCCTGGTGTGAACTGAACCACCTGCGCATCAACGCCAGGAAGACAAAGGAGGTGGTGATCGATTTCAGGAGGAAGGCCCCTCAAACCGCACCGGTGAACATCCAGGGTTTGGACATTGAAATCGTGGAGGAGTACAAATACCTGGGTGTTCACATAAACAACAAACTGGACTGGACACACAACACAGATGTCCTGTACAAATAGGGCCAAAGTCGTCGCCATCTGTTGAGGAGACTGAGGTCCTTTGGTGTGTGCAGGACACTGTTAAAAACATTTTATGACTTTGTGGTAGCATCGGCTATCTTCTACGCTGTGGTCTGCTGGGGCTGTGGAAACTCAGAGAGGGACAGGAAGAGACTCAATAAGCTGGTCAAAAGGGCTGGCTCAGTCTTGGACTGTCCTCTGGACTCCATTGAGGAGGTGGGTGAGAGGAGGATGTTAGCCAAGCTGACATCAATTATGGACAACCCCTTTCACCCCCTACATGAGACTGTAGGGGCCTTAAGCAGCTCCTTCAGCAACAGACTGCTTCACCCACGGTGTAAAAAGGAACGCTACCGCAGGTCATTCATTAGAACTGCTGTCAGACTGTTCAACAACAATAACTCTTAATGTAGCACCATAAGCACCTACTTATCTTGCACTACTTACCACTTCTACCTCCGCCATCTTGTGCAATATTTATATGTATATTTCATATTTTATTTTTTATATTTTTTCTTTCTCTTATTTAAATCTTTTTTAGTATTTTTTAAGTCTACTTGTTTAACGTTCTTGTACTTATTGTATGTCAGTCTACCTGCTCTTGTACGTATTGTATGTCTGTCTACCTGCTACTGTCACAAGTGAATTTCCCCGATGTGGGATGAATAAAAGTCTAAAGTCTAATTCTAATATTTGGTTAAATGTTCCTTGGCCATTTTCACCTCAATTAAGTGTTTTTGATAGCCATCCACAAGCTTCTGGCAGTCCTTTGGCTAAAATTTTAACCACTCCTCTTGATAGAATTGGTAAATTTCAAACCAAATTTGTTGGCTTCTTGGCACAAACTTGTTTGTTCAGTACAGTTCAAATGTTCTTGATGGGGTTCAAGTCAGGACTGTGAAAGGCCATTCCAAAACATCAATTGTAGCCTGATTGATCCATTCCTTTACCACTTTTGATGTGTGTTTGGGATCATTGTCCTGTTGGAACACCCAACTGCACCCAAGACCCAATCTTCTGTCTGATGATTTTAGATTTTCCTGAAGAATTTGGAGATAATCCTCCATCCATCCATCCATCCATCCATCCATTTTCTTCCGCTTATCTGGGGCCGGGTCGCGGGGGTAGCTGTCTGAGCAGGGACACCCAGACTTCCCTCCTCCCGGACACTTCCTCCAGCTCCTCCGTGAGGATCCCAAGGTGTTCCCAGGCCAGCCAGGTGACATAGTCACTCCAGTGTGTCCTGGGTCTTCCTCGGGGTCTCCTCCTCCCAGTGGGGCATGCCTCGAACACCTCCCGAGGGAGGCGTCCAGGGGGCATCCGATACAGATGCCCGAGCCACCCCAGCTGGCTCCTCTCGAGATAATCCTCCTTCTTCATTATTCCATTTACTTTCTTTAGAGCAACAGATCCACTGGCAGCAAAACAGCCCCACAGCATAATACTACCACCACCATGCTTGACAGTAGGTATGGTGTTCTTGGGGTGAAACGCCTCACATTCTCAGCTCCAAACATATTGCTGCTCATTGTGGCCAAACAACTCAGTTTTTGTTTCATATGATCACAGAACTTTCCTCCTGAGGGCTTTTTCTTTGTCCATGTGATCAGTAGCAAACTTCAGTTGGGCTTTTAGGTGCCGTATCTGGAGCAAGGGCTTCTTTCTTGCACAGCAGCCTCTTAGCCCATATTGATGCAAGACACACTTGACTGTGGACACTGACACCTGTCTTCCAGTGGCTTCTAATTCATTGCAGACTTGCTTTTGGTGGTGGTTTTTGACTCTTGACCATCCTGACTAGTTTTTCTGTCAGCAGCAGGTGATGTTTTTTTTTTTTTTTCCTGATCGTGGCAGTGCGATGCACTTTATACAGTTGATGTTGGGACCTGTAACTGCTTTGAAATAGCTCCAAGTGACTTGTTCAAATCAATAATGTGTTCTTTCAGATCAATGCTGAGTTCTTTAGACTTTGCCATTGTAGTGTTTGTGGCTGAGTCTAATGGCTATATCAAACAAGCCCTATTAAAATGCGCCCAGAAAAGTGACTTTTATCAATAGCGATGTATACTGAGGACTGGTACTTTTTGGTACTGGTTCCTAATTGGGTTGTTACCAGGGTCCGTTAAGATTCTGGACAAACGGTACTGTTATCGCTACTTTTTTGAACGTCTACCCAACTGTCGTGTAATTATGTCACTGCCGCCGTCGACAGGTGATGACGCAGCGCCTCATTGTCTTACTCTTATCCATCATGTCGGCGAGGGCCAAGCGCTCGAAGGTTTGGGCTCACTTTATCAAAGTGAATGAAAACTCGACTCGATGCAATCTTTGTCAGAAAGAAGTTGCGTCCAAGGGGGGTAACACTAGCAACATCACCAAACACTTGGAGCGTGCGCATAGTATGAAGCTAAAGGAGTGTGGCGTGTTTGATTGCTATAACAAAGCAAGTAAAGTTAGCAGCCCGGCTACAGTAAAGACTGCAGCGCCGTGGCAGCGGCTCCCGGTTTTGTTTCTGCGACGTCAGGTCAAGGTAAGTTTGTTGTAAGTTTGTTGTTGAGTTTGTAGTCATTACAGCATCGATTTTAGCACCACTGATATGTTACATTAATCCTGTAGGCGGCATGAACCAAGCAGCAGCTACCACAGCTCCGCCGACATTGCAGACGACCCCATTCACAATCGCCAGACAAATGAAGGTGACAGCAGAAAGAATGCAGGAATGCCATAGGGTCGTCACAAAGTTCATTGTGAAGGATCTCCAGCCCTTTGCTACAGTCGAATCCAAGTGGTTTAGGTAAATAGGTAGTACTTAGTCCACTTGAAGTCAGTGTGAGCACTTTTAGCTGTCCTGTTAATCAGATATTAACTAATTAGGGCCCGAGCAGGAAACCTGCGAGGTCCCTATTGTTTTTCGAATGATTTTTTTTCTTTGTCGCAAATGATCGCATTTTTCACTGCCTGAACATCCCCCGAAACTCACCAAACTTGGAATATAGATCAGACCTGGCGAAAAATTTTATAATCCGTTGTCATTGTGAATTTTCACCACTAGGTGGCGCTATAATCAAGGAAAGTGCGTTTTGGCTAATAACTCCCATAGACTTTGTCGCACATTCAAAAACCTTATATCCACACGTTCAGTGAATTGTGCTGAATCTCCTGATATAGGCCACGCCCATTTCCGCCTCCGTTTTTTTTCGCTAGCTCGCAAAATGTCGCAAACCTACTTTTTCGAACTCCTCCCAGGCAATTTCACCAATTTGCACCAAACTATGCACACAGCATCTGTGAACGCTCGTGACAAAAAGTTATTAAAAGATTTTTGATATTCCAAAGAATACTTAAGTTATTAAATAACAACTTCCTGTAGATACGGGTCAAAACAGGAAGTGTTGCATATCTCCACATTGGTGTGTCCAAATCACATGAAACTCGGGATACTACTTCCCCATTAGACCCTAAGGCTCTGTGCAAAATTTTGCCAGATGACTACTAGGTGGCGCTCTTTAAAATGAAGTATTTTATATCTCCACATCGGTTGGTTGGATTAACACAAAACTTGGTATACTCATTGCCAATGCCCTCCTGAGGATAGCTGACAAAGGTCTTACCGACCTGACACTAGGTAGCGCTCTGGTGGCAGTTTCATTTTATATTTGACACTGTGCCCACACCATAACACTTATGGACATGAAATTCATAGGGGTGGTATACACTGGCCCCTGTAACTCACACACCAAAAATTACCAGCAGGTGCCGCTATTATCAACACAAAGCAGTTTTTGGCTAATAACTCCCACATAATTTGTCGCACATTGTTAAACCTTCTATGTACGTGTTCCCTGAATTCAGCTGAATTGTATGATGTAGGCCACGCCCACTTTTGCGCAAAATTTCCATTCGCAAATGCGCAAAATGTCACAAACCTACCTTTTCAAACTCCTCCCAGGCAATTTCTCCGATTTGCACCAAACTTTGCACACATCATCTGTGGACACTCCTGACAAAAACTTATTAAAACAATTTGGATAGTCCAACAAACGCCCAAAATATAGCACTACAATTTCCTGCACATTGTGGTCAAACAGACAGTCTTGCATATCTTGATTAAATACATTCCCATTAACACTAAACTTTTTTGATTTGTCTTCTATGCCCACATGAGGGTTTGTGAAAAATTTGGTGATAATCGGCCAATAGGTGGCGCTTTTATTGCTAAATGACGAAAGAACAGCTTGACTGCCTTCACTTTTGATTCCTCAACAGAAGTTGTTGCATGAGCAAGCCCCGACAGCAGCATGCCCTGACAGCAGCATGCCCCGACAGCAGCGTGCCGCCACAGCAGCATGCCCCGACGCGCGTGGACTGCGAGGGCCCGTTCATCACTGCTTGCAGTTTTAATTAGGGCCCGAGCAGGAAACCTGCGAGGTCCCTATTGTTTTTCTAGTTAGGGCCCGAGCAGGGAACCTGCGAGGTCCCTATTGTTTTTCGAATGATTATTATTATTAGGGCCCGAGCAGGGAACCTGCGAGGTCCCTATTGTAATTGCAATGATTATTATTATTATTATTATTATTATTTTATTCCTTCGTCCGAAATGATCGCATTTTTCACTGCCTGAATGTGAATGAAAAGTCGATTTTATTTGGCAAAGTCATTAGGCTTGGCGAAAAATTTTATAATCTGTTGTTGTTGTGAACGTGCACCACTAGGTGGCGCTATTATCAAGGAAAGTACGTTTTGGCTAATAACTCCCACATACTTTGTCGCACCTTCAAAAACCTTATATCCACGCATTCAGTGAATTGTGCTGAATCTCCTGATATAGGCCACGCCCATTTCTGCCTGGCGTTTTTTTTCACTAGCTCGCGAAATGTCGCAAACCTACTTTTTCGAACTCCTCCCAGGCAATTTCACCAATTTGCACCAAACTTTGCACACAGCATCTGTGGACCCTCCTGACAAAAAGTTATTAAAAGAATTTTGATATTCCAAGAAATACTCAAGTTATTAAATAACAACTTCCTGCAGATTTCGTTCCAAATAGGAAGTGTTGCATATCTCCACATTGGTTTGTCCAAATGACGTCAACCTCAGGATCCTACTTCCTCATGAGGCCCTAAGGCTCTGTGCTAAATTTTGGTTGATGACCATTAGGTGGCGCTCTTTAAATTGAACTATTTTATATCTCGACATCGGTTGGTCGGATTAACACAAAACTTGGTACACTCCTTGCCAATGGCCTCCTGAGGATAGCTGACACAGGGGTGACCGATCTGACACTAGGTGGCGCTTTGGTGGCAGTTTCTTTTTATATTTGGCACTGTGCCCACACCATAACACTTATGGATATGAAATTGACAGGGGTGGTATAGACCGGCCCCTGTAACTCACACACCAAAAATGACCAGCAGGGGGCGCTATCATCAACACAAACCGTTTTTGCCTAATAACTCCCACATAATATGGTGCACATTGTTAAACCTTATATCTACGTGTTCCCTGAATTCAGCTGGACTGTGTGATGTAGGCCACGCCCACTTTCTCGCCAGAACTCAATTGGCAAATTCGCCAAATGTCGCAAACCTACTTTTTCGAACTCCTCCCAGGCAATTTCACCAATTTGCACAAAACTTTGCACACAGCATCTGTAGACCCTCCTGACAAAAAGTTATTAAAAGAATTTTGATATTCCAAGAAATACTCAAGTTATTAAATAACAACTTCCTGCTGATTTCGTTCCAAACAGGAAGTGTTGCATATCTCCACATTGGTTTGTCCAAATGACGTCAACCTCAGGATCCTACTTCCTCATGAGGCCCTAAGGCTCTGTGCTAAATTTTCGTTGATGACCACTAGGTGGCGCTCTTTAAATTGAACTATTTTATATCTCGACATTGGTTGGTCGGATTAACACAAAACTTGGTACACTGATTGCCAATGGCCTCCTGAGGACAGCTGACGAAGGTGTTACCGATCTGACAATAGGTGGCGCTCTGGTGGCAATTTCATTTTATAATTGGCACTGTGCCCACACCATAACACTTATGGATATGAAACTGATTGGGGTGGTATAGACTGGCATCTGTAACTCACACACCAAAAATCACCAGCAGGTGGCGCTATTATCAACACAATACCGTTTTTGGCTATCAGTTAAGACATGCGCGCACAATAACGGGGCAATGGGTCCGGGTAAGGAGCACGCCCCGACGGCAGCACGCCCCGACCCGCGTGGCCTGCGAGGGCCCGTTCATCGCTGCTTGCAGCTTTAATTATTATTATTATTATTATTATTTTATTCCTTCGTCCAAAATGATCGCATTTTTCACTGCCTGAATGTGAATGAAAAGTCGATTTTATTTGGCAAAGTCATTAGGCTTGGCGAAAAATTTTATAATCTGTTGTTGTTGTGAACGTGCACCACTAGGTGGCGCTATTATCAAGGAAAGTACGTTTTGGCTAATAACTCCCACATACTTTGTCGCACCTTCAAAAACCTCATATCCACGCTTTCAGTGAATTGTGCTGAATCTCCTGATATAGGCCACGCCCATTTCTGCCTGGCGTTTTTTTTCACTAGCTCGCGAAATGTCGCAAACCTACTTTTTCGAACTCCTCCCAGGCAATTTCACCAATTTGCACCAAACTTTGCACACAGCATCTGTGGACCCTCCTGACAAAAAGTTATTAAAAGAATTTTGATATTCCAAGAAATACTCAAGTTATTAAATAACAAGTTCCTGCAGATTTCGTTCCAAACAGGAAGTGTTGCATATCTCCACATTGGTTTGTCCAAATGACGTCAACCTCAGGATCCTACTTCCTCATGAGCCCCTAAGGCTCTTTGCTAAATTTTGGTTGATGACCACTAGGTGGCGCTCTTTAAATTGAACTATTTTATATCTCCATATTGGTGGGTCGGATTAACACAAAACTTGGTATAATTCTTGCCACTGCCCTTCTGAGGACAGCTGACGAAGGTGTTACCGATCTGACACTAGGTGGCGCTCTGGTGGCAGTTTCATTTTATATTTGGCACTGTGCCCACACCATAACATTTATGGACATGAAATTCATAGGGGTGGTGTAGACTGGCCCCTGTAACTCACACACCAAAAATGACCAGCAGGTGGCGCTATTATCAACATAAAGCAGTTCTTGGCTAATAGCTCCCACATAATATGGTGCACATTGTTAAACCTTATATCTACGTGTTCCCTGAATTCAGCTGGACTGTGTGATGTAGGCCACGCCCACTTTCTCGCCAGAACTCAATTGGCAAATTCGCCAAATGTCGCAAACCTACTTTTTCGAACTCCTCCCAGGCAATTTCACCAATTTGCACAAAACTTTGCACGCAGCATCTGTGGACCCTTCTGACAAAAAGTTATTAAAAGAATTTTGATATGCTAAAGAATACTCAAGTTATTAAATAACAACTTCCTGTGGATTCGGGTCAAAACAGGAAGTGTTGCATATCTCCACATTGGTGTGTCCAAATGACGTGAAACTCAGGATAGTACTTCCCCATGAGCCCCTAAGGCTCTGTGCGAAATCTTGGCCCATGACCACTAGGTGGCGCTATTTAAATTGAAGTATTTTATATCTCGACATTGGTTGGTCGGATTAACACAAAACTTGGTACACTGATTGCCAATGGCCTCCTGAGGACAGCTGACGAAGGTGTTACCGATCTGACAATAGGTGGCGCTCTGGTGGCAATTTCATTTTATAATTGGCACTGTGCCCACACCATAACACTTATGGATATGAAACTGATTGGGGTGGTATAGACTGGTATCTGTAACTCACACACCAAAAATCACCAGCAGGTGGCGCTATTATCAACACAATACCGTTTTTGGCTATCAGTTAAGACATGCGTGCACAATAACGGGGCAATGGGTCCGGGTAAGGAGCACGCCCCGACCCGCGTGGCCTGCGAGGGCCCGTTCATCGCTGCTTGCAGCTTTAATGATTATTATTAGGGCCCGAGCAGGAAACCTGCGAGGTCCCTATTGTTTTTCGAATGATCGCATTTTTCACTGCCTGAACATACCCCAAAACTCACCAAACTTGGAATATAGATAAGACCTGGCGAAAAATTTTGTAATCTGTTGTCGTTGTGAATTTTCACCACTAGGTGGCGCTATAATCAAGAACTGTGCGTTTTGGCTAATAACTCCCACATACTTTGTCGCACATTCAAAAACCTTATATCCACGCGTTCAGTGAATCTTGCTGAATCTCCTGATATAGGCCACGCCCATTTCCGCCTACCGTTTTTTTTCGGTAGCTCGCGAAATGTCGCAAACCTACTTTTTCGAACTCCTCCCAGGCAATTTCACCAATTTGCACCAAACTTTGCACACAACATCTGGGGACCCTTCTGACAAAAAGTTATTAAAAGAATTTTCATATTCCAAACAATACTCAAGTTATTAAATAACAACTTCCTGTAGATTTGGGTCAAAACAGGAAGTGTTGCACAGCTCCACATTGGTGTGTCCAAATGACATGAAACTCAGGATACTACTTCCCCATGAGCCCCTAAGGCTTTGTGCAAAATCTTGGCCCACGACCACTAGGTGGCGCTATTTAAATTGAAGTATTTTATATCTCGACATTGGTTGGTCGGATTAGCACAAAACTTGGTACACTCATTGCCCATGTCTGTCTGAGGACAGCTGACAAAGGTCTTACTGATCTGACACTAGGTGGCGCTCTGGTGGCAGTTTCATTTTAGATTTGGCACTGTGCCCACACCATAACACTTATGGATATGAAATTGACAGGGGTAGTATAGACCGGCCCCTGTAACTCACACACCAAAAATGACCAGCAGGGGGCGCTATCATCAACACAAACCGTTTTTGCCTAATAACTCCCACATAATATGGTGCACATTGTTAAACCTTATATCTACGTGTTCTCTGAATTCAGCTGGACTGTGTGATGTAGGCCACGCCCACTTTCTCGCCAGAACTCAATTTGCAAATTCGCCAAATGTCGCAAACCTACTTTTTCGAACTCCTCCCAGACAATTTCACCAATTTGCTCCAAACTTTGCACACAGCATCTGTGGACCCTCCTGACAAAAACTTATTAAAAGAATTTTGATATTCCAAAGAAGACTCAAGTTATTAAATAACAACTTCCTGCAGATTTCGTTCCAAACAGGAAGTGTTGCATATCTCCACATTGGTTTGTCCAAATGACGTCAAACTCAGGATCCTACTTCCTCATGAGCCCCTAAGGCTCTGTGCTAAATTTTGGTTGATGACCACTAGGTGGCGCTCTTTAAATTGAACTATTTTATATCTCGACATCGGTTGGTCGGATTAACACAAAACTTGGTACACTCATTGCCAATGCCCTCCTGAGGACAGCTGACAAAGGTGTTACCGATCTGACAGTAGGTGGCGCTCTGGTGGCAGTTTCTTTTTATATTTGGCACTGTGCCCACACCATAACACTTATGGATATGAAATTGACAGGAGTGGTATAGACCGACCCCTGTAACTCACACACCAAAAATGACCAGCAGGTGGCGCTATCATCAACACAAACCGTTTTTGCCTAATAACTCCCACATACTTTGTCGCACATTCAAAAACCTTACATCCACGCGTTCAGTGAATCTTGCTGAATCTCCTGATATAGGCCACGCCCATTTGCGCCTACCGTTTTTTTTCGCTAGCTCGCGAAATGTCGCAAACCTACTTTTTCGAACTCCTCCCAGGCAATTTCACCGATTTTCACCAAACTTTGCAGACAGCATCTGTGGACCCTTCTGGCAAAAAGTTATTAAAAGAATTTTGATACGCCAAAGAATACTCAAGTTATTAAATAACAACTTCCTGTGGATTCGGGTCAAAACAGGAAGTGTTGCATATCTCCACATTGGTGTGTCCAAATGACATGAAACTCAGGACACTACTTCCCCATGAGCCCCTAAGGCTCTGTGCAAAATCTTGGCCCATGACCACTAGGTGGCGCTATTTAAATTGAAGTATTTTATATCTCGACATCGGTTGGTCGGATTAACACGAAACTTGGTACACTGATTGCCAATGGCCTCCTGGAAAGCTGACGAAGGTGTTACCGATCTGACACTAGGTGGCGCTCTGGTGGCAGTTTCATTTTATAATTGGCACTGTGCCCACACCATAACACTTATGAATATGAAACTGATTGGGGTGGTATAGACCAGCCCCTGTAACTCACACACCAAATATCACCAGCAGGTGGCGCTATTATCAACACAAAACCACTTTCTGGCTATCAATTAAGACATGCCCGCACAATAACGGGGCAATGGGTCCGGGTAAGGAGCACGCCCCGACAGCAGCACGGCCCGACCCGCGTGGCCTGCGAGGGCCTGTTCATCGCTGCTTGCAGCTTTAATTAGGGCCCGAGCAGGGAACCTGCGAGGTCCCTATTGTAATTGTAGTGATTATTATTAGGGCCCGAGCAGGAAACCTGCGAGGTCCCTATTGTAATTGTAATGATTATTATTAGGGCCCGAGCAGTGAAACTGCGAGGACCCTATTGTAATTGTAATGATTATTATTAGGGCCCGAGCAGGGAACCTGCGAGGTCCCTATTGTTTTTCGAATGATTATTATTAGGGCCCGAGCAGGGAACCTGCGAGGACCCTATTGTTTTTCGAATGATTATTAGGGCCCGAGCAGTGAAACTGCGAGGACCCTATTGTAATTGTAATGATTATTATTATTATTATTATTATTAGGGCCCGAGCAGGAAACCTGCGAGGTCCCTATTGTTTTTCGAATGATTCTTCTTATTATTAGGGCCCGAGCAGGGAACCTGCGAGGTCCCTATTGTTTTTCGAATGATTATTATTATTATTAGGGCCCGAGCAGTGAAACTGCGAGGACCCTATTGTAATTGTAATGATTATTATTATAAGGGCCCGAGCAGGGAACCTGCGAGGTCCCTATTGTTTTTCGAATGATTATTATTAGGGCCCGAGCAGGGAACCTGCGAGGTCCCTATTGTTTTTCGAATGATTATTATTATTATTATTATTATTATTATTATTTTATTCCTTCGTCCAAAATGATCGCATTTTTCACTGCCTGAATGTGAATGAAAAGTCGATTTTATTTGGCAAAGTCATTAGGCTTGGCGAAAAATTTTATAATCTGTTGTTGTTGTGAACGTGCACCACTAGGTGGCGCTATTATCAAGGAAAGTACGTTTTGGCTAATAACTCCCACATACTTTGTCGCACCTTCAAAAACCTCATATCCACGCTTTCAGTGAATTGTGCTGAATCTCCTGATATAGGCCACGCCCATTTCTGCCTGGCGTTTTTTTTCACTAGCTCGCGAAATGTCGCAAACCTACTTTTTCGAACTCCTCCCAGGCAATTTCACCAATTTGCACCAAACTTTGCACACAGCATCTGTGGACCCTCCTGACAAAAAGTTATTAAAAGAATTTTGATATTCCAAGAAATACTCAAGTTATTAAATAACAAGTTCCTGCAGATTTCGTTCCAAACAGGAAGTGTTGCATATCTCCACATTGGTTTGTCCAAATGACGTCAACCTCAGGATCCTACTTCCTCATGAGCCCCTAAGGCTCTTTGCTAAATTTTGGTTGATGACCACTAGGTGGCGCTCTTTAAATTGAACTATTTTATATCTCCATATTGGTGGGTCGGATTAACACAAAACTTGGTATAATTCTTGCCACTGCCCTTCTGAGGACAGCTGACGAAGGTGTTACCGATCTGACACTAGGTGGCGCTCTGGTGGCAGTTTCATTTTATATTTGGCACTGTGCCCACACCATAACATTTATGGACATGAAATTCATAGGGGTGGTGTAGACTGGCCCCTGTAACTCACACACCAAAAATGACCAGCAGGTGGCGCTATTATCAACATAAAGCAGTTCTTGGCTAATAGCTCCCACATAATATGGTGCACATTGTTAAACCTTATATCTACGTGTTCCCTGAATTCAGCTGGACTGTGTGATGTAGGCCACGCCCACTTTCTCGCCAGAACTCAATTGGCAAATTCGCCAAATGTCGCAAACCTACTTTTTCGAACTCCTCCCAGGCAATTTCACCAATTTGCACAAAACTTTGCACGCAGCATCTGTGGACCCTTCTGACAAAAAGTTATTAAAAGAATTTTGATATGCTAAAGAATACTCAAGTTATTAAATAACAACTTCCTGTGGATTCGGGTCAAAACAGGAAGTGTTGCATATCTCCACATTGGTGTGTCCAAATGACGTGAAACTCAGGATAGTACTTCCCCATGAGCCCCTAAGGCTCTGTGCGAAATCTTGGCCCATGACCACTAGGTGGCGCTATTTAAATTGAAGTATTTTATATCTCGACATTGGTTGGTCGGATTAACACAAAACTTGGTACACTGATTGCCAATGGCCTCCTGAGGACAGCTGACGAAGGTGTTACCGATCTGACAATAGGTGGCGCTCTGGTGGCAATTTCATTTTATAATTGGCACTGTGCCCACACCATAACACTTATGGATATGAAACTGATTGGGGTGGTATAGACTGGTATCTGTAACTCACACACCAAAAATCACCAGCAGGTGGCGCTATTATCAACACAATACCGTTTTTGGCTATCAGTTAAGACATGCGTGCACAATAACGGGGCAATGGGTCCGGGTAAGGAGCACGCCCCGACCCGCGTGGCCTGCGAGGGCCCGTTCATCGCTGCTTGCAGCTTTAATTAGGGCCCGAGCAGGGAACCTGCGAGGTCCCTATTGTTTTTCGAATGATTATTATTATTATTATTATTATTATTATTATTTTATTCCTTCGTCCAAAATGATCGCATTTTTCACTGCCTGAATGTGAATGAAAACTCGATTTTATTTGGCAAAGTCATTAGGCTTGGCGAAAAATTTTATAATCTGTTGTTGTTGTGAATGTGCACCACTAGGTGGCGCTATTATCAAGGAAAGTGCGTTTTGGCTAATAACTCCCACATACTTTGTCGCACCTTCGAAAACCTTATATCCACACGTTCAGTGAATTGTGCTGAATCTCTTGATATAGGCAACGCCCATTTATGCTTTGCGTTTTTTTCACTAGCTCGCGCAATGTCGCAAACCTACTTTTTCGAACTCCTCCCAGGCAATTTCACCGATTTGCACCAAACTTTGCACACAGCATCTGTGGACCCTCCTGACAAAAAGTTATTAAAAGAATTTTGATATTCAAAAAAATACTCAAGTTATTAAAAAACAACTTCCTGCAGATTTCGTTCCAACCTGGAAGTGTTGCATATCTCCACATTGGTTTGTCCAAATGACGTGAAACTCAGGATACTACTTGCTCATGAGGCCCAAAGGCTCTGTGCGAAATTGTGGCCGATGACAACTAGGTGGCGCTATTTAAATTGAAGTATTTTATATCTCGACATCGGTTGGTCGGATGAACACAAAACTTGTTACACTCATTGCCACTGCCCTCCTGATGACAGCTGACAAAGGGGTTAGTGATCTGACACTAGGTGGCGCTCTGGTGGCAGTTTCATTTTATATTTGGCACTGTGCCCACACCATAACACTTATGGATATGAAATTCATAGGGGTGGTATAGACTGGCCCCTGTAACTCACACACCAAAAATGACCAGCAGGTGGCGCTATCATCAACACAAACCATTTTTGCCTAATAACTCCCACATACTTTGTCGCACATTCAAAAACCTTATATCCACACGTTCAGTGAATCTTGCTGAATCTCCTGATATAGGCCACGCCCATTTGCGCCTAGCGTTTTTTTTCGCTAGCTCGCGAAATGTCGCAAACCTACTTTTTCGAACTCCTCCCAGGCAATTTCACCGATTTTCACCAAACTTTGCACACAGCATCAGTGGACCCTTCTGACAAAAAGTTATTAAAAGAATTTTGATACGCCAAAGAACACTCAAGTTATTAAATAACAACTTCCTGTGGATTTGGGTCAAAACAGGAAGTGTTGCATATCTCCACATTGGTGTGTCCAAATGACATGAAACTGAGGACACTACTTCCCCATGAGCCCCTAAGGCTCTGTGCAAAATCTTGGCCCATGACCACTAGGTGGCGCTATTTAAATTGAAGTATTTTATATCGACGTCAGTTGGTCGACTTAACACGAAACTTGGTACACTGATTGCCAATGGCCTCCTGAGGATAGCTGACGAAGGTGTTACCGATCTGACACTAGGTGGCGCTCTGGTGGCAGTTTCATTTTATAATTGGCACTGTGCCCACACCATAACACTTATGGATATGAGACTGATTGGGGTGGTATAGACTGGCATCTGTAACTCACACACCAAAAACCACCAGCAGGTGGCGCTATTATCAACACATAACCGCTTTTTGGCTATCAGTTAAGACATGCGCGCACAATAACGGGGCAATGGGTCCGGGTAAGGAGCACGCCTCGACAGCAGCACGGCCCGACCCGCGTGGCCTGCGAGGACCCGTTCATCGCTGCTTGCAGCTTTAATTATTAGGGCCCGAGCAGGGAACCTGCGAGGTCCCTATTGTAATTGCAATGATTATTATTATTTTTAGTTTTTTTTCTTTGTCCAAAATGATCGCATTTTTCACTGCCTGAATGTGAATGAAAAGTCAATTTTATTTGGCAAACACATTAGGCTTGGCGAAAAATTTTATAATCTGTTGTCGTTGTGATTTTTCACCACTTGGTGGCGCTACAATCAAGGAAAGTGCGTTTTGGCTAATAACTCCCACATACTTTGTCGCACATTCAAAAACCTTATATCCACGCGTTCAGTGAATCGGGCTGAATCTCTTGATATAGGCCACGCCCATTTCCGCCTACGGTTTTTTATGCTAGCTCGCAAAATGTCGCAAACCTACTTTTTCGAACTCCTCACAGGCAATTTCACCGATTTGCACGAAACTTTGCACACAGCATCAGGGGACCCTCATGACAAAAAGTTATTAAAAGAATTTTGGAATTCCAAACAATACTCAAGTTATTAAATAACAACTTCCTATAAAATCGGGTCAAAACAGGAAGTGTTGCATATCTTCACATTGCTTTGTCGAAATGACATGAAACTGAGGATACCACTTTCCCATGAGCCCATAAGGCTCTGTGCGAAATTGTGGTGGACGACCACTAGGTGGCGCTCTTTAAATTGAAGTATTTTATATCTCGACATTGGTGGGTCGGATTAACACAAAACTTGGTACAATTCTTGCCACTGCCCTTCTGAGGACAGCTGACGAAGGTGTTATTGATCTGACACTAGGTGGCGCTCTGGTGGCAGTTTCTTTTTAGATTTGGTACTGTGCCCACACCATAACACTTATGGATATGAAATTCATAGGGGTGGTATAGACTGGCCCCTGTAACTCACACACCAAAAATGACCAGCAGGTGGCGCTATTATCAAGAAAAAACGTTTTTTGCTAATTACTCCCACATAATATGGTGCACATTGTTAAACATTATATCTACGTGTTCCCTGAATACAGTCGAACAGTGTGATGTAGGCCACGCCCACGTTCACACTGAATTTCCATTTGCAAATTCGCCAAATGTCGCAAACCTACTTTTTCGAACTCCTCCCAGGCAATTTTTCCAATTTGCACCAAACTTTGCACGCAGCATCTCTGGACCCTCCTGACAAAAAGTTATTAAAAGAAATGTGCTAGTCCACAGAACGCCCAAAATAAAAAACAACAATTTCCTGCGCATTGTGCTCAAACAGACATTCTTGTGTATCTTGATGAAATACAGTCCGATGAACACAAAACTTTTGGCAATTGTGTTCCATGGCACGATGAGCATTTTTACAAAATTTCTTGCAAATCGACCAATAGGTGGCGCTTTTATTGCTAAATGACCAAACAGCAGCTTCACTGCCTTCAGTTTTGTTTCCTCTACGGAAGTTGTTGCATGAACAAGCCCCGACAGCAGCATGCCCACACAGCAGCATGTAACGACAGCAGCTTGCCCCGACAGCAGCATGTAACGACGGCAGCACGCCCCGACGCGCGTGGACTGCGAGGGCCCGTTCATCGCTGCTTGCAGCTTTAATTATTATTATTATTATTATTATTTTATTCCTTCGTCCAAAATGATCGCATTTTTCACTGCCTGAATGTGAATGAAAAGTCGATTTTATTTGGCAAAGTCATTAGGCTTGGCGAAAAATTTTATAATCTGTTGTTGTTGTGAACGTGCACCACTAGGTGGCGCTATTATCAAGGAAAGTACGTTTTGGCTAATAACTCCCACATACTTTGTCGCACCTTCAAAAACCTTATATCCACGCGTTCAGTGAATTGTGCTGAATCTCCTGATATAGGCCACGCCCATTTCTGCCTGGCGTTTTTTTTCACTAGCTCGCGAAATGTCGCAAACCTACTTTTTCGAACTCCTCCCAGGCAATTTCACCAATTTGCACCAAACTTTGCACACAGCATCTGTGGACCCTCCTGACAAAAAGTTATTAAAAGAATTTTGATATTCCAAGAAATACTCAAGTTATTAAATAACAACTTCCTGCAGATTTCGTTCCAAACAGGAAGTGTTGCATATCTCCACATTGGTTTGTCCAAATGACGTCAACCTCAGGATCCTACTTCCTCATGAGGCCCTAAGGCTCTGTGCTAAATTTTGGTTGATGACCATTAGGTGGCGCTCTTTAAATTGAACTATTTTATATCTCGACATCGGTTGGTCGGATTAACACAAAACTTGGTACACTCATTGCCAATGGCCTCCTGAGGATAGCTGACACAGGGGTGACCGATCTGACACTAGGTGGCGCTTTGGTGGCAGTTTCTTTTTATATTTGGCACTGTGCCCACACCATAACACTTATGGATATGAAATTGACAGGGGTGGTATAGACCGGCCCCTGTAACTCATACACCAAAAATGACCAGCAGGGGGCGCTATCATCAACACAAACCGTTTTTGCCTAATAACTCCCACATAATATGGTGCACATTGTTAAACCTTATATCTACGTGTTCCCTGAATTCAGCTGGACTGTGTGATGTAGGCCACGCCCACTTTCTCGCCAGAACTCAATTGGCAAATTCGCGAAATGTCGAAAACCTACTTTTTCGAACTCCTCCCAGGCAATTTCACCAATTTGCACAAAACTTTGCACACAGCATCTGTGGACCCTCCTGACAAAAAGTTATTAAAAGAATTTTGATATTCCAAGAAATACTCAAGTTATTAAATAACAACTTCCTGCAGATTTCGTTCCAAACAGGAAGTGTTGCATATCTCCACATTGGTTTGTCCAAATGACGTCAACCTCAGGATCCTACTTCCTCATGAGGCCCTAAGGCTCTGTGCTAAATTTTCGTTGATGACCACTAGGTGGCGCTCTTTAAATTGAACTATTTTATATCTCGACATTGGTTGGTCGGATTAACACAAAACTTGGTACACTGATTGCCAATGGCCTCCTGAGGACAGCTGACGAAGGTGTTACCGATCTGACAATAGGTGGCGCTCTGGTGGCAATTTCATTTTATAATTGGCACTGTGCCCACACCATAACACTTATGGATATGAAACTGATTGGGGTGGTATAGACTGGCATCTGTAACTCACACACCAAAAATCACCAGCAGGTGGCGCTATTATCAACACAATACCGTTTTTGCCTATCAGTTAAGACATGCGCGCACAATAACGGGGCAATGGGTCCGGGTAAGGAGCACGCCCCGACGGCAGCACGCCCCGACCCGCGTGGCCTGCGAGGGCCCGTTCATCGCTGCTTGCAGCTTTAATTATTATTATTAGTGTGAATGCTTCAAAGCATTCACACTATTGTTCTTCTGGAATTTATTAAAGTTATTATTATTATTCCTGCTTCCGTACGTTTTTCAGCTCTTTTCTACTTCTACAAATTTTGAGCTACAGAAACCATTCAACTATCAAAATGTTCAGCTCGTTGAGGACATGATGGCGTGTATTTTTGGTTTTTCTATCTTTTATACTTTTTGAAATATTCAGCTTTTTCTGCAAAATTTTTCCCATTCATCCTTATGGGGATTTTTTCAAATTTCATTCTGCTACTACTTCAGCATACGTTCAGCTATAGAAACCGTTCAACTATCAAAATGTTCAGCTTTTTAAGCTCTTTCAGCCTTGTACTTTTCAGCTTTTTAGCTTTTCAACTTTTTCAAATATTCAGCTTTTTCAAAAAAAAAATTTATATGGAAGCAAATGGGAAAATCTTCAAATCCTCTTCAAAACTCATCCACTTTCAACCTCTTCTGCTTCCTCATACTTTGAGCTAGAGACACCATTCCAACTTTAAAATATTCACAAGACCTTGAACTATTGGTCATGTATTTCAGTTTTTGAAAATCTTTTACGGTTTTGAAATAATCACAGTTTTAGTTTTAAGGATTTTTAACTGGTCTTCTGGTTTTATAATGGGTGTGTATTGCGTGAGCTAGAGTGCGTGACATCATCGCTAGAGTGGAGAGCAGCTGCAAAAACTTTAGAAAAAACTGTCTTCAGCTTGATTTGGGTCCCACATCTTTTACTTCACATAGACAATATATACATAGAAATGTAGGAAATCTTGTTGGCTTTCAGATGATGGTCTTATTTCAGATGTAGGACTTAAACTTTTGGCTGTAGAGGCCCTAGAGCGACAAGCACTCCAGCAACTCCACCATAAGCCTCAGTGTTAACTTTGAGCCTAAATTTCTGGAGTGGAGCAGACGGTACCGGTTTTGTCTCTCGTTCTCGTACCCTCATTTTTCACTCTACAGAAATAAAAAACACGTCACAGGCTTCAGCAATGTCTCCTGTTACTCACTGTATACATATTTTGGCCATAATCATTAGACTTTTTTCTAGACCTGCAGGTGTTTGGGAGGTGTTTTCCCATTCATTCTTATGGGGACATTTTCAAATTTCGTTCTGCTACTGCTCCAGCTTATGTGCAGCTACAGAAACCATTCAACTATCAAACTGTTTAGCTTTTCATCCTTTTCAGCTTTTCAACCTTTTCAAATATTCATCTTTCTGCCTTTTCAACTTTTTCAAATATTCAGCTTCATGTTCAGCTAGAGAAACTGTTCAACTATCACAATATTCAGCTTTTTCAGCCCATTAAGCCTTGTACTTTTCAGCTTTTTCTGCAAAATCTTGACCATTCATTCTTATAGTTTTATGCATTTCCGGCAGCACATCCAGCAGATTTCCGAAATCACTTCAGCTGTCAGCATTCACACTGTATTTTCGCAGGAAATGCAATTTTTCTAGTTATTATTATTATTTTATTCCTTCGTCCAAAATGATCGCATTTTTCACTGCCTGAATGTGAATGAAAAGTCGATTTTATTTGGCAAAGTCATTAGGCTTGGCGAAAAATTTTATAATCTGTTGTTGTTGTGAACGTGCACCACTAGGTGGCGCTATTATCAAGGAAAGTACGTTTTGGCTAATAACTCCCACATACTTTGTCGCACCTTCAAAAACCTTATATCCACGCGTTCAGTGAATTGTGCTGAATCTCCTGATATAGGCCACGCCCATTTCTGCCTGGCGTTTTTTTTCACTAGCTCGCGAAATGTCGCAAACCTACTTTTTCGAACTCCTCCCAGGCAATTTCACCAATTTGCACCAAACTTTGCACACAGCATCTGTGGACCCTCCTGACAAAAAGTTATTAAAAGAATTTTGATATTCCAAGAAATACTCAAGTTATTAAATAACAACTTCCTGCAGATTTCATTCCAAACAGGAAGTGTTGCATATCTCCACATTGGTTTGTCCAAATGACGTCAACCTCAGGATCCTACTTCCTCATGAGGCCCTAAGGCTCTGTGCTAAATTTTGGTTGATGACCATTAGGTGGCGCTCTTTAAATTGAACTATTTTATATCTCGACATCGGTTGGTCGGATTAACACAAAACTTGGTACACTCATTGCCAATGGCCTCCTGAGGATAGCTGACACAGGGGTGACCGATCTGACACTAGGTGGCGCTTTGGTGGCAGTTTCTTTTTATATTTGGCACTGTGCCCACACCATAACACTTATGGATATGAAATTGACAGGGGTGGTATAGACCGGCCCCTGTAACTCATACACCAAAAATGACCAGCAGGGGGCGCTATCATCAACACAAACCGTTTTTGCCTAATAACTCCCACATAATATGGTGCACATTGTTAAACCTTATATCTACGTGTTCCCTGAATTCAGCTGGACTGTGTGATGTAGGCCACGCCCACTTTCTCGCCAGAACTCAATTGGCAAATTCGCCAAATGTCGAAAACCTACTTTTTCGAACTCCTCCCAGGCAATTTCACCAATTTGCACAAAACTTTGCACACAGCATCTGTGGACCCTCCTGACAAAAAGTTATTAAAAGAATTTTGATATTCCAAGAAATACTCAAGTTATTAAATAACAACTTCCTGCAGATTTCGTTCCAAACAGGAAGTGTTGCATATCTCCACATTGGTTTGTCCAAATGACGTCAACCTCAGGATCCTACTTCCTCATGAGGCCCTAAGGCTCTGTGCTAAATTTTCGTTGATGACCACTAGGTGGCGCTCTTTAAATTGAACTATTTTATATCTCGACATTGGTTGGTCGGATTAACACAAAACTTGGTACACTGATTGCCAATGGCCTCCTGAGGACAGCTGACGAAGGTGTTACCGATCTGACAATAGGTGGCGCTCTGGTGGCAATTTCATTTTATAATTGGCACTGTGCCCACACCATAACACTTATGGATATGAAACTGATTGGGGTGGTATAGACTGGCATCTGTAACTCACACACCAAAAATCACCAGCAGGTGGCGCTATTATCAACACAATACCGTTTTTGCCTATCAGTTAAGACATGCGCGCACAATAACGGGGCAATGGGTCCGGGTAAGGAGCACGCCCCGACGGCAGCACGCCCCGACCCGCGTGGCCTGCGAGGGCCCGTTCATCGCTGCTTGCAGCTTTAATTAGGGCCCGAGCAGTGAAACTGCGAGGACCCTATTGTAATTGTAATGATTATTATTATTATTATTATTATTATTATTATTATTATTATTATTATTATTATTTTCCTTTGTCCGTAATGATCGCATTTTTCACTGCCTGAACATACCCCAAAAGTCACCAAACTTGGAATATAGATCAGACCTGGCGAAAAATTTTATAATCTGTTGTCGTTCAGAATTTTCACCACTAGGTGGCGCTACAATCAAGGAAAGTGTGTTTTGGCTAATAACTCCCATATACTTTGTCGCACATTCAAAAACCTTATATCCACGCGTTCTGTGAATTCTGCTGAATCTCCTGATAGAGGCCACGCCCATTTGCGCTCGCGTTTTTTTTCGCTAGCTCGCGAAATGTCGCAAACCTACTTTTTCGAACTCCTCCCAGGCAATTTCACCAATTTGCACAAAACTTTGCACACAGCATCTGTGGACCCTTTGGACAAAAAGTTATTAAAAGAATTTTGATATGCCAAAGAATACTCAAGTTATTAAATAACAACTTCCTGTGGATTCGAGTCAAAACAGGAAGTGTTGCATATCTCCACATTGGTGTGTCCAAATGATGTGAATCTCAGGATACTACTTCCTCATGAGCCTCTAAGGCTCTGTGCAAAATCTTGGCCCATGACCACTAGGTGGCGCTATTTAAATTGAAGTATTTTATATCTCGACATTGGTTGGTCGGATTAACACAAAACTTGGTACACTCATTGCCAATGGCCTCCTGAGGACAGCTGACGAAGGTGTTACCGATCTCACAATAGGTGGCGCTCTGGTGGCAGTTTCATTTCATAAGTGGCACTGTGCCCACACCATAACACTTATGGATATGAAACTGATTGGGGTGGTATAGACTGGCATCTGTAACTCACACACCAAAAACCACCAGCAGGTGGCGCTATTATCAACACAAAACCGTTTTTGGCTATCAGTTAAGACATGCGCGCACAATAACGGGGCAATGGGTCCGGGTAAGGAGCACGCCCCGACAGCAGCACGCCCCGACCCGCGTGGACTGCGAGGGCCCGTTCATCGCTGCTTGCAGCTTTAATTAGGGCCCGAGCAGTGAAACTGCGAGGACCCTATTGTTTTTGTAGTGATTATTATTAGGGCCCGAGCAGTGAAACTGCGAGGACCCTATTGTTTTTCCAATGATTAGGGCCCGAGCAGGGAACCTGCGAGGTCCCTATTGTAATTGCAATGATTATTATTATTATTTTATTCCTTCGTCCAAAATGATCGCATTTTTCACTGCCTGAATGTGAATGAAAAGTCGATTTTATTTGGCAAAGTCATTAGGCTTGGCGAAAAATTTTATAATCTGTTGTTGTTGTGAACGTGCACCACTAGGTGGCGCTATTATCAAGGAAAGTAAGTTTTGGCTAATAACTCCCACATACTTTGTCGCACCTTCAAAAACCTTATATCCACGCGTTCAGTGAATTGTGCTGAATCTCCTGATATAGGCCACGCCCATTTCTGCCTGGCGTTTTTTTTCACTAGCTCGCGAAATGTCGCAAACCTACTTTTTCGAACTCCTCCCAGGCAATTTCACCAATTTGCACCAAACTTTGCACACAGCATCTGTGGACCCTCCTGACAAAAAGTTATTAAAAGAATTTTGATATTCCAAGAAATACTCAAGTTATTAAATAACAACTTCCTGCAGATTTCGTTCCAAACAGGAAGTGTTGCATATCTCCACATTGGTTTGTCCAAATGACGTCAACCTCAGGATCCTACTTCCTCATGAGGCCCTAAGGCTCTGTGCTAAATTTTGGTTGATGACCACTAGGTGGCGCTCTTTAAATTGAACTATTTTATATCTCGACATCGGTTGGTCGGATTAACACAAAACTTGGTACACTCATTGCCAATGGCCTCCTGAGGATAGCTGATACAGGGGTGACCGATTTGACACTAGGTGGCGCTTTGGTGGCAGTTTCTTTTTATATTTGGCACTGTGCCCACACCATAACACTTATGGATATGAAATTGACAGGGGTGGTATAGACCGGCCCCTGTAACTCACACACCAAAAATGACCAGCAGGGGGCGCTATCATCAACACAAACCGTTTTTGCCTAATAACTCCCACATAATATGGTGCACATTGTTAAACCTTATATCTACGTGTTCCCTGAATTCAGCTGGACTGTGTGATGTAGGCCACGCCCACTTTCTCGCCAGAACTCAATTGGCAAATTCGCCAAATGTCGCAAACCTACTTTTTCGAACTCCTCCCAGGCAATTTCACCAATTTGCACAAAACTTTGCACACAGCATCTGTGGACCCTCCTGACAAAAAGTTATTAAAAGAATTTTGATATTCCAAGAAATACTCAAGTTATTAAATAACAACTTCCTGCAGATTTCGTTCCAAACAGGAAGTGTTGCATATCTCCACATTGGTTTGTCCAAATGACGTCAACCTCAGGATCCTACTTCCTCATGAGGCCCTAAGGCTCTGTGCTAAATTTTCGTTGATGACCACTAGGTGGCGCTCTTTAAATTGAACTATTTTATATCTCGACATTGGTTGGTCGGATTAACACAAAACTTGGTACACTGATTGCCAATGGCCTCCTGAGGACAGCTGACGAAGGTGTTACCGATCTGACAATAGGTGGCGCTCTGGTGGCAATTTCATTTTATAATTGGCACTGTGCCCACACCATAACACTTATGGATATGAAACTGATTGGGGTGGTATAGACTGGCATCTGTAACTCACACACCAAAAATCACCAGCAGGTGGCGCTATTATCAACACAATACCGTTTTTGCCTATCAGTTAAGACATGCGCGCACAATAACGGGGCAATGGGTCCGGGTAAGGAGCACGCCCCGACGGCAGCACGCCCCGACCCGCGTGGCCTGCGAGGGCCCGTTCATCGCTGCTTGCAGCTTTAATTAGGGCCCGAGCAGGGAACCTGCGAGGTCCCTATTGTAATTGCAATGATTATTATTATTTTTAGTTTTTTTTCTTTGTCCAAAATGATCGCATTTTTCACTGCCTGAATGTGAATGAAAAGTCAATTTTATTTGGCAAACACATTAGGCTTGGCGAAAAATTTTATAATCTGTTGTCGTTGTGATTTTTCACCACTTGGTGGCGCTACAATCAAGGAAAGTGCGTTTTGGCTAATAACTCCCACATACTTTGTCGCACATTCAAAAACCTTATATCCACGCGTTCAGTGAATCGGGCTGAATCTCTTGATATAGGCCACGCCCATTTCCGCCTACGGTTTTTTATGCTAGCTCGCAAAATGTCGCAAACCTACTTTTTCGAACTCCTCACAGGCAATTTCACCGATTTGCACGAAACTTTGCACACAGCATCAGGGGACCCTCATGACAAAAAGTTATTAAAAGAATTTTGGAATTCCAAACAATACTCAAGTTATTAAATAACAACTTCCTATAAAATCGGGTCAAAACAGGAAGTGTTGCATATCTTCACATTGCTTTGTCGAAATGACATGAAACTGAGGATACCACTTTCCCATGAGCCCATAAGGCTCTGTGCGAAATTGTGGTGGACGACCACTAGGTGGCGCTCTTTAAATTGAAGTATTTTATATCTCGACATTGGTGGGTCGGATTAACACAAAACTTGGTACAATTCTTGCCACTGCCCTTCTGAGGACAGCTGACGAAGGTGTTATTGATCTGACACTAGGTGGCGCTCTGGTGGCAGTTTCTTTTTAGATTTGGTACTGTGCCCACACCATAACACTTATGGATATGAAATTCATAGGGGTGGTATAGACTGGCCCCTGTAACTCACACACCAAAAATGACCAGCAGGTGGCGCTATTATCAAGAAAAAACGTTTTTTGCTAATTACTCCCACATAATATGGTGCACATTGTTAAACATTATATCTACGTGTTCCCTGAATACAGTCGAACAGTGTGATGTAGGCCACGCCCACGTTCACACTGAATTTCCATTTGCAAATTCGCCAAATGTCGCAAACCTACTTTTTCGAACTCCTCCCAGGCAATTTTTCCAATTTGCACCAAACTTTGCACGCAGCATCTCTGGACCCTCCTGACAAAAAGTTATTAAAAGAAATGTGCTAGTCCACAGAACGCCCAAAATAAAAAACAACAATTTCCTGCGCATTGTGCTCAAACAGACATTCTTGTGTATCTTGATGAAATACAGTCCGATGAACACAAAACTTTTGGCAATTGTGTTCCATGGCACGATGAGCATTTTTACAAAATTTCTTGCAAATCGACCAATAGGTGGCGCTTTTATTGCTAAATGACCAAACAGCAGCTTCACTGCCTTCAGTTTTGTTTCCTCTACGGAAGTTGTTGCATGAACAAGCCCCGACAGCAGCATGCCCACACAGCAGCATGTAACGACAGCAGCTTGCCCCGACAGCAGCATGTAACGACGGCAGCACGCCCCGACGCGCGTGGACTGCGAGGGCCCGTTCATCGCTGCTTGCAGCTTTAATTATTATTATTCTTTATTTTTTGTTATTTTTCTTCTGCCAAAATGATCGCATTTTTCACTGCCTGAACATACCCCAAAACTCATCAAACTTGGAATATATGTCACACCTGGCGAAAAATTTTATAATCTGTTGTCGTTGTGAACTTTCACCACTAGGTGGCGCTACAATCAAAGAAAGTGCGTTTTGGCTAATAACTCCCACATACTTTGTCGCACATTCAAAAACCTTATGTCCACGCATTCAGTGAATTGTGCTGAATCTCCTGATATAGGCCACGCCCATTTCCGCCTACCGTTTTTTTTCGCTAGCTCGCGAAATGTCGCAAACCTACTTTTTCGAACTCCTCCCAGGCAATTTCACCGATTTGCACCAAACTTTGCACACAGCATCTGTGGACCCTCCTGACAAAAAGTTATTAAAAGAATTATGCTATTCCAAACAATACTCAAGTTATTAAATAACAACTTCCTGTAGATTTGGGTCAAAACAGGAAGTGTTGCACAGCTCCACATTGGTGTGTCCAAATGACATGAAACTCAGGATACTACTTCCCCATGAGCCCCTAAGGCTCTGTGCAAAATCTTGGCCCATGACCACTAGGTGGCGCTCTTTAAATTGAAGTATTTTATATCTCCACATTGGTTGGTCGGATTAACACAAAACTTGGTACACTGATTGCCAATGGCCTCCTGAGGACAACTGACGAAGGTGTTACCGATCTGACACTAGGTGGTGCTCTGGTGGCAGTTTCATTTTATAATTGGCACTGTGCCCACACCATAACACTTATGGATATGAAACTGATTGGGGTGGTACAGACTGGCATCTGTAACTCACACACCAAAAATGACCAGCAGGTGGCGCTATTATCAAGAAAAAACGTTTTTTGCTAATTACTCCCACATAATATGGTGCACATTGTTAAACATTATATCTATATGTTCCCTCAATACAGCCGAACCGTGTGATGTAGGCCACGCCCACGTTCGCACTGAATTTCCATTTGCAAATTCGCCAAATGTCGCAAACCTACTTTTTCGAACTCCTCCCAGGCAATTTCTCCGATTTGCACCAAACTTTGCACGCAGCATCTGTGGACCCTCCTGACAAAAAGTTATTAAAAGAAATGTGCTAGTCCACAGAACTCCCAAAATATAAAACAACAATTTCCTGCACATTGTGGTCAAACAGACATTCTTGTGTATCTTGATGAAATACAGTCCGATTAACACAAAACTTTTGGCAATTGTGTTCCATGACACGATGACCATTTCTACTAAATTTCGTGCAAATCGACCAATAGGTGGCGCTTTTATTGCTAAATAACGAAACAGCAGCTTCACTGCCTTCAGTTTTGTTTCCTCTACGGAAGTTGTTGCATGAACAAGCCTCGACAGCAGCATGTAACGACAGCAGCTTGCCCCGACAGCAGCATGTAACGACGGCAGCATCCCGCAACAGCAGCACGCCCCGACCCGCGTGGACTGCGAGGGCCCGTTCATCGCTGCTTGCAGCTTTAATTATTTTTCTTTTTATCATATGATCGCATTTTTCACTGCCTGAACGTGTATGAAAACGCGATGTTATTTGGCAAACACATTAGGCCTGGCGAAAAATTTTATAATCTGCTGTCGTTATGAATTTTCAGCACTAGGTGGCGCTATAATCAAGGAAAGTGCGTTTTGGCTAATAACTCCCACATACTTTGTCGCACATTCAAAAACCTTATATCCACGCGTTCAGTGAATCTTGCTGAATCTCCTGATATAGGCCACGCCCATTTCCGCCTACCGTTTTTTTTCGCTAGCACGCGAAATGTCGCAAACCTACTTTTTCGAACTCCTCCCAGGCAATTTCACCAATTTGCACCAAACTTTGCACACAGCATCTGTGGACCCTCCTGACAAAAAGTTATTAAAAGAATTTTGCTATTCCAAACAATACTCAAGTTATTAAAGAAGAACTTCCTGTAGATTTGGGTCAAAACAGGAAGTGTTGCACAGCTCCACATTGGTGTGTCCAAATGACATGAACCTCAGGATACTACTTCCCCATGAGCCCCTAAGGCTCTGTGCAAAATCTTGGCCTATGACCACTAGGTGGCGCTATTTAAATTGAAGTATTTTATATCTCAACATCGGTTGGTCAGATTAACACAAAACTTGGTACACTGATTGCCAATGGCCTCCTGAGGACAACTGACGAAGGTGTTACCGATCTGACACTAGGTGGCGCTCTGGTGGCAGTTTCATTTTATAATTGGCACTGTGCCCACACCATAACACTTATGGACATGAAACTGATTGGGGTGGTATAGACTGGCATCTGTAACTCACACACCAAAAATCACCAGCAGGTGGCGCTATTATCAAGACAAAACGTTTTTTGCTAATTACTCTCACATAATATGGTGCACATTGTTAAACATTATATCTATATGTTTCCTGAATACAGCCGAACCGTGTGATGTCGGCCACGCCCACGTTCGCACTGAATTTCCATTCGCAAATTCGCCAAATGTTGCAAACCTACTTTTTCGAACTCCTCCCAGGCAATTTTTCCAATTTGCACCAAACTTTGCACAGAGCATCTGTGGACTCTCCTGACAAAAAGTTATTAAAAGAATTGTGATAGTCTTAAGAACGACCAAAATATAAAACACAGTTTGGTGCTCTATGGAAGTTGTTGCATATACAAGCCTCGACAGCAGCATGCCCACACAGCAGCATGTAACGACAGCAGCATGCCACGACAGCAACATGCCCCGACAGCAGCATGTCCCGACAGCAGCACGCCCCGACCCGCGTGGACTGCGAGGGCCCGTTCATCGCTGCTTGCAGCTTTAATTAGGGCCCGAGCAGGAAACCTGCGAGGTCCCTATTGTTTTTGTAGTGATTCTTATTATTAGGGCCCGAGCAGGGAACCTGCGAGGTCCCTATTGTAATTGTAGTGATTCTTATTCTTATTCTTATTAGGGCCCGAGCAGTGAAACTGCGAGGACCCTATTGTAATTGTAATGATTATTATTATTTTTATTTTTATTTTTCCCAAATGATCGCATTTTTCACTGCCTGAACATACCCCAAAACTCACCAAACTTGGAATATAGATCAGACCTGGCGAAAAATTTTATAATCTGTTGTCATTGTGAACTTTCACCACTAGGTGGCGCTATAATCAAGGAAAGTGTGTTTTGCCTAATAACTCCCACATACTTTGTCGCACATTCAAAAACCTTATATCCACGCGTTCAGTGAATCTTGCTGAATCTCCTGATATAGGCCACGCCCATTTCCGCCTACCGTTTTTTTTCGCTAGCGCATGAAGTGTCGCAAACCTACTTTTTCGAACTCCTCCCAGGCAATTTCACCAATTTGCACCAAACTTTGCACACAGCATCAGTGGACGCTCCTGACAAAAAGTTATTAAAAGAATTTTGCTATTCCAAACAATACTCAAGTTATTAAATAACAACTTCCTGTAGATTTGGGTCAAAACAGGAAGTGTTGCATATCTCCACATTGGTCTGTCCGAATGACGTCAAACTCAGGATACTACTTGCTCATGAGCCCCAAAGGCTCTGTGCGAAATTTTGGCCGTCGACCACTAGGTGGCGCTATTTAAATTGAAGTATTTTATATCTCGACATCGGTTGGTCGGATGAACACAAAACTTGGTACACTCATTGCCAATGCCCTCCTGAGGATAGCTGACAAAGGGGTTACCGATCTGACACTAGGTGGCGCTCTGGTGGCAGTTTCATTTTATATTTGGCACTGTGCCCACACCATAACACTTATGGATATGAAACTGATTGGGGTGGTATAGACTGGCCCCTGTAACTCACACACCAAAAATGACCAGCAGGTGGCGCTATTATCAAGAAAAAACGTTTTTTGCTAATTACTCCCACATAATATGGTGGACATTGTTAAACATTATATCTATATCTTCCCTGAATACAGCCGAACCGTGTGATATAGGCCACGCCCACGTTCGCACTGAATTTCCATTCGCAAATTCGCCAAATGTCGCAAACCTACTTTTTCGAACTCCTCCCAGGCTATTTTTCCAATTTGCACCAAACTTTGCACGCAGCATCTGTGGACCCTCCTGACAAAAAGTTATTAAAAAAAATGTGCTAGTCCACAGAACGCCCAAAATATAAAACAACAATTTCCTGCGCATTGTGGTTAAACAGACATTCTTGTGTATCTTGATGAAATACAGTCCGATTAACACAAAACTTTTGGCAATTGTGTTCCATGGGATGATGAGCATTTCTACAAAATTTCGTGCAAATCGACCAATAGGTAGCGCTTTTATTGCTAAATGACGAAATGACAGCTTCACTCCCTTCACTGTCATTTCCTCAATGGAAGTTGTTGCAAGTTGAAGCCCCGACAGCAGCATGTCACGACAGCAACATGCCCCGACAGCAGCATGCCCCGACAGCAGCACGCCCCGACGGCAGCACGCCCCGACCCGCGTGGACTGCGAGGGCCCGTTCATCGCTGCTTGCAGCTTTAATTAGGGCCCGAGCAGTGAAACTGCGAGGACCCTATTGTAATTGCAATGATTATTATTATTATTTATTATTTTTAGTTTTCCTTCGTCCCAAATGATCGCATTTTTCACTGCCTGAACGTGTATGAAAACGCGATTTTATTTGGCAAACACATTAGGCCTGGCGAAAAATTTTATAATCTGCTGTCGTTATGAATTTTCAGCACTAGGTGGCGGTATAATCAAGGAAAGTGCGTTTTGGCTAATAACTCCCACATACTTTGTCGCACATTCAAAAACCTTACATCCACGCGTTCAGTGAATTCTGCTGAATCTCCTGATATAGGCCACGCCCATTTCCGCCTACCGTTTTTTTTTGCTAGCTCGCGAAATGTCGCAAACCTACTTTTTCGAACTCCTCCCAGGCAATTTCACCGATTTGCACGAAACCTTGCACACAGCATCTGTGGACCCTTCTGACAAAAAGTTATTAAAAGAATTTTGGTACGCCAAAGAACACTCAAGTTATTAAATAACAACTTCCTGTGGATTCGGGTCAAAACAGGAAGTGTTGCATATCTCCACATTGGTGTGTCCAAATGACGTGAAACTCAGGACACTACTTCCCCATGAGCCCCTAAGGCTCTGTGCAAAATCTTGGCCCATGACCACTAGGTGGCGCTATTTAAATTGAAGTATTTTATATCTCAACATCGGTTGGTCAGATTAACACAAAACTTAGTACACTGATTGCCAATGGCCTCCTGAGGACAACTCACGAAGGTGTTACCGATCTGACACTAGGTGGCGCTCTGGTGGCAGTTTCATTTTATAATTGGCACTGTGCCCACACCATAACACCTATGGATATGAAACTGATTGGGGTGGTATAGACTGGCATCTGTAACTCACACACCAAAAATCACCAGCAGGTGGCGCTATTATCAAGAAAAAACGTTTTTTGCTAATTACTCCCACATAATATGGTGCACATTGTTAAACATTATATCTATATGTTCCCTGAATACAGCCGAACCGTGTGATGTAGGCCACGCCCACGTTCGCACTGAATTTCCATTTGCAAATTCGCCAAATGTCGCAAACCTACTTTTTCGAACTCCTCCCAGGCACTTTCTCCAATTTGCACCAAACTTTGCACGCAGCATCTCTGGACCCTCCTGACAAAAAGTTATTAAAAGAAATGTGCTAGTCCACAGAACGGCCAAAATATAAAACAACAATTTCCTGCGCATTGTGGTCAAACAGACATTCTTGTGTATCTTGATGAAATACAGTCCGATGAACACAAAACTTTTGGCAGTTGTGTTCCATGGCACGATGAGCATTTCTACAAAATTTCGTGCAAATCGACCAATAGGTGGCGCTTTTATTGCTAAATGACGAAATGACAGCTTCACTGCCTTCAGTTTTGATTCCTCTATGGAAGTTGTTGCATGAACAAGCCCCGACAGCAGCATGTAACGACAGCAGCATGCCCCGACAGCAGCACGTCCCGACAGCAGCACGCCCCGACCCGCGTGGACTGCGAGGGCCCGTTCATCGCTGCTTGCAGCTTTAATTAGGGCCCGAGCAGGGAACCTGCGAGGTCCCTATTGTAATTGCAATGATTATTATTATTTTTAGTTTTTTTTCTTTGTCCAAAATGATCGCATTTTTCACTGCCTGAATGTGAATGAAAAGTCAATTTTATTTGGCAAACACATTAGGCTTGGCGAAAAATTTTATAATCTGTTGTCGTTGTGATTTTTCACCACTTGGTGGCGCTACAATCAAGGAAAGTGCGTTTTGGCTAATAACTCCCACATACTTTGTCGCACATTCAAAAACCTTATATCCACGCGTTCAGTGAATCGGGCTGAATCTCTTGATATAGGCCACGCCCATTTCCGCCTACGGTTTTTTATGCTAGCTCGCAAAATGTCGCAAACCTACTTTTTCGAACTCCTCACAGGCAATTTCACCGATTTGCACGAAACTTTGCACACAGCATCAGGGGACCCTCATGACAAAAAGTTATTAAAAGAATTTTGGAATTCCAAACAATACTCAAGTTATTAAATAACAACTTCCTATAAAATCGGGTCAAAACAGGAAGTGTTGCATATCTTCACATTGCTTTGTCGAAATGACATGAAACTGAGGATACCACTTTCCCATGAGCCCATAAGGCTCTGTGCGAAATTGTGGTGGACGACCACTAGGTGGCGCTCTTTAAATTGAAGTATTTTATATCTCGACATTGGTGGGTCGGATTAACACAAAACTTGGTACAATTCTTGCCACTGCCCTTCTGAGGACAGCTGACGAAGGTGTTATTGATCTGACACTAGGTGGCGCTCTGGTGGCAGTTTCTTTTTAGATTTGGTACTGTGCCCACACCATAACACTTATGGATATGAAATTCATAGGGGTGGTATAGACTGGCCCCTGTAACTCACACACCAAAAATGACCAGCAGGTGGCGCTATTATCAAGAAAAAACGTTTTTTGCTAATTACTCCCACATAATATGGTGCACATTGTTAAACATTATATCTACGTGTTCCCTGAATACAGTCGAACAGTGTGATGTAGGCCACGCCCACGTTCACACTGAATTTCCATTTGCAAATTCGCCAAATGTCGCAAACCTACTTTTTCGAACTCCTCCCAGGCAATTTTTCCAATTTGCACCAAACTTTGCACGCAGCATCTCTGGACCCTCCTGACAAAAAGTTATTAAAAGAAATGTGCTAGTCCACAGAACGCCCAAAATAAAAAACAACAATTTCCTGCGCATTGTGCTCAAACAGACATTCTTGTGTATCTTGATGAAATACAGTCCGATGAACACAAAACTTTTGGCAATTGTGTTCCATGGCACGATGAGCATTTTTACAAAATTTCTTGCAAATCGACCAATAGGTGGCGCTTTTATTGCTAAATGACCAAACAGCAGCTTCACTGCCTTCAGTTTTGTTTCCTCTACGGAAGTTGTTGCATGAACAAGCCCCGACAGCAGCATGCCCACACAGCAGCATGTAACGACAGCAGCTTGCCCCGACAGCAGCATGTAACGACGGCAGCACGCCCCGACGCGCGTGGACTGCGAGGGCCCGTTCATCGCTGCTTGCAGCTTTAATTATTTATTATTTTTAGTTTTCCTTCGTCCCAAATGATCGCATTTTTCACTGCCTGAACATGTATGAAAACGCGATTTTTTTTGGCAAAGTCATTGGGCTTGGCGAAAAATTTTATAATCTGTTGTCGTTGTGAATTTTCACCATTAGGTGGCGCTATTATTAAGGAAAGTGCGTTTTAGCTAATAACTCCCACATACTTTATCGCACATTCAAAAACCTTATATCCACGCGTTCAGTGAATTGTGCTGAATCTCCTGATATAGGCCACGCCCATATCCGCCTACCGTTTTTTTTCGCTAGCTCGCGAAATGTCGAAAACCTACTTTTTCGAACTCCTCCCAGGCAATTTCACCAATTTCCACGAAACTTTGCACACAGCATCTGTGGACCCTTCTGACAAAAAGTTATTAAAAGAATTTTGATACGCCAAAGAATACTCAAGTTATTAAATAACAACTTCCTGTGGATTCGGGTCACAACAGGAAGTGCTGCATATCTCCACATTGGTGTTTCCAAATGACATGAAACTCAGGATACTACTTCCACATGAGCCCCTTAGGCTCTGTGCAAAATCTTGGTCGATGACCACTAGATGGCGCTCTTTAAATTGAAGTATTTTATATCTCGACATCGGTTGGTCGAATTTACACAAAACTTGGTACACTCATTGCCAATGCCCTCCTGAGGATAGCTGACAAAGGGGTTACCGATTTGACACTAGGTGGCGCTCTGGTGGCAGTTTCTTTTTAGATTTGGCACTGTGCCCACACCATAACACTTATGGATATGAAATTCATAGGGGTGGTATAGACCAACCCCTGTAACTCACACACCAAAAATGACCAGCAGGTGGCGCTATTATCAAACACAAAACCGTTTTTGGCTATCAGTTAAGACATGCGCGCACAATAACAGGGCAATGGGTCCGGGTAAGGAGCACGCCCCGACAGCAGCACGCCCCGACCCGCGTGGACTGCGAGGGCCCGTTCATCGCTGCTTGCAGCTTTAATTAGGGCCCGAGCAGGGAACCTGCGAGGTCCCTATTGTAATTGCAATGATTATTATTATTTTTAGTTTTTTTTCTTTGTCCAAAATGATCGCATTTTTCACTGCCTGAATGTGAATGAAAAGTCAATTTTATTTGGCAAACACATTAGGCTTGGCGAAAAATTTTATAATCTGTTGTCGTTGTGATTTTTCACCACTTGGTGGCGCTACAATCAAGGAAAGTGCGTTTTGGCTAATAACTCCCACATACTTTGTCGCACATTCAAAAACCTTATATCCACGCGTTCAGTGAATCGGGCTGAATCTCTTGATATAGGCCACGCCCATTTCCGCCTACGGTTTTTTATGCTAGCTCGCAAAATGTCGCAAACCTACTTTTTCGAACTCCTCACAGGCAATTTCACCGATTTGCACGAAACTTTGCACACAGCATCAGGGGACCCTCATGACAAAAAGTTATTAAAAGAATTTTGGAATTCCAAACAATACTCAAGTTATTAAATAACAACTTCCTATAAAATCGGGTCAAAACAGGAAGTGTTGCATATCTTCACATTGCTTTGTCGAAATGACATGAAACTGAGGATACCACTTTCCCATGAGCCCATAAGGCTCTGTGCGAAATTGTGGTGGACGACCACTAGGTGGCGCTCTTTAAATTGAAGTATTTTATATCTCGACATTGGTGGGTCGGATTAACACAAAACTTGGTACAATTCTTGCCACTGCCCTTCTGAGGACAGCTGACGAAGGTGTTATTGATCTGACACTAGGTGGCGCTCTGGTGGCAGTTTCTTTTTAGATTTGGTACTGTGCCCACACCATAACACTTATGGATATGAAATTCATAGGGGTGGTATAGACTGGCCCCTGTAACTCACACACCAAAAATGACCAGCAGGTGGCGCTATTATCAAGAAAAAACGTTTTTTGCTAATTACTCCCACATAATATGGTGCACATTGTTAAACATTATATCTACGTGTTCCCTGAATACAGTCGAACAGTGTGATGTAGGCCACGCCCACGTTCACACTGAATTTCCATTTGCAAATTCGCCAAATGTCGCAAACCTACTTTTTCGAACTCCTCCCAGGCAATTTTTCCAATTTGCACCAAACTTTGCACGCAGCATCTCTGGACCCTCCTGACAAAAAGTTATTAAAAGAAATGTGCTAGTCCACAGAACGCCCAAAATAAAAAACAACAATTTCCTGCGCATTGTGCTCAAACAGACATTCTTGTGTATCTTGATGAAATACAGTCCGATGAACACAAAACTTTTGGCAATTGTGTTCCATGGCACGATGAGCATTTTTACAAAATTTCTTGCAAATCGACCAATAGGTGGCGCTTTTATTGCTAAATGACCAAACAGCAGCTTCACTGCCTTCAGTTTTGTTTCCTCTACGGAAGTTGTTGCATGAACAAGCCCCGACAGCAGCATGCCCACACAGCAGCATGTAACGACAGCAGCTTGCCCCGACAGCAGCATGTAACGACGGCAGCACGCCCCGACGCGCGTGGACTGCGAGGGCCCGTTCATCGCTGCTTGCAGCTTTAATTATTATTAGGGCCCGAGCAGGGAAACCTGCGAGGTCCCTATTGTTTTTCTAGTGATTATTATTCTTTGTTTTAATTCGTCCAAAATGATCGCATTTTTCACTGCCTGAACATACCCCAAAACTCACCAAACTTGGAATATATGTCACACCTGGCGAAAAATTTTATAATCTGTTGTCGTTGTGAATTTCCACCACTAGGCGGCGCTATTATTAAGGAAAGTGCGTTTTGGCTAATAACTCCCACATACTTTGTCCCACATTCAAAAACCTTACATCCACACGTTCAGTGAATTGTGCTGAATCTTTTGATATAGGCCACGCCCATTTCCGCCTACCGTTTTTTTTCGCTAGCTCGCAAAATGTCGCAAACCTACTTTTTCGAACTCCTCCCAGGCAATTTCACCGATTTGCACGAAACTTTGTACACAGCATCTGTGGACCCTTCTGACAAAAAGTTATTAAAAGAATTTTGCTATTCCAAACAATACTCAAGTTATTAAATAACAACTTCCTGTGGAATCGGGTAACAACAGGAAGTGTTGCATATCTCCACATTGGTGCGTCCAAATGACGTGAAACTCAGGATAGTACTTCCCCATGAGCCCCTAAGGCTCTGTGCAAAATCTTGGCCCATGACCACTAGGTGGCGCTATTTAAATTGAAGTATTTTATATCTCGACATTGGTTGGTTGGATTAACACAAAACTTGGTACACTCATTGCCAATGCCCTCCTGAGGATAGCTGACAAAGGGGTTACCGATCTGACACTAGGTGGCGCTCTGGTGGCAGTTTCTTTTTAGATTTGGCAGTGTGCCCACACCATAACACTTATGGATATGAAATTCATAGGGGTGGTATAGACTGGCCCCTGTAACTCACACACCAAAAATGACCAACAGGTGGCGCTATTATCAACACAAAGCAGTTTTTGACTAATAACTCCCATATAATTTGTCGGACATTGTTAAACCTTATATCTACGTGTTCCCTGAATTCACCTGAATTGTATGATGTAGGCCACGCCCACTTTTGCGCAACATTTCCATTCGCAAATGCGCAAAATGTCACAAACCTACATTTTCGAACTCCTCCCAGACAATTTCTCCGATTTGCACCAAACTTTGCACGCAGCATCTGTGGACCCTCCTGACAAAAAGTTATTAAAAGAAATGTGCTAGTCCACAGAACGCCCAAAATATAAAACAACAATTTCCTGCACATTGTGGTCAAACAGACATTCTTGTGTATCTTGATGAAATACAGTCCGATTAACACAAAACTTTTGGCAATTGTGTTCCATGGCACGATGACCATTTCTACTAAATTTCGTGCAAATCGACCAATAGGTGGCGCTTTTATTGCTAAATGACGAAACAGCAGGTTCACTGCCTTCAATTTTGTTTCCTCTACGGAAGTTGTTGCATGAAAAAGCCTCGACAGCAGCATGCCCAAACAGCAGCATGTAACGACAGCAGCTTGCCCCGACAGCAGCATGTAACGACGGCAGCATGCCGCGACAGCAGCACGCCCCGACCCGCGTGGACTGCGAGGGCCCGTTCATCGCTGCTTGCAGCTTTAATTATTTTTATTTTTCCCAAATGATCGCATTTTTCACTGCCTGAACATACCCCAAAACTCACCAAACTTGGAATATAGATCAGACCTGGCGAAAAATTTTATAATCTGTTGTCATTGTGAATTTTCACCACTAGGTGGCGCCATAATCAAGGAAAGTGCGTTTTGGCTAATAACTCCCACATACTTTGTCGCACATTCAAAAACCTTATATCCACGCGTTCAGTGAATTGTGCTGAATCTCCTGATATAGGCCACGCCCATTTCCGCATACGGGTTTTTTTGCGCAAATTCATGAAATGTCGCAAACCTACTTTTTCGAACTCCTCCCAGGCAATTTCACCCATTTGCACCAAACTTTGCACACAGCATCTGTGGACCCTCCTGACAAAAAGTTATTAAAAGAATTTTGATATTCCAAAAAATACTCCAGTTATTAAATAACAACTTCCTGCAGATTTCGTTCCAAACAGGAAGTGTTGCATATCTCCACATTGGTTTGTCCAAATGATGTCAACCTCAGGATCCTACTTCCTCATGAGGCCCTAAGGCTCTGTGCTAAATTTTGGTTGATGACCACTAGGTGGCGCTCTTTAAATTGAAGTATTTTATATCTCAACATCGGTTGGTCGGATTAACACAAAACTTGGTACACTAATTCCCAATGCCCTCCTGAGGATAGCTGACAAAGGGGTTACCGATCTGACACTAGGTGGCGCTCTGGTGGCAGTTTCATTTTATATTTGGCACTGTGCCCACACCATAACACTTATGGACATGAAATTCATAGGGGTGGTATAGAGTGGCCCCTGTAACTCACACACCAAAAATGACCAGCAGGTGGCGCTATTATCAACACAAAGCAGTTCTTGGCTAATAACTCCCACATAATTTGTCACACATTGTTAAACCTTATATCTACCTCTTCCCTGAATTCAGCTGAATTGTGTGATGTGGGCCACGCCCACGTTCGCACTGAATTTCCATTCGCAATTTCGCGAAATGTCGCAAACCTACTTTTTCGAACTCCTCCCAGGCAATTTCTCCGATTTACACCAAACTTTGCACGCAGCATCTGTGGACCCTCCTGACAAAAAGTTATTAAAAGAAATGTGCTAGTCCACAGAACGCCCAAAATATAAAACAACAATTTCCTGCGCATTGTGGTCAAACAGACATTCTTGTGTGTCTTGATGAAATACAGTCTGATGAACACAAAACTTTTCCCAGTTGTGTTCCATGGCACGATGAGCATTTCTACTAAATTTCGTGCAAATCGACCAATAGGTGGCGCTTTTATTGCGAAATGACGAAACAGCAGCTTCACTGCCTTCAGTTTTGTTTCCTCTACAGAACTTGTTGCATGAACAAGCCTCGACAGCAGCATGCCCGGAAAGCAGCATGTCACGACAGCAGCATGCCCCGACGGCAGCACGCCCCGACCCGCGTGGACTGCGAGGGCCCGTTCATCGCTGCTTGCAGCTTTAATTAGGGCCCGAGCAGGGAACCTGCGAGGACCCTATTGTTTTTCGAATGATTATTATTATTATTATTATTTTTCGGCCAAAATGATCGCATTTTTCACTGCCTGAACATACCCCAAAAGTCACCAAACTTGGAATATAGATCAAACCTGGCGAAAAATTTTATAATCTGTTGTCGTTGTGGATTTTCACCGCTAGGTGGCGCTGTAATAAGGAAAGTGCGTTTTGGCTAATAACTCCCACATACTTTGTCGCACATTCAAAAACCTTGTATCCACGTGTTCAGTGAATTGTGCTGAATCTCCTGATATAGGCCACGCCCATTTCCGCCTACCGTTTTTATGCTAGCTCACGAAATGTCGAAAACCTACTTTTTCGAACTCCTCCCAGGCAATTTCACCAATTTGCACCAAACTTTGCACACAGCATCTGTGGACCCTCCTGACAAAAAGTTATTAAAAGAATTTTGATATTCCAAAAAATACTCAAGTTATTAAATAACAACTTCCTGCAGATTTCGTTCCAAACAGGAAGTGATGCATATCTCCACATTGGTTTGTCCAAATGACGTCAAACTCAGGATCCTACTTCCTCATGATGCTCTAAGGCTCTGTGCTAAATTTTGGCCGATGACCACTAGGTGGCGCTCTTTAAATTGAAGTATTTAATATCTCGACATCGGTTGGTCGGATTAACACAAAACTTGGTACACTCATTGCCAATGGCCTCCTGAGGACAGCTGATGAAGGTGTTACCGATCTGACACTAGGTGGCGCTCTGGTGGCAGTTTCATTTTATAATTGGCACTGTGCCCACACCATAACACTTATGGATATGAAATTCATAGGGGCGGTATAGACTGGCATCTGTAACTCACACACCAAAAATCACCAGCAGGTGGCGCTATTATCAACACAAACCGTTTTTGCCTAATAACTCCCACATACTTTGTCGCACATTCAAAAACCTTATATCCACGCGTTCAGTGAATCTTGCTGAATCTCCTGATATAGGCCACGCCCATTTGCGCCTAGCGTTTTTTTTCGCTAGCTCGCGAAGTGTCGCAAACCTACTTTTTCGAACTCCTCCCAGGCAATTTCACCGATTTTCACCAAACTTTGCACACAGCATCAGTGGACCCTTCTGACAAAAAGTTATTAAAAGAATTTTGATACGCCAAAGAATACTCAACTTATTAAATAACAACTTCCTGTGGATTCGGGTCAAAACAGGAAGTGTTGCATATCTCCACATTGGTGTGTCCAAATGACATGAAACTGAGGACACTACTTCCCCATGAGCCCCTAAGGCTCTGTGCAAAATCTTGGCCCATGACCACTAGGTGGCGCTATTTAAATTGAAGTATTTTATATCTCGACGTCAGTTGGTCGGATTAACACGAAACTTGGTACACTGATTGCCAATGGCCTCCTGAGGACAGCTGACGAAGGTGTTACCGATCTGACACTAGGTGGCGCTCTGGTGGCAGTTTCATTTTATAATTGGCACTGTGCCCACACCATAACACTTATGGATATGAAACTGATTGGGCCGGTATAGACTGGCATCTGTAACTCACACACCAAAATTCACCAGCAGGTGGCGCTATTATCAACACAAAACCGCTTTTTGGCTATCAGTTAAGACATGCGCGCACAATAACGGGGCAATGGGTCCGGGTAAGGAGCACGCCCCGACAGCAGCACGGCCCGACCCGCGTGGCCTGCGAGGGCCCGTTCATCGCTGCTTGCAGCTTTAATTATTATTATTATTATTTTATTCCTTCGTCCAAAATGATCGCATTTTTCACTGCCTGAATGTGAATGAAAAGTCGATTTTATTTGGCAAAGTCATTAGGCTTGGCGAAAAATTTTATAATCTGTTGTTGTTGTGAACGTGCACCACTAGGTGGCGCTATTATCAAGGAAAGTACGTTTTGGCTAATAACTCCCACATACTTTGTCGCACCTTCAAAAACCTTATATCCACGCGTTCAGTGAATTGTGCTGAATCTCCTGATATAGGCCACGCCCATTTCTGCCTGGCGTTTTTTTTCACTAGCTCGCGAAATGTCGCAAACCTACTTTTTCGAACTCCTCCCAGGCAATTTCACCAATTTGCACCAAACTTTGCACACAGCATCTGTGGACCCTCCTGACAAAAAGTTATTAAAAGAATTTTGATATTCCAAGAAATACTCAAGTTATTAAATAACAACTTCCTGCAGATTTCGTTCCAAACAGGAAGTGTTGCATATCTCCACATTGGTTTGTCCAAATGACGTCAACCTCAGGATCCTACTTCCTCATGAGGCCCTAAGGCTCTGTGCTAAATTTTGGTTGATGACCATTAGGTGGCGCTCTTTAAATTGAACTATTTTATATCTCGACATCGGTTGGTCGGATTAACACAAAACTTGGTAGACTCATTGCCAATGGCCTCCTGAGGATAGCTGACACAGGGGTGACCGATCTGACACTAGGTGGCGCTTTGGTGGCAGTTTCTTTTTATATTTGGCACTGTGCCCACACCATAACACTTATGGATATGAAATTGACAGGGGTGGTATAGACCGGCCCCTGTAACTCATACACCAAAAATGACCAGCAGGGGGCGCTATCATCAACACAAACCGTTTTTGCCTAATAACTCCCACATAATATGGTGCACATTGTTAAACCTTATATCTACGTGTTCCCTGAATTCAGCTGGACTGTGTGATGTAGGCCACGCCCACTTTCTCGCCAGAACTCAATTGGCAAATTCGCGAAATGTCGAAAACCTACTTTTTCGAACTCCTCCCAGGCAATTTCACCAATTTGCACAAAACTTTGCACACAGCATCTGTGGACCCTCCTGACAAAAAGTTATTAAAAGAATTTTGATATTCCAAGAAATACTCAAGTTATTAAATAACAACTTCCTGCAGATTTCGTTCCAAACAGGAAGTGTTGCATATCTCCACATTGGTTTGTCCAAATGACGTCAACCTCAGGATCCTACTTCCTCATGAGGCCCTAAGGCTCTGTGCTAAATTTTCGTTGATGACCACTAGGTGGCGCTCTTTAAATTGAACTATTTTATATCTCGACATTGGTTGGTCGGATTAACACAAAACTTGGTACACTGATTGCCAATGGCCTCCTGAGGACAGCTGACGAAGGTGTTACCGATCTGACAATAGGTGGCGCTCTGGTGGCAATTTCATTTTATAATTGGCACTGTGCCCACACCATAACACTTATGGATATGAAACTGATTGGGGTGGTATAGACTGGCATCTGTAACTCACACACCAAAAATCACCAGCAGGTGGCGCTATTATCAACACAATACCGTTTTTGCCTATCAGTTAAGACATGCGCGCACAATAACGGGGCAATGGGTCCGGGTAAGGAGCACGCCCCGACGGCAGCACGCCCCGACCCGCGTGGCCTGCGAGGGCCCGTTCATCGCTGCTTGCAGCTTTAATTATTATTATTAGTGTGAATGCTTCAAAGCATTCACACTATTGTTCTTCTGGAATTTATTAAAGTTATTATTATTATTCCTGCTTCCGTACGTTTTTCAGCTCTTTTCTACTTCTACAAATTTTGAGCTACAGAAACCATTCAACTATCAAAATGTTCAGCTCGTTGAGGACATGATGGCGTGTATTTTTGGTTTTTCTATCTTTTATACTTTTTGAAATATTCAGCTTTTTCTGCAAAATTTTTCCCATTCATCCTTATGGGGATTTTTTCAAATTTCATTCTGCTACTACTTCAGCATACGTTCAGCTATAGAAACCGTTCAACTATCAAAATGTTCAGCTTTTTAAGCTCTTTCAGCCTTGTACTTTTCAGCTTTTTAGCTTTTCAACTTTTTCAAATATTCAGCTTTTTCAAAAAAAAAATTTATATGGAAGCAAATGGGAAAATCTTCAAATCCTCTTCAAAACTCATCCACTTTCAACCTCTTCTGCTTCCTCATACTTTGAGCTAGAGACACCATTCCAACTTTAAAATATTCACAAGACCTTGAACTATTGGTCATGTATTTCAGTTTTTGAAAATCTTTTACGGTTTTGAAATAATCACAGTTTTAGTTTTAAGGATTTTTAACTGGTCTTCTGGTTTTATAATGGGTGTGTATTGCGTGAGCTAGAGTGCGTGACATCATCGCTAGAGTGGAGAGCAGCTGCAAAAACTTTAGAAAAAACTGTCTTCAGCTTGATTTGGGTCCCACATCTTTTACTTCACATAGACAATATATACATAGAAATGTAGGAAATCTTGTTGGCTTTCAGATGATGGTCTTATTTCAGATGTAGGACTTAAACTTTTGGCTGTAGAGGCCCTAGAGCGACAAGCACTCCAGCAACTCCACCATAAGCCTCAGTGTTAACTTTGAGCCTAAATTTCTGGAGTGGAGCAGACGGTACCGGTTTTGTCTCTCGTTCTCGTACCCTCATTTTTCACTCTACAGAAATAAAAAACACGTCACAGGCTTCAGCAATGTCTCCTGTTACTCACTGTATACATATTTTGGCCATAATCATTAGACTTTTTTCTAGACCTGCAGGTGTTTGGGAGGTGTTTTCCCATTCATTCTTATGGGGACATTTTCAAATTTCGTTCTGCTACTGCTCCAGCTTATGTGCAGCTACAGAAACCATTCAACTATCAAACTGTTTAGCTTTTCATCCTTTTCAGCTTTTCAACCTTTTCAAATATTCATCTTTCTGCCTTTTCAACTTTTTCAAATATTCAGCTTCATGTTCAGCTAGAGAAACTGTTCAACTATCACAATATTCAGCTTTTTCAGCCCATTAAGCCTTGTACTTTTCAGCTTTTTCTGCAAAATCTTGACCATTCATTCTTATAGTTTTATGCATTTCCGGCAGCACATCCAGCAGATTTCCGAAATCACTTCAGCTGTCAGCATTCACACTGTATTTTCGCAGGAAATGCAATTTTTCTAGTTATTATTATTATTTTATTCCTTCGTCCAAAATGATCGCATTTTTCACTGCCTGAATGTGAATGAAAAGTCGATTTTATTTGGCAAAGTCATTAGGCTTGGCGAAAAATTTTATAATCTGTTGTTGTTGTGAACGTGCACCACTAGGTGGCGCTATTATCAAGGAAAGTACGTTTTGGCTAATAACTCCCACATACTTTGTCGCACCTTCAAAAACCTTATATCCACGCGTTCAGTGAATTGTGCTGAATCTCCTGATATAGGCCACGCCCATTTCTGCCTGGCGTTTTTTTTCACTAGCTCGCGAAATGTCGCAAACCTACTTTTTCGAACTCCTCCCAGGCAATTTCACCAATTTGCACCAAACTTTGCACACAGCATCTGTGGACCCTCCTGACAAAAAGTTATTAAAAGAATTTTGATATTCCAAGAAATACTCAAGTTATTAAATAACAACTTCCTGCAGATTTCATTCCAAACAGGAAGTGTTGCATATCTCCACATTGGTTTGTCCAAATGACGTCAACCTCAGGATCCTACTTCCTCATGAGGCCCTAAGGCTCTGTGCTAAATTTTGGTTGATGACCATTAGGTGGCGCTCTTTAAATTGAACTATTTTATATCTCGACATCGGTTGGTCGGATTAACACAAAACTTGGTACACTCATTGCCAATGGCCTCCTGAGGATAGCTGACACAGGGGTGACCGATCTGACACTAGGTGGCGCTTTGGTGGCAGTTTCTTTTTATATTTGGCACTGTGCCCACACCATAACACTTATGGATATGAAATTGACAGGGGTGGTATAGACCGGCCCCTGTAACTCATACACCAAAAATGACCAGCAGGGGGCGCTATCATCAACACAAACCGTTTTTGCCTAATAACTCCCACATAATATGGTGCACATTGTTAAACCTTATATCTACGTGTTCCCTGAATTCAGCTGGACTGTGTGATGTAGGCCACGCCCACTTTCTCGCCAGAACTCAATTGGCAAATTCGCCAAATGTCGAAAACCTACTTTTTCGAACTCCTCCCAGGCAATTTCACCAATTTGCACAAAACTTTGCACACAGCATCTGTGGACCCTCCTGACAAAAAGTTATTAAAAGAATTTTGATATTCCAAGAAATACTCAAGTTATTAAATAACAACTTCCTGCAGATTTCGTTCCAAACAGGAAGTGTTGCATATCTCCACATTGGTTTGTCCAAATGACGTCAACCTCAGGATCCTACTTCCTCATGAGGCCCTAAGGCTCTGTGCTAAATTTTCGTTGATGACCACTAGGTGGCGCTCTTTAAATTGAACTATTTTATATCTCGACATTGGTTGGTCGGATTAACACAAAACTTGGTACACTGATTGCCAATGGCCTCCTGAGGACAGCTGACGAAGGTGTTACCGATCTGACAATAGGTGGCGCTCTGGTGGCAATTTCATTTTATAATTGGCACTGTGCCCACACCATAACACTTATGGATATGAAACTGATTGGGGTGGTATAGACTGGCATCTGTAACTCACACACCAAAAATCACCAGCAGGTGGCGCTATTATCAACACAATACCGTTTTTGCCTATCAGTTAAGACATGCGCGCACAATAACGGGGCAATGGGTCCGGGTAAGGAGCACGCCCCGACGGCAGCACGCCCCGACCCGCGTGGCCTGCGAGGGCCCGTTCATCGCTGCTTGCAGCTTTAATTAGGGCCCGAGCAGTGAAACTGCAAGGACCTATTGTAATTGTAATGATTATTATTATTATTATTATTTTTTTTTTTTTTCTGCCAAAATGATCGCATTTTTCACTGCCTGAACGTGTATGAAAACGCGATTTTATTTGGCAAACACATTAGGCCTGGCGAAAAATTTTATAATCTGCTGTCGTTGTGAACTTTCACCACTAGGTGGCGCTATAATCAAGGAAAGTGTGTTTTGGCTAATAACTCCCACATACTTTGTCGCACCTTCAAAAACCTTATATCCACGCGTTCAGTGAATGGTGCTGAATCTCCTGACTTAGGCCACGCCCATTTCCGCCCACCGTTTTTTTTCGCTAGCTCGTGAAATGTCGAAAACCTACTTTTTCGAACTCCTCCCGGGCAATTTCACCGATTTGCACCAAACTTTGCACACAGCATCTGTGGACCCTTCTGACAAAAAGTTATTAAAAGAATTTTGATACGCCAAACAATACTCAAGTTATTAAATAACTACTTCCTGCAGATTTCGTTCCAAACAGGAAGTGTTGCATATCTCCACATTGGTTTGTCCGAATGACGTGAAACTCAGGACACTACTTCCACATGAGCCCCTAAGGCTCTGTGCAAAATATAAGCCGATGACCACTAGGTGGCGCTCTTTAAATTGAAGTAATTTATATCTCAACATCGGTTGGTCGGATGAACACAAAACTTGGTACACTCATTGCCACTGCCCTCCTGAGGAAAGCTGACAAAGGGGTTACCGATCTGACACTAGGTGGCGCTCTGGTGGCAGTTTCATTTTATATTTGGCACTGTGCCCACACCATAACACTTATGGATCTGAAATTCATAGGGGTGGTATAGACTGGCCCCTGTAACTCACACACCAAAAATGACCAGCAGGTGGCGCTATTATCAAGAAAAAACGTTTTTTGCTAATTACTCCCACATAATATGGTGCACATTGTTAAACATTATATCTACGTGTTTCCCTGAATACAGCTGAACCATGTGATGTAGGCCATGCCCACGTTCGCACTGAATTTCCATTTGCAAATTCGCCAAATGTTGCAAACCTACTTTTTCGAACTCCTCCCAGGCAATTTTTCCAATTTGCACCAAACTTTGCACGCAGCATCTCTGCACCCTCCTGACAAAAAGTTATTAAAAGAAATGTGCTAGTCCACAGAACGCCCAAAATATAAAACAACAATTTCCTGCGCATTGTGGTCAAACAGACATTCTTGTGTATCTTGATGAAATACAGTCCGATCAACACAAAACTTTTGGCAATTGTGTTCCATGGCACGATGAGCATTTCTACAAAATTTCATGCAAATCGACCAATAGGTGGCGCTTTTATTGCTAAATGACGAAATGACAGCTTGACTGCCTTCACTTTCATTTCCTCAATGGAAGTTGTTGCAAGTACAAGCCCCGACAGCAGCATGTCACGACAGCAGCATGTAACGACGGCAGCATGCCGCGACGGCAGCACGCCCCGACCCGCGTGGACTGCGAGGGCCCGTTCATCGCTGCTTGCAGCTTTAATTATTATTATTATTTTATTCCTTCGTCCAAAATGATCGCATTTTTCACTGCCTGAATGTGAATGAAAAGTCGATTTTATTTGGCAAAGTCATTAGGCTTGGCGAAAAATTTTATAATCTGTTGTTGTTGTGAACGTGCACCACTAGGTGGCGCTATTATCAAGGAAAGTACGTGTTGGCTAATAACTCCCACATACTTTGTCGCACCTTCAAAAACCTTATATCCACGCGTTCAGTGAATTGTGCTGAATCTCCGGATATAGGGCAGGCCCATTTTTGCCTATCGTGTTTTTTCGCTAGCTCGCGAAATGTCGCAAACCTACATTTTCGAACTCCTCCCAGGCAATTTCACCAATTTGCACCAAACTTTGCACACAGCATCTGTGGACCCTCCTGACAAAAAGTTATTAAAAGAATTTTGATATTCCAAAGAATACTCAAGTTATTAAATAACAACTTCCTGTAGATTACAGTCAAAACAGGAAGTGTTGCATATCTCCACATTGGTTTGTCCAAATGACGTCAAACTCAGGATCCTACTTCCTCATGAGGTCCTAAGGCTCTGTGCTAAATATTGGTTGATGACCACTAGGTGGCGCTCTTTAAATTGAACTATTTTATATCTCGACATCGGTTGGTCAGATTAACACAAAACTTGGTACACTCATTGCCACTGCCCTCCTGAGGACAGCTGACAAAGGGGTGACCGATCTGACACTAGGTGGCGCTTTGGTGGCAGTTTCTTTTTATATTTGGCACTGTGCCCACACCATAACACTTATGGATATCAAATTGACAGGGGTGGTATAGACCGGCCCCTGTAACTCACACACCAAAAATGACCAGCAGGTGGCGCTATCATCAACACAAACTGTTTTTGCCTAATAACTCCCATATACTTTGTCGCACATTCAAAAACCTTATATCCACGCGTTCAGTGAATCTTGCTGAATCTCCTGATATAGGCCACGCCCATTTGCGCCTAGCGTTTTTTTCCGCTAGCTCGCGAAATGTCGCAAACCTACTTTTTCGAACTCCTCCCAGGCAATTTCACCGATTTTCACCAAACTTTGCACACAGCATCAGTGGACCCTTCTGACAAAAAGTTCTTAAAAGAATTTTGATACGCCAAAGAATACTCAAGTTATTAAATAAGAACTTCCTGTGGACTCGAGTCAAAAGAGGAAGTGTTGCATATCTCCACATTGGTGTGTCCAAATGACATGAAACTCTGTATACTACTTCCCCATGAGCCCCTAAGACTCTGTGCAAAATCTTGGCCCATGACCACTAGGTGGCGCTATTTAAATTGAAGTATTTTATATCTCGACATCGGTTGGTCAGATTAACACGAAACTTGCTACACTGATTGCCAATGGCCTCCTGAGGACAGCTGACGAAGGTGTTACCGATCTGACACTAGGTGGCGCTCTGGTGGCAGTTTCATTTTATAATTGGCACTGTGCCCACACCATAACACTTATGGATATGAAACTGATTGGGCCGGTATAGACTGGCATCTGTAACTCACACACCAAATATCACCAGCAGGTGGCGCTATTATCAACACAAAACCACTTTTTGGCTATCAGTTAAGACATGCGCGCACAATAACGGGGCAATGGGTCCGGGTAAGGAGCACGCCCCGACAGCAGCACGGCCCGACCCGCGTGGCCTGCGAGGGCCCGTTCATCGCTGCTTGCAGCTTTAATTAGGGCCCGAGCAGGGAACCTGCGAGGTCCCTATTGTAATTGCAATGATTATTATTATTATTTTATTCCTTCGTCCAAAATGATCGCATTTTTCACTGCCTGAATGTGAATGAAAAGTCGATTTTATTTGGCAAAGTCATTAGGCTTGGCGAAAAATTTTATAATCTGTTGTTGTTGTGAACGTGCACCACTAGGTGGCGCTATTATCAAGGAAAGTAAGTTTTGGCTAATAACTCCCACATACTTTGTCGCACCTTCAAAAACCTTATATCCACGCGTTCAGTGAATTGTGCTGAATCTCCTGATATAGGCCACGCCCATTTCTGCCTGGCGTTTTTTTTCACTAGCTCGCGAAATGTCGCAAACCTACTTTTTCGAACTCCTCCCAGGCAATTTCACCAATTTGCACCAAACTTTGCACACAGCATCTGTGGACCCTCCTGACAAAAAGTTATTAAAAGAATTTTGATATTCCAAGAAATACTCAAGTTATTAAATAACAACTTCCTGCAGATTTCGTTCCAAACAGGAAGTGTTGCATATCTCCACATTGGTTTGTCCAAATGACGTCAACCTCAGGATCCTACTTCCTCATGAGGCCCTAAGGCTCTGTGCTAAATTTTGGTTGATGACCACTAGGTGGCGCTCTTTAAATTGAACTATTTTATATCTCGACATCGGTTGGTCGGATTAACACAAAACTTGGTACACTCATTGCCAATGGCCTCCTGAGGATAGCTGACACAGGGGTGACCGATTTGACACTAGGTGGCGCTTTGGTGGCAGTTTCTTTTTATATTTGGCACTGTGCCCACACCATAACACTTATGGATATGAAATTGACAGGGGTGGTATAGACCGGCCCCTGTAACTCACACACCAAAAATGACCAGCAGGGGGCGCTATCATCAACACAAACCGTTTTTGCCTAATAACTCCCACATAATATGGTGCACATTGTTAAACCTTATATCTACGTGTTCCCTGAATTCAGCTGGACTGTGTGATGTAGGCCACGCCCACTTTCTCGCCAGAACTCAATTGGCAAATTCGCCAAATGTCGCAAACCTACTTTTTCGAACTCCTCCCAGGCAATTTCACCAATTTGCACAAAACTTTGCACACAGCATCTGTGGACCCTCCTGACAAAAAGTTATTAAAAGAATTTTGATATTCCAAGAAATACTCAAGTTATTAAATAACAACTTCCTGCAGATTTCGTTCCAAACAGGAAGTGTTGCATATCTCCACATTGGTTTGTCCAAATGACGTCAACCTCAGGATCCTACTTCCTCATGAGGCCCTAAGGCTCTGTGCTAAATTTTCGTTGATGACCACTAGGTGGCGCTCTTTAAATTGAACTATTTTATATCTCGACATTGGTTGGTCGGATTAACACAAAACTTGGTACACTGATTGCCAATGGCCTCCTGAGGACAGCTGACGAAGGTGTTACCGATCTGACAATAGGTGGCGCTCTGGTGGCAATTTCATTTTATAATTGGCACTGTGCCCACACCATAACACTTATGGATATGAAACTGATTGGGGTGGTATAGACTGGCATCTGTAACTCACACACCAAAAATCACCAGCAGGTGGCGCTATTATCAACACAATACCGTTTTTGCCTATCAGTTAAGACATGCGCGCACAATAACGGGGCAATGGGTCCGGGTAAGGAGCACGCCACGACGGCAGCACGCCCCGACCCGCGTGGCCTGCGAGGGCCCGTTCATCGCTGCTTGCAGCTTTAATTAGGGCCCGAGCAGTGAAACTGCGAGGACCCTATTGTTTTTGTAATGATTATTATTATTAGGGCCCGAGCAGGGAACCTGCGAGGTCCCTATTGTAATTGCAATGATTATTATTATTTTTAGTTTTTTTTCTTTGTCCAAAATGATCGCATTTTTCACTGCCTGAATGTGAATGAAAAGTCAATTTTATTTGGCAAACACATTAGGCTTGGCGAAAAATTTTATAATCTGTTGTCGTTGTGATTTTTCACCACTTGGTGGCGCTACAATCAAGGAAAGTGCGTTTTGGCTAATAACTCCCACATACTTTGTCGCACATTCAAAAACCTTATATCCACGCGTTCAGTGAATCGGGCTGAATCTCTTGATATAGGCCACGCCCATTTCCGCCTACGGTTTTTTATGCTAGCTCGCAAAATGTCGCAAACCTACTTTTTCGAACTCCTCACAGGCAATTTCACCGATTTGCACGAAACTTTGCACACAGCATCAGGGGACCCTCATGACAAAAAGTTATTAAAAGAATTTTGGAATTCCAAACAATACTCAAGTTATTAAATAACAACTTCCTATAAAATCGGGTCAAAACAGGAAGTGTTGCATATCTTCACATTGCTTTGTCGAAATGACATGAAACTGAGGATACCACTTTCCCATGAGCCCATAAGGCTCTGTGCGAAATTGTGGTGGACGACCACTAGGTGGCGCTCTTTAAATTGAAGTATTTTATATCTCGACATTGGTGGGTCGGATTAACACAAAACTTGGTACAATTCTTGCCACTGCCCTTCTGAGGACAGCTGACGAAGGTGTTATTGATCTGACACTAGGTGGCGCTCTGGTGGCAGTTTCTTTTTAGATTTGGTACTGTGCCCACACCATAACACTTATGGATATGAAATTCATAGGGGTGGTATAGACTGGCCCCTGTAACTCACACACCAAAAATGACCAGCAGGTGGCGCTATTATCAAGAAAAAACGTTTTTTGCTAATTACTCCCACATAATATGGTGCACATTGTTAAACATTATATCTACGTGTTCCCTGAATACAGTCGAACAGTGTGATGTAGGCCACGCCCACGTTCACACTGAATTTCCATTTGCAAATTCGCCAAATGTCGCAAACCTACTTTTTCGAACTCCTCCCAGGCAATTTTTCCAATTTGCACCAAACTTTGCACGCAGCATCTCTGGACCCTCCTGACAAAAAGTTATTAAAAGAAATGTGCTAGTCCACAGAACGCCCAAAATAAAAAACAACAATTTCCTGCGCATTGTGCTCAAACAGACATTCTTGTGTATCTTGATGAAATACAGTCCGATGAACACAAAACTTTTGGCAATTGTGTTCCATGGCACGATGAGCATTTTTACAAAATTTCTTGCAAATCGACCAATAGGTGGCGCTTTTATTGCTAAATGACCAAACAGCAGCTTCACTGCCTTCAGTTTTGTTTCCTCTACGGAAGTTGTTGCATGAACAAGCCCCGACAGCAGCATGCCCACACAGCAGCATGTAACGACAGCAGCTTGCCCCGACAGCAGCATGTAACGACGGCAGCACGCCCCGACGCGCGTGGACTGCGAGGGCCCGTTCATCGCTGCTTGCAGCTTTAATTATTATTATTATTAGGGCCCGAGCAGTGAAACTGCGAGGACCCTATTGTTTTTGTAGTGATTATTATTCTTTTTTTTAGTTATTTTTCTTTGTCGCAAATGATCGCATTTTTCACTGCCTGAACATACCCAAAAACTCACCAAACTTGGAATATAGATCAGACCTGGCGAAAAATTTTATAATCTGTTGTCGTTGTGAATTTTCACCACTAGGTGGCGCTACAGTCAAGGAAAGTGCTTTTTGGCTAATAACTCCCACATACTTTGTCACACATTCAAAAACCTTATATCCACGCGTTCAGTGAATTGTGCTGAATCTCCTGATATAGGCCACGCCCATTTCCGTCTACCGTTTTTTTTCGCTAGCTCGCGAAATGTCGAAAACCTACTTTTTCGAACTCCTCCCAGGCAATTTCACCGATTTGCACCAAACTTTGCCCACAGCATCTGTGGACCCTCCTGACAAAAAGTTATTAAAAGAATTTTGATACGCCAAAGAACACTCAAGTTATTAAATAACAACTTCCTGTGGATTTGGGTCACAACAGGAAGTGTTGCATATCTCCACATTGGTGTGTCCGAATGACGTGAAACTCAGGACACTACTTCCCCATGAGCCCCTAAGGCTCTGTGCAAAATCTTGGCCCATGACCACTAGGTGGCGCTATTTAAATTGAAGTATTTTATATCTCGACATCGGTTGGTCGGATTAACACAAAACATGGTACACTGATTGCCAATGTCCTCCTGAGGACAACTGACGAAGGTGTTACCGATCTGACACTAGGTGGCGCTCTGGTGGCAGTTTCATTTTATATTTGGCACTGTGCCCACACCATAACACTTATGGTTATGAAATTCATAGGGGTGGTATAGACTGGCCCCTGTAACTCACACACCAAAAATGACCAGCAGGTGGCGCTATTATCAAGAAAAAATGTTTTTTGCTAATTACTCCCACATAATATGGTGGACATTGTTAAACATTATATCTATATGTTCCCTGAATACAGCCGAACCGTGTGATGTAGGCCACGCCCACGTTCGCACTGAATTTCCATTCGCAAATTCGCCAAATGTCGCAAACCTACTTTTTCGAACTCCTCCCAGGCAATTTCACCAATTTGCACAAAATTTTGCACACAGCATCTGTGGACGCTCCTGACAAAAAGTTATTAAAAGAAATGTGCTAGTCCACAGAACGGCCAAAATATAAAACAACAATTTCCTGCGCATTGTGGTCAAACAGACAGTCTTGTGTATCTTGATGAAATACAGTCCGATTAACACAAAACTTTTGGCAATTGTGTTCCATGGCACGATGAGCATTTCTACAAAATTTCGTGCAAATCGACCAATAGGTGGCACTATTATCAAGAAAAAACTTTTTTTGCTAATTACTCCCACATAATATGGTGCACATCGTAAACATTATATCTATATGTTCCCTGAATACAGCCGAACCGTGTGATGTAGGCCACACCCACGTTCGCACTGAATTTCCATTCGCAAATTCGCCAAATGTCGCAAACCTACTTTTTCGAACTCCTCCCAGGCAATTTGTCCCATTTGCACCAAACTTTGCACACAGCATCTGTGGACTCTCCTGACAAAAAGTTATTAAAAGAATTGTGATAGTCTAAAGAACGACCAAAATATAAAACAACAATTTCCTGCACGTTGTGGTAAACCACACAGTCTTGCATATCTTGATGAAATACAGTCCGATTAACACAAAACTTTTTTGATTTGTCTTCCATGCCCACATGAGGGTTTGTGCCAAATTCGGTGCATATCCACCAATAGGTGGCGCTTTTATTGCTACATGACGAAATGACAGCTTGACTGCCTTCACTTTCATTTCCTCAATGGAAGTTGTTGCAAGTAGAAGCCCCGACAGCAGCATGTCACGACAGCAGCATGCCCCGACAGCAGCACGCCCCGACCCGCGTGGACTGCGAGGGCCCGTTCATCGCTGCTTGCAGCTTTAATTAGGGCCCGAGCAGTGAAACTGCGAGGACCCTATTGTTTTTCTAATGGTTATTATTTTTTGTTATTTTTTTTCTTCTGACGAAATGATCGCATTTTTCACTGCCTGAACATACCCCAAAACTCATCAAACTTGGAATATAGATCAGACCTGGTGAAAAATTTTATAATCTGTTGTCATTCTGAATTTTCACCACTAGGTGGCGCTACAATCAAGGCAAGTGTGTTTTGGCTAATAACGTCCACATACTTTGTCGCACATTCAAAAACCTTACATCCACGCGTTCAGTGAACTGTGCTGAATCTCCTGATATAGGCCACGCCCATTTCCGCCTACCGTTTTTTTTCGCTAGCTCGCGAAATGTCGAAAACCTACTTTTTCGAACTCCTCCCAGGCAATTTCACCGATTTGCACCAAACCTTGCACACAGCATCTGTGGACCCTTCTGACAAAAAGTTATTAAAAGAATATTGATATGCCAAAGAATACTCAAGTTATCAAATAACAACTTCCTGTGGATTTGGGTCACAACAGGAAGTGTTGCACATCTCCACATTGGTGTGTCCGAATGACGTAAAACTCAAGATACTACTTCCCCATGAGCCCCTAAGGCTCTGTGCAAAATCTTGGTCGATGACCACTAGGTGGCGCTATTTAAATTGAAGTATTTTATATCTCAACATCGGTTGGTCGGATGAAGACAAAACTTGGTACACTCATTGCCACTGCCCTCCTGAGGACAGCTGACAAAGGGGTCACCGATCTGACACTAGGTGGCGCTCTGGTGGCAGTTTCATTTTATATTTGGCACTGTGCCCACACCATAACACTTATGGATATGAAATTCATAGGGGTGGTACAGACTGGCCCCTGTAACTCACACACCAAAAACGACCAGCAGGTGGCGCTATTATCAAGAAAAAACGTTTTTTGCTAATTACTCCCACATAATACGGTGCACATTGTTAAACATTATCTCTATATGTTCCCTGAATACAGCCGAACAGTGTGATGTAGACCACGCCCACGTTCGCACTGAATTACCATTTGCAAATTCGCCAAATGTCGCAAACCTACTTTTTCGAACTCCTCCCAGGCAATTTTTCCAATTTGCACCAAACTTTGCACGCAGCATCTCTGGACACTCCTGACAAAAAGTTATTAAAAGAAATGTGCTAGTCCACAGAACGGCCAAAATATAAAACAACAATTTCCTGCGCATTGTGGTCAAACAGACATTCTTGTGTATCTTGATGAAATACAGTCCGATCAACACAAAACTTTTGGCAATTGTGTTCCATGGCATGATGAGCATTTCTACAAAATTTCGTGCAAATCGACCAATAGGTGGCGCTTTTATTGCTACATGACGAAATGACAGCTTCACTGCCTTCAGTTTTGATTCCTCTATGGAAGTTGTTGCATGAACAAGCCCCGACAGCAGCATGTCACGACAGCAGCATGCCCCGACAGCAGCATGTCCCGACAGCAGCACGCCCCGACCCGCGTGGACTGCGAGGGCCCGTTCATCGCTGCTTGCAGCTTTAATTATTAGGGCCCGAGCAGGGAACCTGCGAGGTCCCTATTGTAATTGCAATGATTATTATTATTTTTAGTTTTTTTTCTTTGTCCAAAATGATCGCATTTTTCACTGCCTGAATGTGAATGAAAAGTCAATTTTATTTGGCAAACACATTAGGCTTGGCGAAAAATTTTATAATCTGTTGTCGTTGTGATTTTTCACCACTTGGTGGCGCTACAATCAAGGAAAGTGCGTTTTGGCTAATAACTCCCACATACTTTGTCGCACATTCAAAAACCTTATATCCACGCGTTCAGTGAATCGGGCTGAATCTCTTGATATAGGCCACGCCCATTTCCGCCTACGGTTTTTTATGCTAGCTCGCAAAATGTCGCAAACCTACTTTTTCGAACTCCTCACAGGCAATTTCACCGATTTGCACGAAACTTTGCACACAGCATCAGGGGACCCTCATGACAAAAAGTTATTAAAAGAATTTTGGAATTCCAAACAATACTCAAGTTATTAAATAACAACTTCCTATAAAATCGGGTCAAAACAGGAAGTGTTGCATATCTTCACATTGCTTTGTCGAAATGACATGAAACTGAGGATACCACTTTCCCATGAGCCCATAAGGCTCTGTGCGAAATTGTGGTGGACGACCACTAGGTGGCGCTCTTTAAATTGAAGTATTTTATATCTCGACATTGGTGGGTCGGATTAACACAAAACTTGGTACAATTCTTGCCACTGCCCTTCTGAGGACAGCTGACGAAGGTGTTATTGATCTGACACTAGGTGGCGCTCTGGTGGCAGTTTCTTTTTAGATTTGGTACTGTGCCCACACCATAACACTTATGGATATGAAATTCATAGGGGTGGTATAGACTGGCCCCTGTAACTCACACACCAAAAATGACCAGCAGGTGGCGCTATTATCAAGAAAAAACGTTTTTTGCTAATTACTCCCACATAATATGGTGCACATTGTTAAACATTATATCTACGTGTTCCCTGAATACAGTCGAACAGTGTGATGTAGGCCACGCCCACGTTCACACTGAATTTCCATTTGCAAATTCGCCAAATGTCGCAAACCTACTTTTTCGAACTCCTCCCAGGCAATTTTTCCAATTTGCACCAAACTTTGCACGCAGCATCTCTGGACCCTCCTGACAAAAAGTTATTAAAAGAAATGTGCTAGTCCACAGAACGCCCAAAATAAAAAACAACAATTTCCTGCGCATTGTGCTCAAACAGACATTCTTGTGTATCTTGATGAAATACAGTCCGATGAACACAAAACTTTTGGCAATTGTGTTCCATGGCACGATGAGCATTTTTACAAAATTTCTTGCAAATCGACCAATAGGTGGCGCTTTTATTGCTAAATGACCAAACAGCAGCTTCACTGCCTTCAGTTTTGTTTCCTCTACGGAAGTTGTTGCATGAACAAGCCCCGACAGCAGCATGCCCACACAGCAGCATGTAACGACAGCAGCTTGCCCCGACAGCAGCATGTAACGACGGCAGCACGCCCCGACGCGCGTGGACTGCGAGGGCCCGTTCATCGCTGCTTGCAGCTTTAATTATTATTTTTCTTTGTCCGTAATGATCGCATTTTTCACTGCCTGAACATACCCCAAAAGTCACCAAACTTGGAATATAGATCAGACCTGGCGAAAAATTTTATAATCTGTTGTCGTTGTGGACTTTCACCACTAGGTGGCGCTATAATCAAGAAAAGTGTGTTTTGGCTAATAACTCCCACATACTTTGTCGCACATTCAAAAACCTTACATCCACGCGTTCAGTGAATTGTGCTGAATCTCCTGATATAGGCCACGCCCATTTCTGCCCACCATTTTTTTTCGCTAGCTCGCCAAATGTGGTAAACCTACTTTTTCGAACTCCTCCCAGGCAATTTCACCAATTAGCACCAAACTTTGCACACAGCATCTGTGGACCCTTCTGACAAAAAGTTATTAAAAGAATTTAAAAATGCCAAAGAATACTCAAGTTATTAAATAACAACTTCCTGCAGATTTCGTTCCAAACAGGAAGTGTTGCATATCTCCACATTGGTTTGTCCAAATGACGTGAAACTCAAGATACTACTTTCCCATGAGCCCCTAAGGCTCTGTGCTAAATCTTGGCCCATCACCACTAGGTGGCGCTATTTAAATAGAAGTATTTTATATCTCGACATTGGTTGGTCGGATTAACACAAAACTTGGTACACTGATTGCCAATGGCCTCCTGAGGACAGCTGACGAAGGTGTTACCGATCTGACACTAGGTGGCGCTCTGGTGGCAGTTTCATTTTATAATTGGCACTGTGCCCACACCATAACACTTATGGACATGAAACTGATTGGGGTGGTATAGACTGGCATCTGTAACTCACACACCAAAAATCACCAGCAGGTGGCGCTATTATCAACACAAAACCATTTTTGGCTATCAGTTAAGACATGCGCGCACAATAACGGGGCAATGGGTCCGGGTAAGGAGCACGCCCCGACAGCAGCACGCCCCGACCCGCGTGGACTGCGAGGGCCCGTTCATCGCTGCTTGCAGCTTTAATTATTATTATTATTATTATTATTATTTTCCTTTGTCCGTAATGATTGCATTTTTCACTGCCTGAACATACCCCAAAAGTCACCAAACTTGGAATATAGATCAGACCTGGCGAAAAATTTTATAATCTGTTGTCGTTCAGAATTTTCACCACTAGGTGGCGCTACAATCAAGGACAGTGTGTTTTGGCTAATAACTCCCATATACTTTGTCGCACATTCAAAAACCTTATATCCACCCGTTCTGTGAATTCTGCTGAATCTCCTGATATAGGCCACGCCCATTTCTGCCTACCATTTTTTTCGCTAGCTCGCCAAATGTCGTAAACCTTTTTTTTCGAACTCCTCCCAGGCAATTTCACCCATTTGCGCCAAACGTTGCACACAGCATCTGTGGATGCTCCTGACAAAAAGTTATTAAAAGAATTTTGCTATTCCAAACAATACTCAAGTTATTAAATAACTACTTCCTGCAGATTTCGTTCCAAACAGGAAGTGTTGCATATCTCCACATTGGTTTGTCCGAATGACGTGAAACTCAGGATACTACTTGCTCATGAGCCCCAAAGGCTCTGTGCTAAATTTTGGCCGACGACCACTAGGTGGCGCTATTTAAATTGAAGTATTTTATATCTCGACATTGGTTGGTCGGATTAACACAGAACTTGGTACACTCATTGCCAATGGCCTCCTGAGGACAGCTGACAAAGGTGTTACCGATCTCACAATAGGTGGCGCTCTGGTGGCAGTTTCATTTTATAATTGGCACTGTGCCCACACCATAACACTTATGGACATGAAACTGATTGGGGTGGTATAGACTGGCATCTGTAACTCACACACCAAAAACCACCAGCAGGTGGCGCTATTATCAACACAAAACCGTTTTTGGCTATCAGTTAAGACATGCGCGCACAATAACAGGGCAATGGGTCCGGGTAAGGAGCATGCCCCGACAGCAGCACGCCCCGACCTGCGTGGACTGCGAGGGCCCGTTCATCGCTGCTTGCAGCTTTAATTTTTTTTTTTTTTTTTCTTCTGACGAAATGATCGCATTTTTCACTGCCTGAACATACCCCAAAACTCATCAAACTTGGAATATAGATCAGACCTGGCGAAAAATTTTATAATCTGTTGTCATTGTGAATTTTCAGCACTAGGTGGCGCTATAATCAAGGAAAGTGTGTTTTGGCTAATAACTCCCACATACTTTGTCGCACATTCAAAAACCTTATATCCACGCGTTCAATGAATCTTGGTGAATCTCCTGATATAGGCCACGCCCATTTCCGCCTACCGTTTTTTTTCGCTAGCGCGCGAAATGTCACAAACCTACTTTTTCGAACTCCTCCCAGGCAATTTCACCGATTTGCACAAAACTTTGCACACAGCATCTGTGGACCCTCCTGACAAAAAGTTATTAAAAGAATTTTGCTATTCCAAACAATACTCAAGTTATTAAATAACAACTTCCTGTAGATTTGGGTCAAAACAGGAAGTGTTGCATATCTCCACATTGGTGTGTCCAAATGACATGAAACTCAGGATACTACTTCCCCATGAGACCATAAGGCTCTGTGCAAAATGTTGGCCGATGACCACTAGGTGGCGCTCTTTAAATTGAAGTATTTTATATCTCAACATCGGTTGGTCGGATTAACACAAAACTTGAAACAGTCATTGCCAATGCCCTCCTGAGGAAAGCTGACGAAGGGGTTACCGATCTGACACTAGGTGGCGCTCTGGTGGCAGTTTCATTTTATATTTGCCACTGTGCCCACACCATAACACTTATGGATATGAAATTCATAGGGGTGGTATAGACTGGCCCCTGTAACTCACACACCAATTCACCTGAATTGTATGATGTAGGCCGCGCCCACTTTTGCACTAAATTTCCATTCGCAAATGCGCAAAATGTCACAAACCTACATTTTCGAACTCCTCCCAGACAATTTCTCCGATTTGCACCAAACTTTGCATACAGCATCTGTGGACCCTCCTGACAAAAAGTTATTAAAAGAAATGTGCTAGTCCACAGAACGCCCAAAATATAAAACAACAATTTCCTGCACATTGTGGTCAAACAGACATTCTTGTGTATCTTGATGAAATACAGTCCAATTAACACAAAACTTTTCCCAGTTGTGTTCCGTGGCCACATGACGATTTCTGACAATTTTGGTGCAAATCGGCCAATAGGGGGCGCTTTTATTGCTAAATGACTAAATCACAACTGGACTGCCTTCACTTTTGATTCCTCAACGGAAGTTGTTGCATGAACAAGCCCCGACAGCAGCATGTAACGACGGCAGCATGCCGCGACAGCAGCACGCCAAGACGCGCGTGGACTGCGAGGGCCCGTTCATCGCTGCTTGCAGCTTTAATTTTGTATTGCTTTTTCCGTGATGATGATTGTTAGGGAGATGACCAGAGCCCTTAACCCAGGTTACACCTCCCCTTCCAGAGAAGTGTTGTCAGGCACCCTCCTACCAGCTTGGTACGAAGTTGAAAAGAAAAATCTAATAGCTGAGCTTGCTAACATGTCAAAAGTGGCCATAACCAGTGATGGGTGGACAAGTATTGCGCAAGACCACTATGTCACCGTCACACTCCACTATGTGAATGAAGGCAAGTTAAAGGAACTTGGGGCAGGATCTGTGAAATTATAAACATGCATTTTAAGATTTTTAATGCTAATGGGTGATGAAGCGTTCAAAACCAAAAAGAATGAGCCCACCCACGTATCTCTCCATTGCCTTGAACAGGCTGTGTGCTGCATAATGTACTGCAATTCGGGCTCGAATTTCCCGCGCAGTCCTGCGGACGTGACATCAGTTGACACTGAATGCGCGTCCTCGACCGGCTTTCGACTTGGATACAGGAAGTAAACAAACGCGGCGGACCCAAACTAGTGTTTGGGTAGTAATGGATTCTGCTACAGCCAGCAAACGACCCACCATCACACAAAGTCTACTAAAAAGTCATACTAAGAAGAAAACAAAGGTTTTATCAGCGGCATGTCTGAGTCGCACCAAAATTACGAGCAAAGCGGGCTGGCACCCGAATATACATTGGATACGTGTTGGACTCATGGAGGCAGCTTCAACTTGAATTGGGACTGAAAACAGATGCTGACATGGCTCATTTCCTAGTAACCAGGTAAGAAAACATTACAGGTCATGTTTAGAGCTTGATTTGAAAATCATATGAGATCACCGAGGACTCGGGTGACCTAACGTGCAAAGTAGCGTTAGCTGCAAACACGTAACTTAGTCCACCGCTGTGTAACACTGAATAGTTACAGACTGCGCATTTTCCACGGTCCTTTAGTCTGAAACTGAATAGTTAGAAATATGTCCCTTTATATATGGGACCGAAAGCCCAACCTGTTATCCGGGAGGTGACGTTAGCAGCTGGCTGTAGCCACAGGCTAACGGTTTGTTTGTGTCTGTGTAGCAACATTAGCAGCTAACACACAGCAATCCCTTATCAGAGACGATCTCTCTGATAAAGGATCAACTGTTGACTTCATCAACTGTAACTGTAAATCGCCGCGCTTGTGTGTCGCTACACACAGCGAGCAGCTTCCCGGCTGCTTCATGTGTAGCGGATAAGACCAACGCAAAGGGGTAGCCTCCTGCGTCAGGTATCGACGCGAGGGGCACTTGACCAAGCTTTTTTTTTATTTTTTTTTTTTTATAAACACTTTATTGAACAACTTTCAGTTACAGTCATAACATTAACTTGGAAAACACAAAACAAGTCTGGCATCTCACATTAAGGCACTTGACCAAGTGTCAAGCGTCTGACGAATAGGGATGAGACGGCATCAGCTGCACTGTTGTGAAGAGCTCATGCGCGCTCCCACGCCGGCTTGGCTGATGGCTGCAGTTACCCTAACGGCCGCAACGGCCGGCAAGTCACTATTGAGTCTTATTTCCTGATCCTGCCCCAAGTCCCTTTAAAGCAGAAAGTACTCTCAACCCAGGCAGTATATGAGTCACAGAGCGGCCCAGTTGTGGCTGAAGAGATAGGAGAAGTGCTTGGACAGTTTGGTGTTAGAGAAAAAGTCGTAGCCATGACAGTTGATAGTGCAGCTAATATGGAAGTGGCTGCACGTGAGCTCCAAATCAGAAAGCTTGGATGCTGTGCGCACACTTTCAACCTCAGAGCACAAAAGGTCTGCACCATCCAAACTATCTTCAAGTGGTCTGCGAGGATCTGGGACTGTGTTGTGTGGATCAAGAGATCTTCCATTGTGAGGAACGTGGTAGCGGAGAAGCAGAGACTTCTGGGTAAGAAAATAAGCCTCATTGTTTCAGTATCATCACTCAGACAGGAGCCACAGCAGGACTACATATCTAAATTGAGTTCAATGGGTCTTTCCATATGTTTCAGGCATGACTGTCCACACTGTTGTCCTGGATGAGATGACCCGCTGGAACTCACTATATCTCATGGTCGAACGATTTATTGAGATGTACCCAGCCATACAAGCTGCCCTCTTAGATCCACGAGCCAAAAAGCTGATGAAGAGAGGGAGGTAATCTAGTATGTTATTTGATTGGAATTCACAATGACACTGTACTAGTATTTTCAAATTAATAAATAACTATAGTATTAGATGTAGATTAAGTCTAACCATAATAATTATTGAATGATTTAAAAAGTGAGTTCATATCAGAATGATTAAAATTCATGTCATGATAAAACAAATGCAACTGCATGATTGTAGAATAAATACATATTTTAATAATTTCATTTCAGACTTGAAAGGTTCACAGAGAACGACTACAAAAAAGTCCAGGAGTTCGTCAGTGTGATGAGAATAATGTACAAGTCCACCCTGGCTGTATCAAGTGACAAACAGGCCACCTGCAGCCAGATTCTCCCTATAATGACTATGCTTGAGAGCCACTTCAAAATTGCAAAGGATGACTCTCTGTTTGTGGCCACCATCAAGGAGAAAGTCTGGGGTGACCTGTCCAGACGTTATCAGGTGCAAAACCAAAAAAAAACCCTACATTATCATCCCAATTCATACATAGCTGGCTGTTCACCGTAGAAACAAGATATACATCCATATTCATACTCTATATGTATGACAATTCCAATTCTCTTATACAAAATGTACATACTTTGCATTGGACTTCTTTGCTGCTCCTTTGCAACAGCATTTTGTTTCTCTATTTCTTTTACTCTTGCAAAGACAGTAGTTAAATTATGTAAAACTATTGTTTGTTTTATTTGTGAATAGGATGGTGATCTGATAGCATTCTTGGAAGAGGCCACCACCATGGACCCTAGGTTCAAGGAAATGATCAAAAGTCAAAAGTCATCACAATTTAACTTTGAGAATATATGCAATGCACATAACAAATTTATTAAGGCAATCTAATCTCCCTCCAACAGCTGTCAGAGGATGAGGATGTGACGATGATGACTGAAGCTGAGTTCCAGGGGGGTGAAGAAGAGGATGATGATGAGGAGGAGGATGTAAGTTTGACATGTTTGTGTGATCCTATGCTGTGTTGCAGCAAAAAGCAATGAACTCAACTAAAAAAATATGGTATTTTTTTATATTTCAGCATCCAAAACCAGTATCTGCACTGGGAGAGCTCTTCGCACAGGAAGATAGACAACTGCAAAGGCAGCTCAGTCAGCAGCAGCAGAGTACACCAACAATTCAAGAAAGACTGAAAAAAGAACTTGCAGTTTACAGAGATCTTCCTCGTATCCTTACTGAACATGACCCTGTCCACTGGTGGTGGGGTAAGACAGACACACTTCCCTTACTCTAACAGCTGTCTTTCACCTACCTCTGCGTCCAGGCCTCTTCAATGCCGTCTGAACGAGTGTTCTCAACCACTGGAGACACACTCTGTCCAGAGAGGTCTCGGCTGCTGCCAGAGAAAGTAAATATGTTGTTTTTCCTTAACAAAAACTGTTAGGGCTAAATGCGGCAGGAGAAGTGCCTCCTCTACACTGTTCTGTTTGATGTATGGGTCTGTCTGTACTTACAGTCTGTTGGGTTGAACATGAAGGAGTTTTTGCCATCTCCCTAGTTTTCTTTTTGCTTCTGAGAAGCATTTGTAATTGCATAGCTTCTGTTCTGTTGAAGCTTTATTATTACCTTGTGGTAATAAAAAAAAAGGTTGAATCTTTTAACATCTTGTAATGTCTTTATTTTTTACACAAAATTACATGTTGTAGTATCGATAAGAGTATCTATAAGTATCGGTATCGATAAAATCCTAACAATATACATCCCTAGTTATCAATCATAATCACTCAGAGGAAGTTACGAGGCCATGCTACAAAGAAAATTTGATTCTATAATCACCAAAAGTGATTAAATTACTATATGTATATTTTTGAGCCAGCAGATTTGGTCACATTTTCAGACGACTCATTATAAATTCAGATTTGAAGCAAACTTCATGAATGTTTTCTTGTGAAAAAGTAGTATGAGTTCCTCTCATTCCATCACAGAATTGCAAAAATCAGGAACATCCTGTCACAAAAAGATGCAGAGAAATTAGTACACGCTTTTGTTACCTCATGGCTGGATTATTGTAATTCCCTTTTCTCAGGCTGACCAAATAAGTCTCTAAAGACTCTCAAGCTGATCCAGGATGCTGCTGCATGTGTACTGACAAGAACATATTAGCCTCTTTGCAATGGCTTCCTGTAAAATCCAGAATAGAATTTAAAATCCTCCTCCTCACATACAAAGCCCTTAATGGCCTGGCATATTTGAAAGACCTAACAGTACCCTATTACCCAACTCGAATGCTGCGCTCTCAGGATGCTGGGTTACTTGTGGTTCCTAGAGTCTCCAAAAGTAGAATGGGAGGCAGAACCTTCAGCAATCAAGCTCCTCTCCTGTGGAACTATCTTCCAGTAGCCGTTTTTATACTGGACAGCAAGCCGCCAATTTGGCTGTCCTTTTTGCGGCTAGGTCCGCGAATTTAGACAGAGTGCGGCATATTGGGGGTCTGTTTTGGTCCGCCAATATGAAGCCTCGCAGGGTACACTTTTTGTCGCCTCCATTGATATGTAAATCCAAGGCATCGATGTGCTGGCAATTGCGTGACATGGGCGGAGGTGTCGATGACGTGTGCACTGTTGTGTGACCCACAGCCGGAAGTTTTAAAAGCAGGAAACAGCTGATCACAGCTGTCAGTTCATCACTTCATCCGTGGACATCAAGATGAGCAACTGGAAAGCCGCTGAGATCCGGGAGATGCTAACCATCACAGCCAAGAGAATCGTTAACAACCAGACCCCGGGACTGTGAAAGATGGTATTTTGTACAAAAAAGGTCGCAGAGGAGCTTAGCCGACATGGCTTTCGGCAGAGAAAGAGGCGGAGAAAAAGCAGTTGTTTTACGTCACTGTTCACGCCCAACTTCGTGCTTCACGTCACGTCACATGTTTACGACTACCCCAGTGGTGGCTTTTTTGCAAAGGAGGAATATTACACCTCTGTTTCACATAGACAAGGCGGCAGATTGCAGCCTTTACCTGGCTGCAAATGTGGCGCATTTTCTATCTAAAAGGGGCTAGTGTCAGTCTGGGAGGCAGACATCCTCTCACGTTTAATAGTAGGCTTACAACTTTCCATTTTTAAAAAGCTTACAGGTAGGGCCTGCACAGGCTCTTAGCTATGCTGCCATAGGTTTAGACTGCAGGGGGACTCCTCTCTCTTTCTCTCTTTCTGTACACATTCATGTCTCATTAATACATGTTACCGACTTGGCTTCTTTCCCAGAGTCTCTGTGCTCTCTCATCTCGCAGGTTCCCATGGATGGTGGTCTTGCTGCTGTTGTCCTGCTTGAGTCCTACTAGTACTATGAAACTACTACTTTTAGTATTATTAATTGTAAGTGCTGTTATAAAATACTCAAGGTTTACGATGCACAACTGATAATTGGGTCATAATCAATTATATAATTTCATGTGATAAATAAATAGTTAATGAATTTAAGGTTAAAATTGATGTTTGATGTGATTAAATAGATTTGTCTCAAACAGTTCAGGAATATACTGATGTGTAATAGGTAAATTAACATATGAGTTTAAAAGTGTCATAGCCACTAGTGTACTAAAATATAAAGAACAGTTGTATTTTGTTTAATATGTTTCTGTCGCGGAACCAATGTTCCTTTGTTGTGCCACTACGACAGAATTCATTGAAGCACTGCACTCCAACGAGAGTTGATTTTTCTCCCGAAACTCTGTTAAATTGCATCAAAGTTTATAATTATTGCCGTATGAAGTAATGCAAGCAGTCAAAGAAACTTTCCAAGGACTTTAAAGGACTTAAACTCTTTTCATGACAAGCGGCCAACGAGGTATTTTTGCACTAAGCGTCACTTTCACTTTGTATTTATTATTTGTTTTCACGCTATGTGGCACATAAGTTCTTCATTCATTTTTGTGTTATGTTCATTCATAATTATAGTTCTCACGGCGTGACTAAGACGTGGATGCATCAAAGAAACAAGACATACACAAGCAATAAACCCCCGTTTTAAAGAACCGACCTGTGTCTGTGTGTTATGAAGAGAGCTACATTAATATTCATATCTCAATTAGCAAAGCTGTTATTACTGTTGTGGCTGCTGTACCATCCACCCCTCCCTGCCCCTGCTCCCCCCACCCCTCTCTCTCTCTCTCTCTCTCTCTCTCTCTCTCTCTCTCCTTTTCTCCCTCTCACTCCTCTGATAGTTAAATACTAAGTTCAAAGTTAGATTTCTTGGTTTCTTCCTAGTTCCTGGTTACTCTCAGTACTTAATATATCTAGTAATGCTAGATGTGAACCATACATTACAATGTTTTAAGGTTTCTCCATTCAGAGTTCTATTGTATTGCTGAACACAGCTCTATTTACATCTACCTGGTTCAAACCCCTGAATCTCTTTGTTTCATGTCTCATCATCGTGTTTTGTTGCTGTCTTGTCTTTGTCTGTAGATTAATGAATAAATATTTGACTATAAAATCTTTCTTTGTGGTTTCTGTATATTTTACAGTTCGGTCACTGAATGCATTCCAATTTTGCTTATACTTTACTTTGAATTAAAATTAATTTCCCCTAACTTGGTGTTAATGTTTGTTGAAAGACCAACCCTTGCCTGATCAGCAAGAGGTTTCACTGTGTTATTGTGCTGACTATGAGGTAATATCGCTGGTTGAGAGATTAACAGTAGTGAGTAAAATAATTTTTATTAACTCAATATTAATACTAATATTTTCAGCCATGATTTTAATCTTACAGAAGCAATTAGCACTTATATCAAACTTCCATTTGTTTTTTTCATCAGCCCTGCACAAACTTTTAACTTCCAAAGAACATACACTATTATCTCTATATCTCACACTGAAGAAATGTAAAGTTGCAACATAAAGAAATGCATAGTTTCAACATATCAGTGGTTTGCCGGAACGTACATAGCCAGAAGTTATTCTGGGAACTGGGTTAAAAATACATGCATAAAACATTAGCTGTTGACTACTTTCTCTTCTGAATAAATAATTTATTTTCAATTTTCAATTTATTTAATTCAAATGAATATCAGAATAAACCAAACTTATATTTAAATTGAAATTAACCTTTTCCTACTATTTTTTTATAATTCAAGATCAAAAATTGAACTTTCAGTTTCAATTTTTTTTTTTCCAATCAAAATGTTTTTTCAAATTAGCAAACCTCGACCTGGCTCCCTAGAGGTCTTCTAAAACTTAAATGAAAGCCTAGCTTGATGCATTTGGATTTTTTGTTACTCTGTGCCCACTGTACTGAACTCTCTCCTCTATACTGAAATAGGGACTGAACTGTGACTTCGGATTGATAGAAACAAAATTAGAACAATAGTCCCACTTTTTTTCTGTATGAACGGTTACAGATTAACATAAGAAGGTAAGAATTGAAAAAATCAATTTGATTTAGTTAACTTGGCTTTGGTCAAAGGTTTGGAATCTGATTTCCCAGAGCTTGGACTGTTCAGTGTTGTGACTGTGACCTTACCTGGCCTTGTGGGCAACAAAGGTCTGAATGGCAACACAGACCACAAGCAGGATGAGTAATACCAACAGAGATTGGCGCCTGCTGCACAGCCATCTCCACACAAACCTGCAGAAGGTAAAACAACACACACACATACACACACGCTGTTGAAAGCCAGAAATAGCAGGAATAGATTTGATAGAGAGATCGGGTGTAGTTGGTGTTATCAAACTCCAATATGATAAATATGATATTAATAAATATTTGCCATATATGTTATCTTTCCCACCTCTATTGTTCTTCAGGGTTTCTTCCAGTGCAGTGATTTTTAAAAAATTTTTTTTATGTATTTAAGTCCTCCACAACCTGGCTCCCCCCTACATAACCTGGCCTTCACTGTTAGCCCGGATTTCATTTCTACTCAAACAATCAATTTCAACGTACATAGATAATTTAAGTTTGATTGTATAACTATCAAATTTAAGCGCAGTCTACTAATTCGAAGTAGAATATACTTACATTTGAAAGTAATGTCATGAATGAGTAACTTTAAGTTAAGTGGGATGCAATTTTTGGTTTTGGTCATGACCACGCCTCTTAAATTCCCGCTGCATTCAAGTAGTGTAGGAAGGTTCGGTGTTCCCAAGGTCATTTTTCAACTTTGTGGATGAAGATGTTTTATGTTTTAATACTCAAAACATTTAAAAAGACATGGTTAGCCGTTTCCGGTGATAATTCATGTTGTTATCAACTATGCAGAAACACTTTTTAAGCTTTATATCAGTGATTTTATACCAGACTTGTTGTTGTATTCTACTAGTAGACTCTACAATACCTAAAATCACAAAAATATTGACTTGATATCATTGATATCAGGATTTATGCAAATAAATAACTCACTAATCTATTTTACTCTACATGGGCAGAAATTTACTGTAGCCTATCAGTGTTCGTGTGATTTTTGTCAGTCGGAAAATCATTTACCCGATTATTCTGACACCACTTGAATGCAGCATAGGTAACCTGAAGGCATGTTGCAGCACGTCACTTCTCCTGCATGTATTTTTAACTGTTTGCTGCTGATGTTTCCGACAGACATTTTACAACTTATTACTTTTTTTCACGAGGTCCTGGCTGCAGACCTCCACTGTGAGGTTGCTACCACCGCAGGCTCCACTCTCAGGCCACCTCCACTGTCAGGACAGGAAATGCACAGGATACATTTCAAAATAAAATCGCGAATGCACTTCCGGTTGAATCGTTTTCCTCACAAATGCATTAATTAGTAAACAATATGACATAAAATCTATCAATTCCTTCTCTATAGTATATATCGTTATATCGTATTTATATAGTAAACTTTTTTGTTTGCCGTTTTTGGTCTGTGTTTTCCTTTTATGTTGCGCATGAGCCCCAACGTGGGCATTTTGATTTATTCTGTCCAAATCTAGGACAAAAAGCCAGACTAATATACACTGCACTGCGTAATTTTACAACTTAGTCATTACGAAAAACAAACGGTGGGTGATATGACTCGGGGTCTCAATAGTCTATTTGTAGCCTACTACAAAGCTGAGGATTTTGAAAAGAGAAGGTCAAATAGTTGATAAAGGAAAACAATAGAGGGCAGGAATAACATTGCTCAGTGCACAAATTGTCTTTTAAGTTATTACTCATTCATAAGCCAACATCTCATAAGATGTCATTGGCATATACATTTTATTGTGTACTATACAGTATATATAGTACTTCACTGCCTTTTCATTATCATTTAACTTTATTGCACCGCTCTTTTTGTATATATTTTTTCAAAAAATTTTTCTGTTGTATTATTCTGTATTTTTATTCTTAACCACCATAAATTTCATGTTTGGTTCTATGTCTATGCTAATTGTGTTCTTGCGCTGCTGGAACACCAAAGTACCACTAAATACTACCCTTACTCTTGATATCTACAGTACAATCCAAGTGAATTATTAAGTGATCAATGAGAAAAACATAAAAAACACACCAAGTCACAACATGATTAAATGTTCTGTAGCCCTTTATTCTTGAACACAAACTCACTCATCTGTGTGACATTCACAAAGGCCAAATAATTTCTTCTGTCCATTATTTCTTCACAGAATTTCCACATGTCCTCAGTATTGTAAAATGTGAACTTGAAGGGCTCCAGGATTGCTTCCTTTTCATGCTCATCCACCTCTTCTTTCCACACCCTCCCATATTGCAGAGCAGCCTCAGCCTGTTTCTCCTCCCCCATGCACAGAACATCAGGCAGGTCCACTTTGGCAGACAACAGTTGTCTGTTGGCCTCAACCCACTCTGCTGCATGTCTGCAATTGTGAAGAATACGATCTTCAACCGAGTCCTATGGAAAAGACAGAAAGAAAGATGTCTGTACCATAGCTGCTGCACCAACAGTATCTGACCAATAGATACTGTGAAAAAGCTTACCCCTTCTACTGGTGTGTCCACATCGGCAGGTCTGACTGAGACCTCAGCCTGCTGCTCTTCTTCCTGAAAATATATAGATAAGCAAAATGATCAGTTGTAATATTCAAAACACAAGCTCCAAAAAGAAGAAAAAGAAAAGATCCCATCAGTCAGTCTGGAGGTCAGAGGGCCCTTCTCAGACATCACTCTAAATGTGTATTTCCTTCCTCAGTATCAAAAATAAAAGTACTGATGGTGCAGAAGCATGCTACTTCTCAGTAATTTCAGTTACTATTCGTTTTGTTTATATACTGTAGTATACAACACAGGTGGAAAAATAAAAAAGTAAAAATGTGCCATGTAGTCCTGCCACATTTTGATTCCACTTGTGCACTTAAACTAATTAGCTAGTTGACCTCTGGCAAAACATCATGTCGTGTTGCATCGTGTTGCATCGTGTTGGTAGCTTGGCTGTCTCACATATCACGTTTGTGAGTTCAGAAAGACACGTTTTCAACTTTGTGACGATGCCTAGTTAATGCAAGGAGAGTTTACAAAAATGTTTTATAACGTTACATACAAACAAATGCGAACAGTTACTTTACGTTATGCACTATACAGTAAATAATCCCTGATAACTTATGGTGTTGATGCTAACCGCCATTGGTGAAAGTTAACTTTGACGTTATCTCACTTAGCTTCAAAACAACAGCCCAAGCCGACATGTAACATTCGGTAATTTGCATCATTAATGACTTCTATAACGTTATTATTTTATGGCTCCTATATTGACGAAGAACACAAGAAACCAAGCATTTACTTTCTGTGGATAATAAAAATCAGCAACTCACCGCTACTCGGAACACATGCTCACTCGCTGGTCTCTCTCGAGGCAGGACATTTAGGCTGGTGAAATCCAGATTTAAATGTCCTCACTTCCCCCCAGCCACCACTCCCCCCCCCCCCCCCCCCCCCAAAAAAAAAAATGTCCTCACTTCCCGTCCTGACAGTGGAGGTGTACTGACAGTGGAGCCTGCACCAGAAGCGACTTCACAGTGGAGGCCTGCAGCCAGGTGCCTCTCATTTTTTTTAGGAGTAGTTTGTAAGCAGTGGAAACAGCAGTTCCACTACCGCGGATCCTGTAGCTAATTTTATCACTATACAAGCCGTTGGTGCCAGCGGCTGCACTGCCAGAGGACGTGTGCCTCGAGTGGAGTACAGACGAAAAAAGAGGGCGACAGGACGACTGAATCTGGTGAGTGAGCGACCGTGTTTTACTCTGTGGTGGCTTTTGATTTAAAGTTAGCACTAGCTCCAATGACTGTTAGAGCAGTGAAAAAAAACGTTTTCATTAGCTAAACTGACGTGGTAATGTTAAGACACATTTGGCTAGCAGTGTAAAGCATTTTAACGGACATTTTTCTCTTCTAAGACACACATAGCTTTAGTAGTTGTTTGTGAGCAGTGAAAACGACGTTTTAAGTATTTACACTGATATTTTCACTTGTTAGAGTGAGCAGTGAAGACCAGGCTGTGATATTGCAATGTGTATGTGACCCTCTTTACTTCCACAAAGTAACATAACTTTTTAATAAGCGAACGTCAAACAAATGGCATTATACAGTTTTATCACTATACAGAATTAAGAGTCTCAAAATACAGATAGATTGTAGAGGATAATCTAACATTACTTCCCCGTCTCTTATGGGTTTTTTTCCTTTTTTATTGTGTTGCAGGTCTCCAGAAGACATGTTGTGGAAGTGTAAGTACTGCCCTTTCATCTGTGAAAAGAGAACACAGCTATTTAAGCACTATAGACTAAAACATGGGAGCTATGCAAGAACAGAACCATTTCCATGTTTACACCAGGAATGTCTGTGTACATTCAAATCACTCAATGCACTAAGAGTACACTTATCCCGCCTTCACACCAAAACGTCAGAACAGCAACCAACTGTAGATTAACCCTAACCCTACTTTAGTCACCTGCATAATGCACACTTAAAAGTCATCCATAAAGTCAGCTGCCCTTATAAAGACTGTGACTTTGAAAGCAGTGTCTACTCCACATTCAAAGCGCACAAGAGTAAAGCACACAAGGAACACAGCTGGAAGAGGTTCAAGTCAGAAATCATTGGTTGTGATTATGAAGGTCATGATCAGGATGGTGCACAAGAGCAAATCTCACATGCTGATGACATGGCAGAGTTGGAAGGAGTTAGTGAAGAAGCTAGTGAGAATGATATTCGTGATTTAGGAAAGCAGCTAGAGCACAACTTAGCATCTCTTCTGTAAAAGATGCCAACAGTTATGCACATACCAGAGAGTTCTGTGCAAGAGGTATTACAGCAGCTTTGTCAAATCAATAAGCTGTCAGAGCCACTTCTGCATAACAAAGTGAGGGCTACACTAAATAAATACTTTGATAATGTGGATGATACAGTTGTGAGCGAAATTACCAGTGCTGTGTCAGAGTGTAACATGATGTCATTTTGTGCCAAAGAAGGACCCTTAGGAACTGCTAAAAAGAGAGCAGCCTATGTACGCAAAGAGTTCCCACTGGTAAACCCTATTGAATATGTTGTAGAAAAAGGCAAAAAAACATTTGCATATGTCCCTATTGTTCCAATGCTCCAGAAGCTGCTTAACAAAACTGATGTGTTAGACAAAGTTATGTCAGAAAAAGTCCATGTACTCAAGGAATACACGTCTTATGCAGATGGGCAGTACTTTAATGAAAATTCTCTTTTTGCAAGCGATGAGTTCACAATTGCTCTTGGCCTTTACATTGACAACTTTGAAGTTGCCAATCCTCTAGGAACGTCAAAGCTGAAACATAACATGTGTGCAGTATACTGGGTCATTGCAAACATACCTGCAAAATACAGGTCCACCCTCAACTCAATCCAGCTTGCTCTACTATGCAATACCTCTACAGTTAAAGAGTGTGGTTATGCAAAAGTTCTGCAACCTCTCATCTATGATCTAAAGATATTGGAGCAAAATGAGGAGGTGAGGTGAGAGAGGACACAGCACTGAGTCAGACTTATGGTGTGAAAAGAGCATGTCCATTAACTGAAAATCTCAAGCACTTTCATGTGGTCACCAGGTATCCTCCTGACATCTTGCACGATCTCTTTGAAGGTATTGTGCCAACTGAGTTGTCCCTGTGTCTTAAAAATCTGATAAGCAAGAGGTATTTCACGTTAGATACACTAAATCAGGCCATCAGACACTTTAATTATACATTCATGGACAAAACAGATCGCCCTCAGATAATCGGAAAGGGATTTTCCACCAAAGGAAGCATTGGTGGAAATGGCCATGAGAATTGGTGTCTCATAAGGCTCCTCCCATTTCTTATTGGTCACTGTGTTCCTGAGGGTGATGACACTTGGGAAATTCTGATGCTTCTTAAAGACATAATCGAGCTGGCTGTGGCACCAAGGCACACTGCATTTCATGGAATTTAAAATAACAGAACACAGACAGCTGCTGCAGTCAACTTTTCCAGGTTTTCAGTTAAAGCCAAAGCATCACTACCTGGAACACTATCCTTACCTTGTGAGGAAGTTTGGTCCCTTGTGCGATGTTTGGACAATGCGCTTCGAGGGGAAACACAAGTTCTTTAAAAAAGCAATTCGGAACGCTCAAAATTTCAACAATGTTGCAATGACACTGTTACAAAACACCAGAAAGCAGTCAGTTACCATCTTGACTGCAGCGCATTTTTCAAACCATCGGTGTAAATGACAAGGGTTACCCCAGTTTTGCTTGCCTCTTTCCCTTTGAATGTTCAGAGAGTATTTGCTCGAGACATTGCAAAGGTAGAGTCTGTTCTGGATGTGTCATCTGTCTGCACAGATGTAATCATGTATCATCCAGGCATGATTCTCTCTTTTGGCTCATGCTCAGGTCTCTCTGAATTTGCCCAGATTGAAAAGATTGTTAAAGCTAACACAGAAATCCTGTTCATCTGCCACAAAATGACCGTATGGTTCTGTGAGCATTTGAGATCTTACCAACTTCTCTGTGGCGATATCCCCTCCACATATGTGGTCAAGATATCGGAGCTGAATGATGTCCTCCCTTTATCAGCATAAGGGTCCAAGGAGAACTTATGGTAACATTGAAACAATATGTTATTTGGTAAATTCTTGTGTATATCCTTTCTCCCCAGATGGCTCTGCAAGAGAAATTCATCATGAGGGTTATTGTCTCAGAGGGAGACATCAGAAAGTTGACAATGACAACACGACTGGACACACTTGAAGATTTGATTGGCTGACTTAAATGCACTCTCCAAGCAAATTACAACTTTGTTCTACAGTACCAAGACCCCGACTTTAATAATGAACTGTGTAACCTTGAAGATGTCTCAGAGCTCCCAGATAAGCCAACCATTAAAATCATCCCTATGATTGAATTGGTACCAGTCACTGAACCAGTTGAACAACCAGTTGAACAATCTTCATTGTGTAGTGACACAAGCAGCCTGGCAGACACCGAGATCCTGTCCAGCTCCTCTCTGGATAGAAGTGTGCCATGGCCAGAGGTGTTTGAAATTCCTAAATTTTCAGTTGATGTTGAGTACCGACTCCGTCAAGGTAACTTGTTATATCTCAGGGATGGAACCTATCTCAAAGTGACAAAAGAGCTAAAGCATGATATCCTTGAGAAATTAGCTGAGGTCATCTATGCATTTGATGCATATCCAACAAAGGAAAATTTAGTGGCTGTTGCACAAGCTTTAGTAGAAACGCACCCATGTCTTAAAGAAGCGGGGTCACCCTCTGGCTGTGTTTGATGGAAGAACAGTTTGAAGTTCAAGGTTGGAATTACAGAGCCAAAATGTGCAAGCTGGGCCGACTTGACGTCACTGTTAATAGTGGTAAACGTGGAAGATACTCTACAAATGGCGACCCTCCAAACAAGGACATCAAGAAGCCAAGGAAAGGAGAAATAATTTTCCTGCCTCAGTATCCAGAGGGGTTGGATGCCACACAACCTGGAAGCAGCTCGCCAGGTTCTAGTCAATGAGATGATGAAGGCAAAGCCGAATGGGTCCCTTATTAACCCTCTAGGCGCCAGAGTTTATTTAGGAAAATATTCCGTTTGGATTTTAAGATTTCAAAAGGCTGTAGCTTGGAAGTGGTGAGAGATAAATTCAGAGTGTAAATGAGAAAAATATTCATAATGACCTAAAGTTTGTGATGGGAGTAAATTTAATCATCTAATTTGCATATTGTGACGTCACCAGGTGACTGAAAGTAACTTTCAGTAAAACTGATTTTTGAACATATTTACACAGAAAAAAAATATTTATATTGTCATCTCATCCTCAAAATAAAGGAACAGGAGTTTGATTGGAGTAAATTTACTAATCTAATTTGTATGTCACCAGGTAAAATTCAGTAAAACGGAATTCTGAACATATTTACACAGTAGATTTTTTTTTTTTCATCCTCTCATCCTCAGAGTAAATGAACAGGAATCTGATAGGAGTAAATGTCCTAATCTAACTTGTAAAAAGAAAAGAAAACTCTCGCCGTGATCAGCGTGTGTTGCTTGTGTGACAGTGTGCGCAGCTGCAGCATCGTCAGTCACTCGTCTCTGACGAGCGATCATCATCAGAGGGCAAATCGTCCCTTCTGAATCGCGATCAGCAAAGATCTGTGCAAGCACCTCATCCGCACTGTAAAGTCTTTTGGGCATTTTGTTTTTTATTACAAAAATCGCTATCTGTCTCTCGATCTGTCCAGCACACTTCTGCCACCGCTCCGCGGCTCTCTCCTCTCCCACTCTGCCCGCTTAGCCGCTGCCGCTCCGACAGCCGGTGTCGGGTTTCTAACTTTTTTTCTCAGATATTTTGCATAGAAACACACCCCCAAATGACGTCAGGATTGAAGCTGAATCTATTGGGTATCTAGTGGTAGCAAGCAGTAACAGCACAAGGCAGTAGATTTAAAGATATGGGCTGTTTTAATGAGCAATGTTGCCTGTCGCAAAAATGCGACTTTGGCGCCTAGAGGGTTAAGAAAGAGATGGATAGGACCTTTGCTCTTCGGAGAAAAGAAGTTGTGACAGACAAGCCTGCAATTACCCAGATTGTACAGCGATGGCCAGCACTTTTCTCCGAAAGCCAGGTTTGTATGCCTGTTTTGAGTATTTACAAAAAGTGGTTAACACTGTGTGACCCAAATCGTGTTGTGTTGAGGGTCATAAATGTCTTTCATTTGACCATGGGCCTATACATGTACGGCTATGTTTTATATTTTCAGGTGTGTTACGAGTTCACCCGAGTGGTGGGGAAAAATCTCAAAGAAAACTTCTTTGAGGCACTTGACCGTTTCTCGCCAAACTTGATGGACCTCTTCAGGAAGAAGAGGGGCCTCAGTGGACAGCTTTTCACTGACCTTTTACATCAGACAAAGGTAGGCTGACTTGTCTACCTAAGCTGACTGCCTCTCTTGCCTCTCTATTCTTCCCCCCTTTCTTCTCATCTCATTACTTTTCATTGCTCTCCCGTTTCCATTTCCTCCTCTTTTCTCCTACTCTATATACTTTGCTCTTTTCTTGTTTTTATCTCTCCTCTTCTGTCCTTCTATCCACTCCTCTCTACTTTCTGTCCAGGAAGTTTGTAATGAAGTAATTAAATTGTGGCGACTTTCTGGAATCTATTTAACCATATACAGTATGAGTGTACTTAGTTATGTCCACTATCTTCCAGACCACTGAGCCAACAGACATCAGGTGCCTTTGTCTTCGGGGACTGCCAGTCTACTTGGGGGATGACCCCTCTGCGTTCTTCAAAACCTGCTCGGTAAGTAACTGAATTTGTTTTGAATATCTGCATTATTGATTCACAACACGACTATCTAATATAAATTTACTATAAAAAAAATAAATTACTACTACTTACTCTAAATTACAAACAAATTAACATTGTACAAATATTTGAACTTTCACCTTTGTCTTTATTTCTTTGAAAAATTGCCATCAGCTAGTGTGAGATGGGGCCACAGGGAAGGACCCCTCTTTTTATTTTGCTGAGGACTATGAAAAACCCTTACATAAATTCTTACTTTTTGAGATTAAAGGACAATACTGGTCTTAAATTTGTATCAAATGCAACAATTGCATCTGTACTGGAAATAGTTTTTACACAACTTTTCAGCTTGACTGGGACTGAAAAAGCTCTCCATCTCTGCTGAGCTACAAAACCATTTCAGCACACAGGTTTTATTGACATTACAATGTCCTCTCTTTGTCTGTTTCTTTTTCTGTTAGGATGCAACTGACAAGGATTTGTACAGTGAAACTTCAGTGGGAATCCTCTGCATTGACGAACATCCTCAACTCAGCCCATCCAGAGTGAGCATCGTCTTGGAAGGGAATGTGGTCATGGAGGAGCTGGCCAACCTACCACAGGCTTTCTGTCTCCTTTTTGGACTGATTTATGCCTTGCACTTGGATTACCCCAAGTGCATGAAAAGCACCTTCGACTTTATTCAACAGGTCAGGCTCAACTTGGGCAGAGGTGAGCTGAAACCCAAAATTCAATCTTTGAAGAATCAGCTATCTGTTTAAAACAGGGGTCTGAATACTTATACCACTGCTCTGGATCTGAGTGCTTGGTTATTTGTAATGTTGCACTTTAAAAATACCATATTTACTGTTGGCACTGATTGATATGCAAATTTTTTATGCATTGCCACTGATTTTGCGATTTGATTCCATGCTGATTGGTGTATGATTTGTGTTATTAGCGCTGATCTAGTTTAATTCCTATTGCTATCTATGTTGTACAGCATTGGCATTGATTTTGTAGTTTAATGCCATCCTGATTCACTAGAGTCCTATTTGATTTTTGATTGCAAACCTATTTTGTTTGATAACATGATAAAGACAGGTTTAATAAAACATGTAGACAAGAATGTACTCTTGTGGTTTTGCTTTTTATTTTCTTAATTAATTTAATCTGTATAGTTTATTTTTTTTTATTAAACATATTTTATTTTACTCTTCAGATAGTGGAGTAATTGGGCAAAGGATTTTTTAAGGTAAATCAACTTGGAGGTTAGTGTATTCAGCTTAAAGTTATAAGTGGAATAAATATGTAAAGCAATTGATATTACTAATGTTTTTAAGTTAAACTTGGTATTAAGTGTATTGAACTCAAAATAACAATGCCATCCACTAATTTTTTTTAAGTTAAATTCACTCAAGTTTTCATCAAACATTACTTAATTTTTTTAGGGCAACCAGTTTCCTAAATTTTTTTAAGTAAACTCAACTTATCCGGGTTTACAGTGTTCTGTATTGCTGTTCCTACCCTCTGGAATCAATCTCTCAACATCAGAGACTCCTCCTCACTGACCAAATATAAGAAATCCCTCAAAACACACCTCTTTCCCTTTAATAATATGTCCCTTTGTGTTTTTTTTTGTTTTTGTGAAGCATCTTTGAGTATCTTGAAAAGCACTATATAAGTTAAATGTATTATTATTATCATTATCATTATTATTATTATTATTATTTTGAAGATTTTTATTAGAATGTATTATATAAGTAGTGAACTCTAAGGACTAGTAGTAACTCAGTGCATACATTGTATGAGCAAGTTTACTGTCAAGAGGGAGTGCATGCAACAGTGAGCAAAAAAGTAGCAGTACTGTTACAGCTGTGAATGTAGCAGTGCAATGTGTGCACAGTTTAGGCTAATCCATGTCTCACTTTCCACCTGCTTAACAAAGTGAAGGGGATAGTCAAAAAAATGACCCTGACCCACAAAAAGTGGGCTGACCTTTAAGATAAACCAGCAGTTCTGAGTGAATGTCCACCCCTTGGCTGCCTGACTTACAATTATTCTGGCAAAAACATGGTTGGATTATTATCCAGAAACCATTATCCAGGTGATGTTTTTAAGCATTGTGCAATCAACATCACTCAACATTCCTGTTTGAACTGGACCTAAAATATTTGGAAAGAAAATCTTTAAATGGATGAAATGATTTGAGAGCAGCTGCAGATGGCTGGCAGCCCTGACTCACGCTGCCTCTGAGTGAAACAATTTATCAAACTATGATGAAATATGATGAATTTTCCATTTTAACAGACTCACAGAAAACCACAGTCTCTATTCAGTGTCTTGTGCAAAAAAATATTCCCCATATTACCACACTTGGAAATTGTCCTCCTCAAATAAACATATTTAGGGTTCAAGCCCCAACAGGGCAGAACTTTACTGTGTTTGTGCCAGTTTAGTAGGGTTCAAGCTCCAAAGGGCCAGGACCCTGTTATGTTTGTGCCAATAAAGCTCCCTGCCATTTCTGGAGGCCTGTTTTTTTTAACTAACTACCCATTTTTATTTAAGAAATTATGGTAAGCCCTTTTCAAATAAAGGTTTGGTACTCTGCAGTTGAGGTAAATATAGGCCCTATTTGAGAATTTACAGTAGTCCAATGTAAAATATCCAGCCCAATCCCCTAACCCTAACCCATATGTACCATATCGACACTTCTACAATACATTTCATATCACGTTCACATTGCATATTTATAGTACAACTTTCATTTCAGGAAATTGAAGGCATAGTGGTGAAGTGAAGCACAGCGGAAAGGCTTGTGAGCCAGTGACCGCAGGTTAAGACTGCATTTTTAACATTTTTAAGTGTGAACTGGATATTTTTGACAAGGGACCATAGCATTTCTACATTTGTTGGTGTGATACAGGATATTGTTAAGGCGACCTCAGGACAGTTTCCTGCCATGTTTGTGCTGACCAAGGCAGGTACTTTAAGCCAAATGATGATGTTCTCCTAACCAAGTTGTTTTTGTGCCTAGTCCTAACCAGGTCATGAGCACAGCTTTGTCACAACATTAAATTGAAAATTGAACCTAAAGAAATGTAAAGTTGCAACATTAAGAAATGCAAAGTTTCAACATATCAGTGGTGTGCTTAACCGTACATTGCCAGCATTTATTCTGATACATGCATAAAACATTAACTGTTGACTCCTTTCTCAAAATATCAGTGTCAGTATCTGCCCTCACTAATCCTCCAAATTTTTCAATCTGGAGAGGAATACCTGGGGCCAGTTCATCCCGATATTTTCCACAGAGCAGAGAAGTGGCCATTGGCTTTGTCATGGATTTAATGGTTTGATATTTTAGCAAAGTCAGACCATTCTATAAACAAAGCTCAGCGGCCAGCCACTGCTCCAGATGGAAAAGAAATTAGTGATATGGTTAGCCAAATCCAAAGTCCTACATACACTGATCAGAACAATGCTATGATACTGTCTTTGAACAACAGCAGCAGCTAGTCACTTTGACAAAAAAAAGTTTTATTGACATGCATGAACCAGTGGAAAATTTCAATCTTTAATTGGTTGAGTAGGGATTAATATATAAAGGAAAAATCAATAAATCATTCATGTTCTTGTTGTTTTAATCTACTTTACAATATGTGTATCAATGCTGTGCTCCTCCTTCATTCACTAGTCCAGCAGCTTCAATCACATCATTCTTCACTGATCATTGATCACATTACCTTTTTCTAAATTACAACTTTCACTTCCAGAAATATACAGTACAGAGGCAGATAGGAAAGCATTTATATGGGATCGTATCTGCTTGGAAGAACAATACTACAAAAATGCTCATACAAGTGAACAGGTTACACAGTTCAACTGTATTTAAATAGAAAAAGGTGGTATTCAATATTTTTTTCATTTTTAACAAATCCCATGAATAGACCCAAAACAACAATCTGTTAACGCATCTCTCAATACCTTACCTAACACCATTCCCACAGGCAAGGCAGCCCGTCTGTGATTTTTATCTGAAGCGTTACGTTGTATGTCGCTGACGTCACATTTCATGTCACAAATGCACCGGAAACAGAGAAAACGACAATAGACCCATTGTGAAAGAAGCATTCAGTCCAATTACATTTGGAAAGTCTAGAAGAGCCACATGATTAAATTATTTTATCCCCATTGAAGTTAGCAAGGCGCTAAACTTGAACTTAGCCAGCTCGGTCGCCAATCCAGGTATTTTCATACACAGGAAGTCGAGCTTTTTTGGCTGTAAAACACCACTGACCAACTTTCATAGGAATGAACAGGGATCTGCGTCTAGAGTTAAATTGTCCTTAAAATAGACCACATCCCAAATTCTTTCCTTATTTACGCACCACCACCGGATGTTGATTATGCGTCATTACTTCGCCCAGCGGAATTTAGCGTGTTCACCTGGGCCTTACGTTTAGATCAAAGCCGAGGTGATAAAAACCCTTGTCTACTGCAGAGTCAGTTGACCCGGATATAAATGCTGAGTTTACATTGCACACAAAAGCCAGATCCTAGTGGGTTTAAGTGGAACTTTTGACCTCTGGAAAAGGGGTATTAGTGTGCATTTAACAGCTGAGCCAAAGGATTAGTGTGCCCTACAACACTGTCCCTCTGGGCTTACTGTATCAAGCGATCCTCTCACATCCTGTTTGCTATTCAACTCACTACTAAAATGGACATTAAATAAGATTCAAAAAATGGTTCTCTTTAGCGATCCTGCAGTGACGTGCAGTCAATATTCTGCTGCTCGCTCTCGCGCTCCTTGGGCATGAGCGAGCATCGACCAAGACAGTGACATCACTGCACAAGATTGACCGGTATCATGTTGATAGAAAAGTAAAGTTACATTTTTTTACCATTTGACAATCGTTATATTTATTAGAAATTGTATTTATATACAGTAACATCGTTATTAGCTTGTTCGCTAGCACAACATAACAGAGTTATTTATGTTTAACTTCATCACTTCTTGCAGGATACTGTGCATTCATATGAGACGTCAGCATTGGCTTGCTAACTTAGTCAGCTTTATCAATGGCTTTTTCGTCTAGCTTTCAGCGTGAGCCTCAGCAGTGTCAGCACAGCTGAATTTGCTGCATGCTAATGCATTTAGTGAACTAGCTAGACGCATATCATAGCCTAATTATAGAGTTGCCACACTTCTTTATTGACGCAATTTTCAATTACAACTCTCATTTAGCTGTATAGATGCGCTAATGTTTCAGCGTAATACAATAGACACATTTTCACCTAACTACTGAATTAGTCTAGAAGTTTGTTGAGAAGAAGACAATTCTGGACTGATGTCAGTTATAACAGTCAGTCAATCAAATGTTATTCATGTAGCCCAAATTCACAAAACAATTTGTCTCAGGTGGCTTTACAACCTGTGCAGGTAACGACACAGTTACAAGTTCTAAGAAACATGCTGTAACATAGTCTATGTATTCATCATTTCTTGAGTAATAGTAGTTTACTTTGTTGTAACCTATAAATGTACTTACAATGTTTATTTTACTGTTACTGTCAATCAATATACATCTAATAGGGAATGTAATAATAATAATAATAAAACCTTTTATACACTCTCACTGTTTTTATTTCAAGATTCCAGTTCTGAAGAATATGTAGCAGCTCTACAAGATGGCACTGATGGAACTGTATTAACTGAATTAATGGACAACACGGAGGCGCGTCGGACAGTTGCCTCCACGTTGTCCATTAATTCCTGACAATGGACACCTCGTCAGGCATTATCCCTTACATGTTTAGTAAGCAATGTGTTTTACTGTTGGTATGCTTCTTCCCTCATTTCTTTATGTGTTTGTTCTGGGTGGTACGTGGAACAAAATTGTGCAGCCACTTGGCAGAGCTAGGCTTTGTGAGAAATTAGATTTATAAATATTGATGGGATTTTACAGGAGTCTGCATGTAAAACCAAGTCTTCTACAAAATATGTTCCTATCACAATTGAAAAATTCCTCAGTGTAGACATTTTTAATATTTAGGACACATTCAGGCGAATATTTGCCTCACATTCACTTCCATTCTATGTGCACAAAGAACAACCAGCAAACTGAGTTACATGTGCCTCACACCCTATACTGCCCACATTCAGCACCAGCAGGCACTAATCATTCTCCTTCATTTGCATGTGTGTGACCGTGCCCATATCCAACACCACCATCCTTCCTTAGTAGGGGTATCACGATCTCGATTGTAAGTCGGATATCAATCGAAATGATGTCACAAGCTCGACCTTTGAAATCACTGGTGGAATCAAGGATTTAGCCACGCCCCCAATGTCAGCAGGCGTGCCAAGGCAGAAAAAAACACACAAAGAATGTCATAATGCGGCGAGTGTATTCACCTTGGATCTGGCGTTGCAGCAAAAATGCAGGTTTTCCCACTAAGTTTACTGAGGGTATTCCATATTTATTGCTGCGGTGCGTGCCGAAAAAAGTTGAGACAGAGTCAACATTTATTGAGATCACATAATCAATCACATAAGCTGGCAATCAGACAACGACTGAAACCACAGTGGAGTGTAAAGTAATGTGTTGTGTGTATTCACTCAGTTCGGCTTTGTGCACCAGTTTAAAACACATCTGTGGATGATGATGATCACTGTAGGACAGTGACGATGAGGACAAACAATCACTAGAAGCTCCAGCATGCTAGTAGCAGAACAACATAGCAGCTTCGCCTTTCGGCAAACTGGTCAGCGGGGGTTCCCAACACGTTACACACAGGGACCATGGAGTGATACTCCCACACCGCCGCACCACATATCGGATGTTTTGTTGCGCACACTGCAGTTACAAAAGAGTCACTAGATGGCAGGTACCCTGGGAACACTGGGAACATGGCAAGGCTAACAAGGTTAATGCAGGGCTAACAAGGTTAATGCAGACCATGGAGTGACACTCCTACACTGCCGCACCAACCTGCGATGTTTCACCGCACCACTGTCTGCTTGTTATGTGCCTGTTCATATCCGCAGGCATCATAAAGAAGTAGACTTAACTGAGAAAACAACACCACATATTTTGGTAAGAGGGTGGTAAGAGGAAAGGAGGGGGCATAGCAATGTTTGTGAATGACAGATGGTGTAACCCGGGACACATCAGGGTGAAGGATCAGTACTGCACTGCATCTTCCACTCTCCCTACCTTCACCCAATATGTGAAATGCCACACTAGAGACAATAGAACTTTGGATCTAATGTATGTGAACACCAAGGATGCATACACCTCTTCACCCCTCCCCCCACTGGGCCGCTCTGACCACAACCTGGTTCATCTGTCCCCTGCATACATACCTACAACCACCCACCAAAAAGTATGTAAGGAGCTGGTCTGAGGAGACCAGTATTGCACTGAGGGACTGTTTCGACACCACCGACTGGGATGTGTTGTGTGAACCTCACGGGGATGACATCGACAGCCTGACGACCTGCATCACGGACTACATAAATTTCTGCGTGGAAAACACTGTGCCTACCAGGAAGGTATGGTGTTTCCCAAACAACAAACCCTGGGTGACCCCAGAGCTAAAAGCCCTGCTTAAAGAAAAGAAAGGGGTTTTCAAATCTGGGGACAAGGAGGAGCTGAGGAGGGTGCAGAGGGAGCTGAAATGGGGGATAAGGAGAGGCAAAGACAGCTACAGGAGGAAGCTGGAGAAGCGCCTCAAGGGGAGCAACGCCAGAGAGGTCTGGAGAGGTCTGAAAACCATCTCTGGCCACACAAAGGACAGCGGGAGGGGCCCTGAATCTGGAGGCCAGGACTGGGTGAACCAGTTGAATCTGTTTTTTAACAGATTCAACTGTGCCACTTCTCCCTTTAACCTGATCCTTAGTCTGGAGAGAGTTCCACTCCTGTGGAAAACATCATGCGTGGTTCCTGTCCCAAAGACTGTGCACCCCAGCGAGCCCAGCCACTTCAGGCCAGTGGCTTTGACCTCTCACCTTATGAAGACCATGGAAGGATCGTCCTCACCCACCTTCGACACCTGGTGAACAGTGAGATGGACCCCCTGCAGTTTGCTTATCGACCTGGCATTGGTGTGGATGACGCTGTCTACCTGCTGCACAGGTCACTTTCACACCTGGAGCACTGTGAGAGTCATGTTTTTTGATTTCTCCAGTGCTTTCAACACAATCCAACCATCACTGCTCAGGGGGAAACTGGAAGGAGCTGGAGTCGACTGTCACCTGGCTGCATGGACCACCGACTACCTCACAAACAGACCGCAGTATGTGAGGCTCCGCGACTGTGTGTCTGATGTGGTAGTCTGCAGCACGGGAGCTCCACAGGGTACAGTGCTCTCGCCTTTCCTCTTCACACTCTACACATCAGACTTCAGTTATAACACGGACAGCTGCCACCTCCAGAAGTTCTCCGACGATACAGCCATCATTGCACGTGTGGCAGAGGGGAACGATCTGGAGTACAGGAAGGTCATCACCAACTCTGTTACCTGGTGTGAACTGAACCACCTGTGCATCAACGCCAGCAAGACAAAGGAAGTGGTGATCGATTTCAGGAGGAAGCCTCCTCAAACCGCACCGGTGAACATCCAGGGTTTGGACATTGAGATTGTGGAAGAGTACAAATACCTGGGTGTTCACTTAAACAACAAACTGGACTGGACACACAACACAAATGTCCTTTACAAGAAGGGCCAAAGTCGTCTCCATCTGTTGAGGAGACTGAGGTCCTTTGGTGTGTGCAGGTCACTGTTAAAAACTTTTTATGACTCTGTGGTAGCATCGGCGATCTTCTACGCTGTGGTCTGCTGGGGCTGTGGAAGCTCAGAGAGGGACAGGAAGAGACTAAATAAGCTGGTCAAAAGGGCTGGCTCAGTCTTGGACTGTCCTCTGGACTCCATTGAGGAGGTGGGTGAGAGGAGGATGTTAGCCAAGCTGACATCAATCATGGACAATCCCTCTCACCCCCTACATGAGACTGTGGGGGCCTTAAGCAGCTCCTCATCAATAGACTGCTTCACCCACGGTGTAAAAAGGAACGCTACCACAGGTCATTCATTCCAACTGCTGTCAGACTGTTCAACAACAATAACTCTTAATGTAGCACCGTAATCACCATAAGCACCTTCCTATCTTGCACTACTTACCACTTCTACCTCCGCCATCTTGTGCAATTACCCTGTGCAATAATACCGTTTTTTTTTTTTTTTTTACATATTTATATTGTCTTTTCTTTCTATTATTTAAATCTTTTTTTTTAGTATTTTTAAGTCTACTTGTTTAATGTGCCTTGTACTTATTGTATGTCTGTCTATATACATATATACATATATATGTACATATACACACACACACACAGACATACACACATCTATATATATATATATATATATATATACATACATACATACACACACACACATATATATGTATATATATATATATATATATATTATATATGTATAGATAGATAGATAGATAGATAGAGATATATAGATATATATAGATATATGTCACCATATATTGGATGTTTTGTTGTGAACTTGAATGAGTTCATGCTGTGGAGAGTGCACACTGCAGTTACAAAAAAGAGTCACTTTTTTGGTACCCTCTATGACTTCTCTTCTTTTATTTACAGTAAGTTTCCAATTGACTGGTGAAACGAGTTACTGTTACATATATATTGTTAATAAATATTTAAATTTCACAATAAGGCCTTAGTGTAGACGAATAATGGAAATCACTCATGTAGACCATCTTTTTAAATAAGAATTAAAAAATAAATGAGTTATCATGGCATAAAACCAATGATCCTATACTAGACATGTCTAAAAATGACAAAGCAATCTGTGCTAAAAGAAAAAAAACAAAGATTGAGAATTGAATCAAATCGTGACCTTAAAATCGAAAATCAAATTGAATCGAGGATTTGGAGAATCGTGACAACACTATTCCTTAGCCTTTGTCACACAAAGAAAGTAGACAGTGGCCCCAATTGCAGAAGATTGCAAGCAAGCGGATAAATGGCAGAACTGTTATTCAAAATCAACATTAGGAAAAGGTCAACAGAACAGACAACTCAAAAAAAGACTGAACTGACAACTGGAATTAAATACAACCTTAGCTGGCGAGGGGGTGAGGTGCAGGTGGTAAGATAGTCAAAATAACAGGTGAGGGAAATGAGACAAATGACAGGATGAAGGGAGCTGATAGGCTGGGAAAAACACTGGGAACATGGCAAGGCTAAAAAGGTTAATGCAGGGCAAGTGTGGGGGGGAAATCAGCTGGGCAGGAGCACAGGAGGGAAACAGAGCAAAGTGCAAAGACACCACAAAAACCCAGAAAATAAAAGGAGATGTAATGACATGACCATGACAGCCTTCACAGAGTGCTTTAAGTTTTCCAAGCATAACCATGACAACAAAACTTTTCAGTTGTAAAATACAGATATTGTAGGAAGATAAATGCAGTACATTGATAGTGAATACAGATTTTGATTTAGCAGATTCAAAATTAATTGTAAATGAGCATATTCCGTTACAGGGTTGCTATGTTTCACGTCACAGCTCAAAGTGTAAGAGTTTTACAGGTCAAAAAACAACTCAAATGCAAAACACCAGGCAGGCAGGTTGCGGAAACAAAAATCAAGCTCTAATACATAAAGCTGAATCCAAACATCATCAGGGAACACAAACTGAGGAAGCAGACTGAAGCTAATACAAGAACTAGTGATAAACAAAATAAACTAAAACCTAGTACAGTACCAAGAACAATACAGTAAGGTACGGGGAACATGGGCGGGAATACAGAAAGAACATAAGCAGCAAACTAGGGGACAGACGCTGACCACCTGACAACTGAAAGAGGGAAACTGTTGTTGTAAACTTAAGCTTTAACTATAACCAAATATTATAATTAATGTACTCTATGTTGTATAAGTTATAAACTCTGTGTTAAAATCACATTTTAACAGGCAGGGGGTCGACTACATAATACAAAAAGAAAGTTGCTGAAGGGACAGCAACTGCTTGCCTCGCTAAGGGGCCTACAGAATGGCAACAATGGCCAGCAAAGTGTAAAAAAGCGCGTTAAAATATGGCTGAAATAGATTAGAAGATAAAACTGTAAATAGGATGATAATTGTGCAAATAAGGAATACACTTATATATTGATTAATGATTAATTAATGTCTTACTGTCAAGCTTATAGTTTGTAAATAATAACAGTAAATGGATGAAGGAAAGAGCAGTGAAGATAAAGTCACTACAATAGGCCACTGCCGCAAAGGAGGAGATGTAGAAAGACAGGGGATAAGAACACATTTTTGGTTGGAGAGATCCTATAAAAACAAGGAGGTGTAGAGCATTGGCAGGACACACAGCTGATCAATCTGAAGCTTCAGCAGATCTCAAGTTTTTTTTATTTAACTCAAGTGTGAGAGGAATTTCCAGACGTTCAGTGGGCACGAGTAATACATGGGCAGTGGACTCCAAGAATGTTGGCACAAGTGCTGGAGCAGCTGTACAATAACCCAAGTGCAATATCAACAATCACTTTAAATGAAACACTTGGGAACCCAGAAGGATTTGGTGTACCGGGCCGAGACAGAGTGACTGTAGATCCATGGTTGTATAACACCATCAGTCCCAGGAAAGTGAAGTCGGAGACAGCCGACTTTGGCTGCATTACCAAAGTCCCTGAAGAAGACGGGGCAGAAAGGTACAAGCCTGGAGTTGCTGTAGGAAAAATAACTGTGCTGATAAGAACACGGAGATCAGACAGAGAACCAAAAATCCCCGGCTCATTGGTGAGCAGTGCAAGATAAGGTTACATGGGAGCCAAAAAAGGAAGGGAGGACAGCAGAATGTCAGCTCCGGCAGAATTAATAATAAATCACCACCCAGATCAGAAAAAAACTAATCCAGCTCTGCATGAAAACTGGCATGAGAGAACATCAGGAGACCAACAATAGCCAAAGGTAGGCATCTTCAGTATGGCTTGCTGATATTGGTTTAGAGATTAACCCTCTAGGTACCAAAGTCGCATTATTGCGACAGGCAAAATTGCTGAATAAAACAGCCCATATCTTTAAATCTACTGCCTTCTGCTGTTACTGCTTGCTACCACTAGATGGCCACTAGATTCAGCTTCAATCCTGATACCATTTGTGGGTGTGTTTCTATGCAAAATATCTGAGAAAAAAAAAGATTGAAACCCGACACCAGCTGTCAAAGCGGCAGCAGCAGATCGGGAGAGGAGAGAGCAGTGGAGCTGTGGCAGGAGCGTGCTGGACAGATAGAGAGACAGATAGCGATTTTTGTAATAAAAAACAAAATGCCCAGAGGACTTTACAGTGCAGATGAGGTGAGGTGCACAGATCTTTGATAATCGCGATTCTGAAGGGGACGATTTGCCCTCTGATGACAATCGCTCGTCAGAGACGAGTGACTCTGACGATGCTGCAGCTGCACACACTGTCACACAAGCAACACACACTGATCACGGCGAGAGTTACTCCTATCAGATTCCTGTTCATTTACTCTGAGGATGAGAGGATGAAAAAAATCTATGAAAAAATGAAATGAAATGAAAAAAATTCTACTGTGTAAATATGTTCAGAATTCCGTTTTACTGAATTTTACCTGGTTATATACAAATTAGATTAGTAAATTTACTCCAATCAAACTCCTGTTCCTTTATTTTGAGGATGAGATGACAATATATTTTTTTTTTTCTGTGTAAATATGTTCAAAAATCAGTTTTTTGTCACTATGAATATTTTTCTCATTTACACTATGGATTTATCTCTCACCACTTCCAAGCTACAGCCTTTTGAAATCTTATAATCCAAACGGAATATTTTCCTAAATAAACTCTGGCGCCTAGAGGGTTAAACGTGCCAACCGGGTAATTTTTGACCCTAATACCACACAAGGGTTAATTGGAGATTGCATGATTGTACTATCTTGGTGATTTTTGTATGTCAAAACAAAGCTCAGAGTCAAAGATCACACCCAAATTGCAGGCGGAATGCTTGACGTTGGAGGACAGGTTCCCAAGATTCCTTTTCAAATCACAGGTCAGGGTTGGGGGCCGAATAAAAGGATCTCAGGTTTGGACTCATTGAGCTGGAGGAAGTTTTGAGACATCAAGCATTTAATATCAGACAAACAAGCCATAACATGAGAAAAATTATCATTGCCAGTCAGTGGGACAATGAATCTGGGAAGAATGAACTCTGGGCACATGGTTTTGGGTAAGTGAAATCAAACAAAAAAATGCCTTGAAACATATGGGTACTTGGGTTGTTGCTCTGGTCAGGTAGTAACCACGTTAGTTCCAGTCTGAAAGACAAAACAAAAAAACATAGCAAGATTCCCAAAAGTTGTTACAACGGGCTAGGTTTAATTCCAAATGTGACGCGACATTATGAGCAGAGGAATAGATATTTTCAGACAGATATTTTCTCTCTGCAGAATGCAAGTAAACTTTAATAATACAATACAGGACCTTATTATAACTGAACCTGAAAACTGAGGTTTGCATACCAGTATAATATAATTTTATGAAGTTGGCTGCAGGAACCAGTAAGCACATTACTGAATATGCCAGTGGTTCAAAAACTGTGGCGTGGGCCCCACTGGTGTGGCATCGAGACACTGCAGGTGGGGATTGGATGACCATGGGGAAATATAAATGTATACAACTCTGTGTATATTCAGGTGTAGAAATCTGCATATAGACAAACCAGGAAACATGCATTTGCAGTCTTTTCGTCAGATTTATAAAACCCCAAGTATGTCTGTTCCCACGTGTATTTTCCTCAAACATCTCAATCAAACTGAAATTTTACGCACGAGCACAGGCACAGGCACAGGCACGAGCACGAGCTGTCTGACCATCCCCACAATTTACTATAAATGGCTCTAAACATGCCTTCAATTTCCTGATTTGCATATAAAGGGCCAGAATTTAGTTTGGTGTTGAGGAGAAACGTCGGAAGCAAAGAAGCAGTTGAAGAACAGGAAGCGTAATTCTAACGCGACCGTGAACTTGATGTAATGATTGATCAAACTGACAGATAAAAGAGAGTATTATTTGGGGGCTTCAGTGCTGGCATTAGCAACAAAATGAAGCAAGTGAAATAGCAGAAAGTGACAGAAGTGGTGAACGTCGTCAGTTCAGAGCCACAGACTTTGGAGAAGTAAAAAAAAAGTGGTCTGATTTCAAGAGAGGCCAAGAAGTGCATATCTGCGCACAAAGAGAGGGTGTAAGCTACTGTAGGAGGAGAGGGGATCCTGGCGCTCTCCCCTCTTGATGAGCAGTTATCATCCTGGGCCAGAACATCAGTATGGTCTTTGACAATTCGCTCAAACCTAAATTTCGCATTGGCAATGTACTTTAGCAACGCCAAAGCAGCTAATCTATCATGTGGCACGGCCATTATGCACGGCTACAGCCCTTTAGTGCCAGTTACACCTGAGGGATTCTTACTCCCCCCCCCCAAAAAAACCAGGCCATAATGACTATAATGTTATATTAAAATGTTAATGTTGAAAAATTTGGGATGCACTAGGCTATCTGTTTCAGCCTCATAAATGCCCATTGAAAATGAATGCATTTTAGTACAATGCAAATACATTAAAGAACCATATATGTATACTACTGAGCATTAACATCTGTGACATTTTGCTTGAGTTCTCTTGAGTCTCTGCCACGGACATCTTTGTACTAGGCTACATACATAAAGTCTGCTATGTCCTTGCTGGAGTGTGACGTGATTTGTGTCATGTGCAGGGGCGATGGATCGCGTACAAACCAATAGGGTGTCGGACAGGGTTGGAATTTTGTCATTTTAGGGGCAAGGCCATTTGTCTTCCCTTTTTTCGGGGGGGGGGGGGGGGGCACCAAAGCGACATGACAGGGCACAAAGGCCATTGAGTAAAATTGATGGTTTTACCTTTCAGATTGATACCATAACATCCTAATTTATAGTAAGACATGGATTATGTATTAAAACATTTTTTAATACCAATATCAAGTTAATGTTACATTAGAAAACAGTTTTTGTAAAAGTACATCCAAAAAGAATGTAAAAGAGTGTAATTCACACAGAAAGCCGGCGCCGCTGCTCCAAAAGAGGCGTGACGATACACGTCATGATGATGACGTGTATTTTTTCCAAAGTGTTTCCCCCGGTGTTCTCCTGTTAATCTAAACATGTACCTGCTGACTGTTTATAATCATATGGATGCTGTTATAATGTGTTGTGATTGAGATCCTGACCCACCAAACATCCTGGAAAGTGACAAAGTTACGTTTTTCTCTTAATTACATAATTACATAATCACCATCAGTAAACGGGACACTGTCTGACTCTATCACTTGTGGGGAGGGAGGCTGTTTGTGGGGGAAAGTTCACTGAAGTCTTCACCGCGACAAACAGTTGGCGAGTTAAAGTGTTTTGCCGGGGACAGATGCTGTTTTTCGGGCAGAAATGTGACGAAGAGTCGGTCGGAGAGACACTTCTCCACGAATAACTGCGGTATTTTTTTCCTCATATAAGTCGCCAAAGACACGACCAGTTACTACGTTACTGTTGTTTAGTCCTGTAACGTTGCTTTGTGGGACATTTATCTATATTTTGTTCGGTGAAGGATCTGTACAGTTATCAGACAGTGAACACCAGACCGACATGCCCCCACTCCGCGCCGCCGGCTTATCCGTTCACACTGGTTCGGTTCGCCAATACTGTGCCTTTCCGGAGGCGCATCAGAGGCGTAGCGAAATTTCACGAGTAACAAGGCTATTTTTAAGATGTAAGGAGTAGAAAGTACAGATAATTGCATGAAAATGTAAGGAGTAGAAGTAAAAAGTCGGCTGAAAAATAATTACTCCGGTAAAGTATAGATACCCCGAATTTCTACTTAAGTAAGGTAACGAAGTATTTGTACTTCGTTACTTGACACCTCTGGGTATGCATGGTGTTAAAGATGTGTACCAGTACGTACATTTTCACACTCCGGGGAAAATTTATACATTTGGAAATCTGCGTGCAAAGTCATGGTGTAAAAGACGATTTTTATACATTTTGAAAACTGCATGGAAAGTGGCATAAGTACATTTTTTGTGTGTACGCATGGTTTATACATTTGGCCCCTGGAGTGTCAACCAAATGCGTAAACTTTGCGATTATCTCTTGGACTGGCATCGTACCATTTGCTCTGATACATTGCGCCCTATGGATGGCGGTCTCTAGCATGTGTTGGCCAACCTGGGATAGTGGCCAGATGTTGTTTTTCAGCCAGCTAACCCTAACCCCAGCAGATCCACCTTTAAAATGGAGAGCTCAAGTAAGAAGAGTTTACTTTGTGGTAAAAGGCATAGAGTATGAGTCACATACACTCTTAAATACGTCAACATAAAATGGATTATGGAAGGGTGAGACATCATGCTTTAACTGGCAAAATGACTTTTGTGGCACCTGTGGAGTTAAATTCCCCTGCCTGCAGTAGCCTTTTTTGGACATTGCGGAGGTGCACTTCGAGAAACGCTGTCGCAGGTTTTTGAGTCCTTCCTGGGGTGAACCATGTGTCCTAAAGTTGGGAGAGTATACAGAAAAGACTTTTAAAAAACACATTAGGAAATGAAAGAATCAGCATAAACCCTGAAATGAAGAGTTGTCTGTAATGGTTAATATTATCAACTGGTTAATATTCAGTTGAGCCATCAGCGGACTGCTAAGTGCTTGCCTCACACGTGTCCAGCACAAAAAGCTCAAACTCCCTGTGTGTGATGTTGTCTTCCTAAAGATGATCAGATTGTGATAGTAGGACTTTGCTTTGTGTTGTGCTTTCATGAGATGAGATACAGAAATGGAGTAGAGCATTCTATTGTGGTGAAAGCTTGATGGTAATTTACAGTAAATTACGTTTTGCTGTGTGTCACTTCCTGTTTGCTGTGTGTTTTGGTTCTTGGATTATTGACTATTTTTAGGTTTTCAACAACTGAGTTTTGCATTATGGACATTGGACTACCTGCTGAGACCACCGGTTTGACCCCTGGCTGATTTAAGACTAAGATTTTTGGACTGAAACTTCACTAGCTAGTGGCTGGAGAGCTAACTAGCAACTTGCCTACCTGGAGAGCAGAGTGGCTGACTTCCAGTACACCAGAGTAAACAATGTGATCATTACCGGGCTCCAAATTAAACCCTGGACATATGCTCGGGTGGTGACCGCTGACAATGGGGGGAGCTGCGAGAAATGGATGCTGACTCAACTGAACAACAGGTGGCTGCCTTCCTCCACTCCAAGGGGATTAAAGTGGACTGCTACAACATCGAGGCATGTCACCCTCTTCCCTGAAAAAATACCAACCATAAACCAACCATCATAGTAAGGTTTGTCAACAGAAAACACAAAACCGCTCTGTTAAAACAAGGAAGGAAACTCAAAGGAACAAACATCTTCATAAATGAACATCTGATCAGGATAAACTGGAACTTTTGAACATTTGAATACTCTGACTACTCTGTTACAGATCAGTGTTTCCCGTGTGCCCCCCCCCCCCCATACCGTTGTATGGGGGGGGGGGGGGGGGGGGGGGGGGCGCCCCGCCCCCCCAACGTGACCCCACGCCCCCCCTGAAAGTCAAGTTAATTTCATTTATATCACCAAATCAAATATCCTATAGAACAGGTCTGGGCCGTGTTCTTTTAATAAATAATGATGTTATTGATCTAATTTAAGTGAGGATATTTCATTTCATTTTTTTCATCGTCGTGCATCTATGCTTCTCCTCCGCTCTCTGTTTTACGATGGGCGGAGCTTCCCACCGGCGTACACACAAACAAACAGGTGAACACACACCTACAGACAGACACGGAGAGAAGAGGACAACATGTCGCGTCGACCCCCACTGCCTGAAAAAAAGGCGAAAATATCCACGTTTTTTAAGCACACTCAAAGTGATTCTGGTGAGGCAAACGTTAGCTCTGCTGCTAGTAGTAGCGAGAGTATCTCTGCCGCTGCTGGTTCAAGCACAGAGCAGAGTACATCCATGGAGCAGAGCAGTAGCCCACCTGCTTCACCCCCTCCCCCCGACAAGCAGCACAAGTCCAGTCACCATAGGTTGACAGGGTTCGACCCAACTTGGCTGTCAGAGAGGAAGTATTCCTCCTGGACGTACAAAACTGATATTGGTAAGTACGCAAAAAAAGAGAAACAAATAAAACACAGATGGATAAATAAACAAAAGTAGATTAATAATTGTAAATATTAAAAAATTAAAATGAACTGTCAGCCTGTTTGGCCTGCTGCTCCCGCATGTTTTCAAAAATAAGTCAGAAAGTACTTTTCATATGCGGCCATTTCAATATTGATCTGTTGAAGCCAAATAAAAATAAAAGACTAAAGAATTTATCAACACAATGTGCAGTATGGGCCTATTTCCAAAATATACTACACCCAGTTGAGTAACATCCCACTGTGCCACTTTAATAGTGCGACTATTAATCAACGATATTAGTGACTATCTACCAGTTTTTACAGTCTATGACATTAAATACAAAAAAGATCAGCTAGGCAAGAATCCCGAACACAGACGAATGAGGACAGAGGAATCAATGAACGCACAAAAACACGATTTACTGGCACAAAATTGGGAAACAGGATATTAACAGTGCAAATGAAACCTTCTTAAGAATATTCAGATCATTGTATGATAACACAATTGTCCCATAAAACAATATTGCAGAAAAAGTAGATATAGAGATCATCCACGGATCACCAGGGGATTAAAAAACGCCTACAAGAAGAAAAATACAAGGGGCAGAAAATAAATACCAAAAGTATAAGAATAAGTAAACTTTTATTATCGGGAGATGTATGAAGGACTACTACAGTAAAATAATAGATGGTAAAAAATAATGTTAAAGGAATATGGAATATATTAAATAGTATTATTAAAAATGGTTTTAAACAAATAAGTTATCCTCAGTATTTTATTGATAATGATATTGAAAATTATGATATGGACAATGTGGTAAATAGCTTTTTTGTGAATGTTGGACAAAAATCCCTGATCCACCGGTGACAACTGCAGAAATTAATAATAATTATATAGAAAAGAATCCCAGATCTATGTTTTTTACAGCAGTGGAAGAGATAGAAAATATAGTTTTATAGGTTTGGGGGCAGCTGTAGTAATTATGCTGTAATTATTCAGAGGACAATGACATGTTTCTAAGACATCAAAATGTGGTTCTCACACACAAAGTGATCTGAGCCCTTGTATGACACCTGGTGACTATATCTGTAACATACAAAAAAAGAAATCTGTCTGATACTGATACTGTTCAATGACTGGAAGTCCAGGAAAGTACATGTTCTGTTTTATAGTGACGACAGTGACATACAGTATGACACACTGTGTTGAACAAGCTGACTGCTGTGTGAGACTTATCACATTTGCTTTGTGTGGGTTCATTATGGTGTGGTTAGTAACTTTACTTACACATAGCCTGTGCCATGGGAGTCCCTCTGACATGGAAACTGATCCACTATCGATAAGGCCAGCATTGCCTTCATACCTGAAGTTAGACCTAACAACAGGCATTTTATTTGCATTTGTTAATGCTACCATGGAACCAAAAATATTAATTACAATTGAGTAATATAGTAGCTTTTTAAAAACCCTGAATGTGGTACCACACCCTAGATTACCTTGATGAGGAGTATGGTTTGGAACCCTGATGTTAACATTGGTAAAAACATACCCACACTAGTCAAAAATAGGCTTAAAGCTATAGTTGGTAATCCTGTTCAGAAACACTTTTTGTTTTACTGGGTGAAATGGTCCTTCCATCCTGAGAGTAGTCGATATATAATGGGTTCAGAAAAAGGAACGAAAAAAATCAGACCTCTGTGGCAGCTGCAGGCCTGTAAAAACTCTGACCAATCCCTGCCATTCGGTCCGAGTGGAAAGAACCAATCAGATGCCTCCATGTCTCGTCCTGCCTGCGCCCCCCTCTGTCCCTCCCTCTTCCCTGCATGCACTCATCATGTGTCAAACATCAAGAAGAAGAAGAAGAAGAAGGAAATATTCAGCACACTCTATACCGAGGAGAGAAAAATGGCAGAGAAAATGTAGCCAAAAGACTTAGACTTAGACTTAGACTTAGACAGCCTTTATTGTCATTCAGTGAGCAACAAGTGAACACAGAACAAAATTTTGTTTTCAGAGGCTCAGCATAGAATTAAAATATGAAGTATATCAAAAAAAATACCACAATAAGAATAATAAATATTGAAAACAGAAAGATATTGAAAGTACAAATTATTGAAAGTGACATTGTTGGGTTAGTAAGTGCAAATATTTTGAGGAAACAAGATATCCAGAATAGACGACAATTTGTCACTTAGAGTTCAGCCGTCTGATGACATGGGGGGAAAAGCTGTTATAGAGCCTTGTGGTCCTGCACCTAATGCTGCAGAACCTCTTTCCAGTGGCCAGCATGGAAAACAGTCCATGATGAGGGTGGGAGGAGTCTCTGATAATATTCCCAGCTCGGGACATGCAGTACTTGGGAGCAATGACCTGAATGGAGGGGAGAGAAGTCCCAATGATCTTCTCCGCTGTCCTCACCACTCTCCTCACATTCCTCCAATCAGAGGCTTTGCAGCTTCCACACCACATGGAGATGAAGCTGGTCAGGATGCTCTCTATGGTGCTCCTGTCGAATGTAGTGAGGATGGGCGGGGGCAGGAGGGCTCTCCTCATCCTTCGCAGGAAGTGCAGATGCTGCTGTGCCTTCTTGACCAGTGCCGTAGTATTCACAGACCAGGTAAGGTTGTCTGTGATGTGCACCCCTAGGAACTTGGTGCTGCTAACCACCTCCACAGCCGAGTTGTTAATGAGAAGTGGAGCATGGCAGGGCTGCTTCTTCCTGAAGTCGACAATGATCTCTTTGGTTTTGTCCATGTTCAGGATCAAATTGTTTTTGCTACACCAGCCCACCAGCCCACCTCCCTGTAAGCCAGGTCGTGGTCATCCCTGATGAGGCCCACCACTGTTTTGTCATCCACAAACTTCACAATGTGGTTGGTGGTAGCCCTTGGGACGCAGTCGTGAGTCATCAGAGTGAACAGCAGGGGGCTCAAGACACAGCCTTGAGGGGAGCCTGTGTTGAGGGTGATGACACTGGAGGTATTCTGACCAACCCGCACTGACTGTGGTCTCTCAGTGAGGAAGTCCAGCAGCCAGTTGCACAGGGGGGTGCTGAAGCCCAGGGGTCCCAGTTTGTCTACCAGATGCTGTGGAATGAGGGTATTAAACACTGAACTGAAGTCCAGGAACAGCATCCGAACATGAGCGTTTTTCTCCTCCAGGTGTGCAAGGCTCAAGTGAAGAGCGGTGGAGATGGCATCCTCAGTAGAGCGGTTTGGCCGGTAGGCAAACTGGAAGGGGTCAAACGTGGCAGGGAGTCTGGAGGTGATGTGCTCCTTTACCAGCCTTTCAAGGCACTTCATCATAATAGGAGTAGGTGCAATGGGCCGGTAGTCATTGAGTGATAAGATTTGAGGTTTCTTTGGCACTGGGATAATGGAGGCAGTTTTGAAACATAATGGGACTTTGGCTTGATCCAGTGAGGTGTTAAAAATGTCTGTTAGGACACAAGCCAGCTGATCTGCTCATTCCCTGAGCACCCGCCCAGGTATGTTGTCAGGGCCTTCTGTGAGTTGACACTCCTCAGAGACCTTCACACCTCAGCTTTGTCAAGCAACAAAGATGACTTTGGATAAAACCCGAGGGAAAAGCAGGGTCAACATCGGTTCAGCTTTTGAACGGTGGAGACAACTGAGGGAGCTGAAGGGCCTAAGGAGTGATGCAGAGGTTGCTGTCTTTCTGTTGGACAGGTAATAATTTGTTTTGCTTTGGGGGGATTTGTTATTTTCATGAAATATGTAACGTTAGCCAACTTAGCTACTTTTGTAGCTCGTATTATCCCAATGCTAACATTAGCTTCTCTGTCGGTGTAAGCCAGTAATGTTACAGGTCGTCGGTACATACTGCTTATCTAACTTATAGGATCTGTGCTTCCTGCATGGAGCATTGAACGTTTGTACTCGACGCACCTCATGCTGGCCCCTGATTAGGGGGCGCTCGTATTGAAGAGGTTATAGAATATGACATTTTGATCATAATGCACAGCCATAGTCGCCAGTGTCTGCATTATAATTGTGATAAAATGACTTTGGTATATTGGCTTTGAACGGGACATTTTACAACTGTGGTGATGTAGCATATTTGTGTTTTTGTAGCCATGAGAAGGATCCATCAATTTCCACGCCGTCGAAACACAGATTGATGAAACCCCCTCCCCCACCTGTTTCAACTATTGTTTCTGAGTCTCTGTCCGACCGGTGAGTTTAACTTGCTGCTGCTATGAACATGGCTTGGACCACCGTTGTCTTTGGTGGGATATATCCATGTTTAAACATCTATCTTTTATATCTAGCTTGTTTGTTTTATGTGTGTGATGAGAATTTTGTACTTCATGTAGAGGAATGTGAATTGACGTTTACACAGCCCTATTTAGAGAGACTGTTAAATGTGAACTGTGACCTGTAACTGGTGACCTCTTTTATGACCTTGTTTTATGACTTGTTTTATGTTGTTTTATGACCTATGTAAGGTACTGCGTAATCACTGAAGGTAAACACTCTCTTCTCTGCAGGAGGGCAAGAATGAGCAGCTGTTAGAGTGAAAACACACCCACAGAGACAGATATAAGCCAAGCATTGCTCTTCTGATATTGAGTCTTCACTTTGTAACTGACCTGTGTGTTGCTCTGTGAATGCTCCTCTTGTACAAGATTAAAACCCTTGTTTGAACTTTGAGCTGACTCCGATCTCCTTCCTCCAGTTCTAAATTAACGCAGAATTATTTTAACAATGTGCATTAAAGTGCTCCTTGACAGATACTTCAGAAAAAATATTATTGCACATACAATACATGTTATCAGTGATAGCTGTGCCAAATCTATATGCAGACAGTGGGTAAATGTCAGTGAGTGTGCAGTGTGTGTATGTACTTGTATATCTGGGGGAAAAGTGAAGTCTACTGGCTGGTGTGGTGGGGGCAAGGAAAGTTGATTAGATCTTTTGATAAGTCTGATGGCCTGAGGATAAAACCTGTCCTTCACCTTAGGAGGTCCAGCACATCACACAGAGTCGGTAACATCATGAAAGACTCCACCAACCACCAACACTAAAAGAAAACCCAGTTACAATAAGTTGTACCTCTACCTTTGTGGGGTGTTGGTGGAGTAATTGATCATGTTACAGGCTCGTCTATGGACTGTCCTCTGGTAGATGCTATGCAGAGAGGATAGGGGCAAACTGAGGATCTTCTCAACAGTTTTTATCAATCTTCAGGCTTTTTCGATCCGTCAAAACATCTTCTCATCAATTGCCAAACCCAAGACTTCTATTTCTACATATCAACAGTCCTGTGTTGCATCCTTGATGAATGAAGAAACATTTTATGTTGATGCTGACAATATTATATAATTTTGTAATCTTCAAAGAGATGATGACTTCTCAGTAGCTGGGGTTCAGGAGTTAAACATTAGCTACCCACAGGAGACAGCTCTCCAGCAATTGGATGCAAGGTATGTTATGGTAGTAAGATGATTTTGTCCAATTATTTCCCAAATAAAATTTAGAGTAAATTCATGTTCTGTGCATTATTTCAGCAACATGTGGTGATGTAATATTCCCTCATTTTTGTGTGTGTTTTTTTTCTGTCTTTTTAGCATGTCGTCACTGGACCTAAACGTTGATGTTGATGCAGATGAATTTAATGATATTCGAAACTCTATGTAAGTTGCTGTGTGGAGTGCAGAGATTTTTTTACATTTCTGTTTGTGGAAAATTGTATTCATTGTGTGAATTATTATATTAATTTCTCTGAATTTCTTCTTTTTTCTATAGCATTGAGTCAGCAGTCTGTGTCATCATTAGAGGAAGATGTAACCAGGGAAGTGGACTCAGATGATGATGACAGTGATGATGCAGATTTTAGGCCTCATATTTGTGTTAGGTAGGTTCAATACCCTCTGGCTCCACTTACAGTCAAGTTTTTGTGTTTTGTTTTTTATTTCTCATAGCTGTTCTTATTACAACAGGACTGGTGGTGCTCAGAAGACTCCAATTTGCTTGGAATCACTTCAAGAAATCAGCATGGAGGACAGCATGATGCTCCAGATAACGCCCCAGATCAAACTATGGCAGACATGCCAACACTCTCAGAAGCAGCAAAAGTCATGGTTGAGGATGACATAATTGGCCATCCTGCATCCATTGCATATCATGACAGCCTGAAGCAGCTTGCCAAGTATCTCCTTCTCCCTGTCAGCGTGTGTTCGGCCAAGGACCCAAACAGGAGGGTAGAGTACCGGGCACCTGGACCATTCTAAATCAATATCAGGTCCAGGGGAACAGCTGCTGTCATTGAATGGGTGAGTCTTTATTTAGCATAAAAGATTATTTCGTATTTTAGGACTGTTTTTTTTTTTTTACCCTGTAACACCAACCCTATTTTCTGGATCAACTCTAACATGCACAAATGGAAAAGCTTATAACATAAGTGCTTTGTGTCATTGTGTCATTGTAGTGATTGTAATGTGCTGTCTTTCTCCACCTGCTTTTTTCCAGATGTGTCCTCGTGGTCACACTGTTTGGAAGTGGGCTTCCCAGCCCATGTTGAAATATGGGATGCTAGTTGGAGACTTTATGCTTTCCAGTATTATCCTGCTGTCGGGCAACAACTACGGCAAGATCTCACTACTGTTCAAGTTTATGAAGATGGGGATGGTGGAGAGGTCGACATTCTTCAGGATCCAGGACTCCTACTGTGTGGACACTATAAAGGAGTTCTGGGATGAGAAGAGAGCCACAGTCATCACCGAACTCAAGTCAAAACAGCCTTTCGTAGCCCTGGGTGAGTTTGAGACACACATGCGCGCGCGCGCACACACACACACACACACACACACACACACAAGCGCACATGTATACTTCATAATATGCACCATATAATCTAAATGTATTTATTCCCAAGAGATGGTATTGGCAAGGCAGATGCCTATTGATACTAAGACCAAAAACTAAAAAGTAAAAAAAAAAAAAGGTTGAGTGTAGACATAAAAGAGTAGGATAAAGTATATAATGTTTTATCTGAGGATTTTATTTGTAATATATGAAGTGCTGGACAGACATATTGCACAGTGGTTTTTCATGCAGTTAGATCAGCATAAAATGACAAATTTGGGACAATGTTCTTATCACATTTCCTCTATTTTTGTTCTAATTTATTTTCAAAGGAGATGCTCACATGGACAGTCCTGGATTCTGTGCGCAGTATTGTACGTATACTGCCATGGACAATGAATCCAAACAGATAATCTGCATGGTCAACATCGATAAGCGTGAGACCATGCGGAATTCTGCCATCATGGAGGAGGGCTTCATGCGAGCATTTGAGACACTACGTGAAGAACTCAACATTGAGGAATTCCTCACGGAGGCTCATTCACAAATATCAGCCCTCTTCAGTAAGTTTATTATTGTATTTTGCTTTAGGAGATTGTTTCAGCAATCCAACTGCATAGAGTCCCATGCCACAATCATCACTTTATTATGACTGGACAATGATTTGGATTACGACTTAGCATATATCCTCTATGACTTTTTTGTCCTACAGACAACAAAGGGAAATATAAAGATTGTGGCATCCGACACACCCTGGACATGTAGCATGGGTCCAAAAGTTTGGGGAAAAGAATTCATGCAGTAAGTTCATGATCTCTCTGTAGATAGATATAGCTTGATTTTTAAAAAATCATCTACGTCAATTTTCTTCTCATAAACCTGTTTGACATCCCAAAAATGTATTTGTGCTACAATGTCAAGGCAGGACAGCAAAGGGGGTGCACCATCCTTCAGATGTGGAGTAAGGATATCTGCAACCACTTCTGGTATTCCTGCAAGACTGCAGATACATATGAAGACTTCTTTGTAAGTATTATCAAAATTCATCTATCTAGGCCAGACTTTATTGCTGAATAGTTATTGGGCAAAATTGGCTTCTATTCATATTGACCACATTATTCACAACACGTGTAATTTTTTTTCCATAGGACAGGTGGGCTGTACTACTTCACCATGTGACAGGAGAACATGTGTGGGCCCTTGGTGCCTGTCAGCATGGTCCCTTAGTGGAGGACAGAGAGAAGGAGTGGATCCAGAAGGGTTCTGTGGCACACCAGAGACTGACAGAAGTAGTTCTAGATGCATGCTGGCTAAAGAGTGTACACAAATATCTACATTTTAGGTATGTCAGCATAGGTCTATGTTTAACTTACTGTTTTCCCCTATGCAAATATTTTACTGTACTTCGGAATTTCTCCTGCTATGTCTTCATTTGTATTACCAGAGTATAAAGCAATTGTATCTTTCCTCTGTGCTCACAGGTCAACTGCAGAGTTGGAGTCCTTCCACAATCACATTCTAATGTATGCCAGCAAACGCTTCTACTTTTCGCCGCCTGTGTACGCTGCCCGAGTCATGCTGGCTAGCCTGGACTACAACCATCACGTTGACAGACCAGCCAAGAGAAGGGCGGATGGCTCTGTTCAGAATGTTTAATTTTATGTGGAAAAACGAAATACTGTACATTGTAAGGTAATATGAATGTATCACTAAGCTTATAATCTTTTCTCTTATGGCAGATACAGCAAGGTGTACAATAAAAAGTCCAGGAAGTGGAGCCTTTACACACAAAAGGTGGAAAAGGACTAAAGTTACATTGTGGACCTCCAAAGTGGGATTCTGCGGCGCAGGTTGTCCGCTACTGGGGGTTTGCCACGGACCGCAAGAAAGAGGCCTGACGGTCCGTCAACATGGACTTCTGTCAGGTGTCCCTGCTCCATCAACGCAGGAGCTTTTGCAGAGTCAACTCAGCAGAGGGCTAGGTGAGTTTTCTTACAATATTGTAGCTTGATCATGAAGTGCTAACATACTTATGTGCAAAAGGTAATTTAAAAAATCCAAATCATAACTTATGATCTAAAATAGTTATCTAAACAAAGCCAAGGATAAACCACTTAGAAAACTGTCATAAATGTTTGTTACTGTGTGAAATGGAAACAAAGTTGTAAGTGTTGTCATTCATTGTGTGTCTCTGAAATGCAGTAATTATTGTCAGATGTGTAATTGTGATATTCTTCCTAAAGGTAAATCACTGCCAAAGGACTAGATCGACACAGCTGACAATGACGCCTCATGCAAAGCCTTACCTGTAAGCCATCCCTGGACACGACTTTTCTTTTGTGTAAATACAGATTGTTTATGACACTCAGAGGTGGCAAAAGTACAGATACTTGTGTAAAAAAGTATTTCTGTTAGGTATATATTTTTTTTAAATAAAACAATAAAAAGTGGTATACCACATTCGTTGTCATTATTTATTTAGCATGTAAGGAGGTGGCAAATGTAATAGCTTGTTTATGCTGAAATAGTAAAGGAAAGGCATTTGTTATTTTCAAATGTTTATTCAAACCTGACAAAATATAAATAACAATAAAAAAACAGAACTTTGGACTGTACAGACTGTACACCTCAGTGCAAATTTTACAGGAACAGAATGTAAAGCAGTACACAGTATAAACTGCAGGGCTCAAGAGTGAATGCTATTTATTGCATCGTGCTTACACCCTACTAGGGATCAGCCTGGACATCATTCCAGATCCTTCTGGCAAGTCGCAAGACCCACTCCTGCAAAATGTATACTTCCAGGTGAGGCAGTATGGAAATGCAGGAGTCCTGTTGTTGCCCACAGCACTTTCTTTCTACATCTGTGGGCATCTCATAGCAGTTTTGGCACACACACCAAGTGGGTTGACCCGGAGCTGGAGGGCCTGGTGGAGGAGCATCTCCTGATGTTGAAATGTGGAGGAGATCAAACATGAGGCTTGGGTCCCTTGTCAGGCAGATCTGCAGCAACTGATGGAATTCTTCCAAGCTCTTTTTTTTTAACAGAGCTTTATTGTCCTCTAAGAGGAATTTTGTGTCCACAGTACATGCCAGGTCATCATTTATAGTTATTGGTGATGTTGAGGTCCGAAAAATATGAAATAAAAATAACCTGCTCATCTGCAATTCTTTGAGCTTGCAGATTCTCCACTCGCAGAATGTCCTCATGTCGAAGTTTTTCTCCAGTCGTAGTCCGGCTTGCTCCCTGTCCTCTACCTCGACTTACTCAGCTTCTACCTGGTGCACCCCCTCTCGCACGGCCTCCTCTTGCTCGAGCACAACCTCGGGCCTGTCCCCTTTGACCTGAAGACGTGCTCGGCTCCGGACTGTAGGTAGGATCAGAGCCAATGCTCTCGCGGTGGAAGCTCTAACAAGCAAAAAAACACAAAATTCACATTTGTCAGTGATGGTAACAGAAAAAAAAAAGTTACATTGTTACAATGTAATTTAGCTGATGCTTTTATCCAAAGTGACGTACATTTGAGAGTTCATACAACGCAAAACATGTAACGTTAGTATTGCTGAAATAACATGCTAGCTTGAAAGCTGTGAGTACTAACAATAGCCATCCTGGTCTGCAGAGACATACTACTGTGCTTTTATTTACATTCAGCTTAGAGGAGGTGCCGCTTTCAAATCTTGCTAGCTCTCCAACATTACCAACTATAGCTTTAATCTGTGTGTGAGAAATATTCATTCATTCAAGTAGGTGGGACACAAGTGGGGGGTTTGAGGAAGTCGTGCTATGCGGGGTCGAGGTGAAGTCTGAACAAGTGAGTCTTGAGTCTATTGTGGAAGATGGCAAGTGATTCTGCTGTCCTGACATTGGTTGGAAGTTCGTTCCACCACTGAGGCGCCAGAACAGAGAAGAGTCGCGACTTCGCTAAGAGACCATTTGCTCTCAGTGATGATGGTACCAGCCAGCCAGTTGATGTAGTAGAGCAAAGTGCTCGCGCTGGGGCGTGTGGTCTGACCAGTGTTTGGAGGTAGATGGGTGCAGTTCCATTGACGGCCTTGAAGGCCAGCACCATCATCTTGAATCAGATGCAGGCCACAACAGGAAGCCAGTGGAGGTAGCGGAGGAGGGGGGATCACATGGAAATTTGGGTAGATTGAAAACGAGTCATGCTGCAGCGTTCTGGATATGTTGCAACATATCCAGTGCCCAGCGCTTGGACCAGATCCTGCGGATGTTGTAGAGGGCAAATCTGCAGGATCGGGCTACCACGTACCTAGTACCGGTGAAATCTTCTCCGGTTTGATGTCCTGACTGGGATTGGGTGGGACTCGTGGCTGTGATCTGTGGTGGACAGTGAGTTACTTGGACTCCCTCGATGGACTCCCACAGAGAGACTCCCTAAGTCTTTGTTCGGCTGTCCTGATACTGCAGCTGACGCTGTAGTGACTAGCCCATATGTGCTAGATTTACCTCATGTAGGTCTAGCTCCACCCTTCAATCAAGCCTATTCACCACACCTGACTTGGCTGAAACTCACTGATAGCCACTCAGCTTAAACAGTTTCACAAGAATTGACACAAAAAGTACCTAGACAAGATTAAATATTTCAACTAACTCTCCTCACAGAATGCCTAAACACTGGATCTACAATTTATTCTTACTCACCAGCAGTAGTTCACAGCTTCTTTCCCCTAGACAAAATGTAACTGAACAACAGAGTACTGGATGCTTCTTTTATGCAGGCTTAGCTCTGCCCTGCAATCAAGCCTATTCATCACACCTGACTTGGCTGAAACCCTTGTACTCCAAGATGGCAAATGGCAAAAAAACAATAGTTCCCTCAAACCCACTTTTCACCTTCCCAAAATTATCTGTGGTACCAAGGAGTGTTGTGCATCCCAGCCCAACTTCAAAGTCATGGGTGGACATCTGACCAGACAGCAGGGTGTAGCACACCCTTATTTAATGTCTGCAGGCCTGGGTTTTACAAATATTCTGCAACTGCCGTTCACATGGTTTACCCATTTGAAAACCCATGCTTCGCCTCAAAGCGGACCAAGTGGACCAGAAGTGAACTATAGGCCCAAGTTTCCTGATGGCTCAAGGATAATGAAGCACAAAATGGTGTTTGGCTTAAAGTGTCTGTCTGGGTAGAGCTCTAAACAAAGACAGTGATGTTCTTGAATCAGATTCCCCCAAAAAATAACTGCCCATTGTGTCAATTCAGGAGAAAAGATCAACTCCATACAGCAAAGCAATGCAAGGAGCAATACCCTATGTTGGGTTCCCTCTGAAACCAAATCCCCTATCATTAGCGGCAGCATTCTTAGTAGAATGTGTTGCCGTTTGCCTGAATTTTAAAGAACCGGGGTTTGAGCCTGGGCCTTATTGTGGCCATCAAAAAACCCACAATTGAAGCTGGTCAGTCTGTAGTTCAGCTGCTGATCAGTCAGAGACTTTACGCTGGACGGATACTCTCATGGCAACATTTAATGCTGAAATACATAAAACCAAGCTTATGGACTGAGGTATTCGAGCCCAGTGGATTGACCATCTCACAATCATCACCGTAAAGTACCAGTGGAATAGAGAACTTTTTAGAAAAAAGGTGACTAGTTCAGAAGAGTGTGCCATTTCTAAAATCCTCAAGGGCTGTAGTTTCAAGCTTTCGCCACTCAAAGATTTTTTCCAATGTTTCTGGACTTGAAAATAAGCTTCAACATAGGTTTCAGGGGAACATACTGGAAGGTGTTCCTGACTGCCACTTGTTTGACAGTCCCCGTCTCTTGATTGATTTGTTATGCAAAGGAGAAGCCAGGGACAGGTACTGCCTCTGGCTGTATGAAGTATCCAGACTTGGTGAAATACGTCATTTGCCTGTATTCTGATTCAAAGCCCTGAAATGGTTCGGCTGCTAATGCAAACTGCTCTAGCAGTTCTTGTCCTTTTGGTGTCTGAGTGGTCTCTCGCTCTTAAAAAAGAGACTGTTTTTCTCTTTAGACTACCAACTATATCTCTGATTAGATTAGATGTGTGTTCAACAACATCTCTAATCCCACCGAATGTCTGTGAAGATTTGGATTTTAACCTAGCGTAGAAGAGTGTAACACTGTCTTTTATGTTGTCCTCCAACTCATCCCATTCCTCAACTTAAGTCTCAGTACATTCCACCTCAAATAACACATTGCATTGTGGATCTTCTGACCTTTTTATGTTGTCCTCCCCTAACTCATCCCATTCCTCCACTGAACTCTCTTTACATTCCACCTTGCATAACACATTGCATAGTGGATCATCTGACCTGTCAAGTAGTTCAACTAAACAACTGCCCTCTGTTCAAGCTTCAAACTCAATAGCATCCCTGGCAGGTGTCTCCTAACAATCTGATGTGATTAAATGAACAATGGCAACCAACTTGAGCAGTCTGAAAATAAGTTGAGGTGGAGTATAAATTATGTGTCACTATTAGATGGGCAAAAAAATTGTATTATGTCATGGTCTACAGATATTCTACATTTCTTGTACACATAACTCATTTTGTCTTCAACTATGACCCAAGGTGTATCTCAAGCAACCTTTTTAGGTGACTTTGAAATTTCTGGCATGGCCCAAGGAGAGGTATCAGTGAGGTAAAGCTGTCGCCATCCAGGAGAAAGAAGCAGTCTTGATCAATGTGCAGAGTTGCAAAATATAACAGGACATTATTTGTTATCCATGTGTATAAAGCTAGCAATAATATATTTATTTTGGGCATTCACTTATCTACTTATCAATACATCATAAAGTTATTTGCTTTACATTTATTTTTTGTAAACTTACATACCATCAAAAGTAGGGAGCAACTCAGCCAGGTCCCACTCAAGAAGCTTGTCCTTCACAAACTCAAACACCTTTCAGAAATGAACAGAAACATTAGTAGGGCTTCTTATGATTGTGCACATATGGATTGTTTTATGGGCCTAGGGTGTATTGGTACACAAACTTCACAGTTATGGTTTAGGGTTCAATATGTTTTCGGTACAGCAGGGAAAACAAAATGTAAAAAATAACCTCTGTCATTTAAGTTGAAACGTAAAGATTCAACATTGACTCCTTGCCTAAAATTCTTACTGTAACAGATAAGGCATTCAAATACTGGCATATTGCAAAGACTAAATAAATAACAAGAAAAAAATGCAAGAAACACAAATGTCACCCGTTACCTTGCACACATTTATAGAGACCAGTACAACAGACTGAATGAAATGCACATGTTAAGGCATATTATAGTAGAACTCAAGCACGGTCTCACATTCGCAGCAATAAACAATCCTGTTGCATTGAGTTAGCTACTACTTCACAGTATGAATGCTTTGGGGAAATTAGAGTCTGTTTTTGTCTGTTTTTGACACATTCGGATAATGCAGTTAAAATGCCATACCGCACTTCAATTGAACTGTGTCGGGAAAATGTAATGCTCCCATAACTGGTCATTCAATTCTGTCTCGTTTGGAGTGCAGTAACATTACAAGCTTGGCCAGCATGTCTAAGCTGCCTAGCATGCTACAGCAACAACTGGTGCACTGTCCAAACTTACCGTGTAAAATTAGCCCGATGAATTTTCAGTTCCGCCCGTTCAAATGTGAAAGTTCACGGGACATGTTACTGAACCAAATGGTTCGGGAGCACTACACGTACTGTTACACCCCAACTACACTGGCTTTTTTCACTGAAATAGTAGCAACACAGCGTTAACACTATATAACTTATGAAACAGCTAACATTAGCTAGCTTGCAACACCCGGGAAAGTTGCTGCTAACTTAAAATAATGCAACAAATAGAATAATGTTGGCTAGCATGCTAACTTAACAGCAATGGCCATAGCTGACCAGCTAACTTATATTGACATAGTAACAAAGGCCTATGTAGCACCACATGAATTTTAAACAGCTCATGCTAGCTAACTTACGCTAACAGTTAACAAGCTAACGTTACCTAACGTGAGCTTACCAGTTCACACACACAGTAAAAAATAATTATCTGGTTACATTAAGCTAGCGTTATGTTCATTATTAATACACAGGGTCAATATCTTGGCTCAGTTTTACTGTCTTACCGTTATCTTATGACATCCTGGAGCAAGGAGGGTGGAAGGTTGGGTTGACGGTCAGGTCCAGTCAGTTCAAGTTGCCTTTTGCATAAAAATGACAAGCTGCAAAGAATGAGCCTTGATTTCAAGGTGCAGTTCCAACTCATTGTGTTGGGTCACTGTTTTTAACCCAATGTTCAAAGCAACCCAACCTATGACCCAGCAGCCTTAACCTTTGGGTTATTAAAATAACACAGCACTATTTAGTGTGCATGAATTGACTTTGGCAATTAATGATTAGACTATGTACAATCCCTCCCCCTCTCTCTTTACCTCTGGTTGTACAGCGTGACTACCAGGGCACCCAGGGTTGTGACATGGGAGGACAGCCGAGAACAGGCACTTGAGAACAGGTAGCAAACTACCTGAGCCACAAAAAACTCTGTCAGCTTTACTGGCATGTTACTCCTTAACTGTATGTTAAGTGGTTCATTCTTAAAAACAAACAGCCAACAGTGGACAATATAGGGAATTGTGAGGCGTAGTTTCCCCGCTGGTAAACACACCGCCTGGCTGTCTCTATGTAAGTCAGATCAAGCACAGCTGAAAACAGACATTAACAGAGCGTCTGTGTGAGCTTACAGCTTGAGTCAAACATTGAGAATGAAACCAATGAAGCCAACAAATCAGAGGCGGAGAAGGGTGGGTCTTATTAGAAGGAGTCTCTTCTTGAGCAGTATGATTGTGCCCTCTGCTGTTCAAACAGAACAATACAATGACAAGGAGAGAGTGTAGAATACATTCATCCTGATTTCCCTTGTTAGATCCATGAAATTCACAAGCAAAATAATGGTAGGTATTGTCACAGTCCCACAACGGCATTGCTGCATTTTCTTATTGCGATATCACGAAATCCGGCATGTCATTACATCTCTACCTAAAACAGAAAAAAAAAGGGGGAAACCAAACTTCTACACCCACAAAGGATTAGTATGAGGACCGTAATGGTACCAGAAAACAAATGGACACCCTAGGATCAATGCAACTTGAAGAATGGCGACAATTGGCAAATGACAAAGCTTATCAACTCAGAAAGACAACAGCTACAGCAAGCAAGGGAAAGTGTGAACAGAATATGCTGAATATGCACTAAAGCAATACAGTATGCAGCTAAGAAGTGGAAGTGTGCTCAGAGAAAGCTACAGTGATGCCGTAAAGTAGGGATGAAGATGGAATAAGACACCCTAGAGACAATGTGCCCTATAATAACTAAAGAACAAGGACAGACTCAATATGTACCATGGTCATTCATGGACATGATTGGACTGGTTGACTAATTGACAACAGGGGTGTCCAGAGAAGTCAGAGAGGGAAACAATGTCACCGGTTATCTCATTACAACCACACAATAAGTCCACTGTAATTGTGATACAAGATCAAAAATAACCTTTAATGGTGGACACAGGTGCAACCTACTCCTGCATTGGGAAAAACGACTCCAGACTGACCCTCTCCAGTTCATCTATTAAGATAGTAGGCTTGGGGGCCATGGCTTGTCTACAAAGGCGTAAAAGGGTGTAGCTTGAGCTCCTGCTAAGCTTCTATTTTCATGGAGATTTAAACAGTTTATCTTATAGAACTGCAAACTACTTTCAAACTTGAGCTTAAAGTGAAGCAACGCAACTGAAATGCCCAAATGGCAACACATTTGCATAAATTTAAATACACAGGATCTTCTTACCCTAGGCCCAACACCTCATCGGAAGTGCCCAGAGCGATCAACCCCACCCACACCGGACTTCAGAGAAATGGAGGTTTTGGGTCTGAAGTTAGAAATCCTTCTCTCACTGAAAGCAGGTATCTCAGCGGTGATAAAGTCAGAACTGAAATTTTTCTCTTGCAGAAGAATGACTTTTCTCAAGAGTAAATTACTTGCGGTGAAAACCGAAATTGTCAACAACACAGCAGCGCTCAAATCAGAAGTAGACCAAGTCAAGGTTAGCATCAAAGAGGTAGAGACAGGTTTCTGAACATGGTCGGATGAAGTGTCTAATCTGCAAAACACTGTGAGCAACTTCAAGGCAGAAGTGGCAAGTCTAAAGGAGAAGTGTGGTGATATGGAAGGACGCACGAGAATTCTGAAATGTTCCTGAAACTCCCATCTCCTGCTCCGCAACCACCAAGACTGCTAACTGAGGTGCTTCATGGAATGGAAAAAGAGCCACTGGACAACCACTCACATCAGAGCCTGGGTCCGAAAAGGCTGGAAGGAAAACCATTGCCAAACTAAATTATTACCAAGACTGCGTTCAGGTGCTACGTTGTGTGCCTGCGGTCCACTTCGTTTTAATGGGGATCCAATCACCATCTTTCCAGATTACACTACAAGTGTGGCCAAAGCCCGGCTGCATTCACAGATGTGAGGAGGCTCCTCAGTGACTGACAGGGTGTTCAGTATGGCATATTTTTCCCAGCTTGACTTCGAGTTACTTACAGAGGCTAGGAAAAGGAGTTTATTAATCTGGACAAGGCTATGGTGGGTGCGGGCGAAATATCGAATTTATGCGATTTATCGAGATTTGTTCAATGTGAGATATATTAAATGACTATATCGCGAACATCGAGTAGAAATTGTTATGTGAATGTTTCAAGTCATCAGCATTGAATTCACTTTGGAGTTTCGCTCTTCCCGCTCTCTCCTAATGCCCTCTCACAGCAGACAGCACACTCCCATCCAGAAAACTGTCCTGCACGCATGCGTGTTTGAGTATCAGAAGATGAGGGAAGAGGGCCTCCCCCAAATGAGAAAATAATAATCATTTTTATTATCAACAATGCAGGTTAAAATGGCCAAGGGACATTTAACCAAATATTAGAATTACTGTATGTATATTTTTGACCTAGCAGATTTGGTAATATTTTCAGAAGACCTATATTAAATGAATTACTAAACCTAACATCATGAATGTTTTTTGAGACAAAATAGTACGTCTTCCTGTTGTAGTCTGGACCTGTTTGTGGTGTTTTTTCTGTGTTTTTGGTGTTCTCTTTGTGTTTGGTGTTTCAGAGGTGCTGTCAGCGGCTGGGCGGGTCCACCTGCCCTCTGGCATGACTGACGTCTACTCGCGCCTGCAGTGCATTGACAATCAGCGTCTGCTGAAAAGCCTGTCCACCTCGTGCTCGCTCACAGATGATTTTGCAGTTCTAGTGGTACATGGGCGCAGCTTGAGAGATACTCTAGTTGAGAATTATTTCGTGTCACTTGTTTCTTTGCCTTGCATTAATCCTACCTTCTCCGCTCGTCTCCAGGGATCAAGATTCTCCCTGATCAGCCTACTCTGCCAGCCACCCAGTCACCAGCACCTTGGACACCACCTCACATGCCACCTGGACGAGGCATGCTCTAATGAAGCATTAAAGGTTGAACTTATTTAGAGGTCAAAATCAAATCATCAAAAGATCAAAATCACGCGATGGTCCCAAAAGGGGCTGTGGAGGCGTTGTTATGGGCACTTTTTGATGCCCACTTCATTATTACACTTTGCTATGAGGAATATGCATGGCTCCAACCATTGTGCAAGGGGGGAGGTTATAAGCATCTCCAACTGGGGCAGGTGATACCATCCCAAAGAAAACCAATGCCACGGAGAAAGGCAATCCCAGAGACTGACCGCTAGAAGTAACAGCAGTGGCTCAGAGACAAGCAGGTCACTAGCTTCCAGGCAGGGGAGTGATGACGCAACAAGCAGTGAGCCCAAAAGTCCAGCAGGGGGTCAGAAGGAACAGGAATCAGACCCAAAAGAAGTGCCAGCACCAGTAGAGCTGTGAGGGCAAGAATGCAAAAGGGGAAGCCTGAAAACAGAAATCTGGAGACAGTGTGGTACAAAGATAGCAGTTTAGATGTTACTGTTACTAACCCTAACCCTGTTTATGGGGACCAAACACAAAGTTTCACAAGGACAGAACCAGCCAGAGGACATGGACTAGCCAATTGCGCTTTTGCTGTAGGAGAATTGCCACTAAGGGGGCCTATTGATGGAGAGAAGGTACGAAACTATACATCCTTCCTGCCAAACAAACTTTGCAGCACTGATGGAATGGTGGCGACAAGGGTAACTTGCTTAAAAAGACACGGCACTAGAAGGTCTATGATAAAAAAAGATAGCTCAAAGATAGGTAAGACAAGACCCAAGAAAACACAGAGCAAGAGGAAATGTGCAGGGTGTCGTGTTTTAGGGTGTGGGTTCCAGATGATGACTCCGAGCCGTAGTTGATCTTTAGTTTCTCACTTATATATTTATATCGCCCAGAACATATCGATTAACACGGTGACTTCTTTGACAGCCCTACCATCCAAGCATTGTAACCATGGTGACCACTCAAACGGTCACTCCCTTTTCATATTGACCAATCACCAAACAGGACTCTAATATCACCTTAGCAACTCCATACAATTGCAAACTTCAATTTCATGTGAACCACTACATTTATGTAATTCAGTTAATAATAATAATATTCTATTTTCATACACCACACAGGGGAGGTATCATTACAGAGTAGATATATTGAGGTAAGCAGTGGTGTGTAGGATGTTTTATCAGTGGATGAAATGTTTAGCTAGACAGGTGGAAGAACATGTCTGCGTTGCATGTCATAATAGGAAAAGGCTGCCCCAAGTACCACCCATGCCTCGAAATGACTAAGAAGAGTCTGCAGAATGACAGAATTGTTTTGGAAAAAAAAACCAGTGCTAGCATGTGGTGAGTGGTGCAACACATGGAGCCATAATGGAACAAAACAATTTGCAGTGGCTTTGGGTATATGCATTATCCAGAGGAACAAACCCTAATGGCAGATGTGTTCTGGCTGTGTGAAAAGATGGACAAATGAGTGCAATGCTGTCCGCTAATAGGACAGGAATATGTCATGTTGACTGGACCGATAACAGTGTTCGGCTTTCAAACTACAAACAGAACTAGTATTAGCAGAAGCCCAAGGTCAGAATGGAAAGGGGATGAGCGAGTCTATATCACATGTGATCAAACACCATCTGGCATACCCACCAAACACATGGCAATAGGAGAGGATCAGATCATCTCGGGGAGAGCAGTGGGCTCGGTGCAAATTCGGGGATCTATAGTGGATGCCCAATATTTTGCATGCACTAGAAGATGGGAAAATGACCTATGGTATAACTAGCAAAGGTTTATTAAAGGTCCCATATTATGAAAAAACTCACCTTTTTCTGGGAGTTGGGGTGTTATTTTGGGTCTGTGGTGCTGCCACACGCATAAAAACTTTGAAAAAAGACCATCCGTGCTTTTTTGAGTGAGATACAGATTTCTGGATTCAGGACCACGGATGGGTTTGGGGCAATACATTTCGAATACAGTGTTGTTACACCTCTGACAGCTGTCTGAAATTGATGAAAAACAGTATAATATGGGACCTTTAACTGGACCATAGAAGCAATGGACGGGGGGAAAGGAGCAGCTGCATGCCACCTCCCTGATGGCCATACAAAACAGGCTCATCACAGAAACGATGTTGGCTGAAGAGCAAGGGGTATGCAACACTGTTGGGGAAAACTATCCCTATGCACATGGGTACCTCACAAGGGCACTAGAAAACATAAAAAGGCTGAGGGATGAACATGTACAGAACTCCAATTGGAAAACAAGGACAGATACAATATGGAACTGGCTTAACAGCCACCCATGGAAAAATGCTTCTAAGGGGTGTAGGAGTTCTTATCGGAGCATTGTTGGTTATAGTATTGGTAGTTTCCTGTTGCATATTTCTGGCAGTTCAAGTTATGATAAAAAGACTATAAGGTATTAACGGGGCAATTTCCAGTCCAAGTAGAAGAAGAAGTAGAGTTAACTGACTAAAACAGTGATCCTGCCGAGGTGTACTCAAATAAGCCAAGTTGCAACAATCCATAGGAAAAACCCTAGCCTGAGATGTAAAAGACAAGTGGGAAAATGATACAAAAAAGAGCTCCAGGCTGTGTTGGATCTCCATTCCACTGAATGAGCTACACAAGATAACAGCTTAACTACCAGAGGATATGGCAGAGTATATTCAGAAAGCTGCTAAGTATAGTGGATCAGAAGTATAGTGTTACAACTAAGCCAAAAGGAACTAACTCACTGTGTGCAAGTACTGGTAACATCTAAAGCGAGGACCCTCTATGATGTGTAAAGTATCAAAGTCATTTATCAGCTACCACAGGACCACCACCCAGACACTCATACCATCACATGTCTCCACAGAGGATCATCAATTATGGGACTCATTATTTCTCAAATTCACCTATGAAGTGACCCCCTTTGTACTACTACACATGTATCATTTATGCATCTATGACTGTATTGATTTGAATGTATTATGTACTAAAACTTTTACCCTGATACTTCTATTATATATTTGAATGAGTTAGCTGGCCTTGTCTGAGCCCTTGGTAAAGGAAGCCGAGAGCGTAAGTCTTCTAAGATCGGTACATAGCCTCTCCCTCACGAAGACTCCAGCCTTGCCTTCTCATGGCAGCTCATGGTAACTGGCAGTCTTGCAACTCCAGGCTAATATGGTAGGGGATCTAAGAGCTGCAGTGGTCCCCATTGGGCAAACCTCAACATCAGCCAATCACTGCCCTACTGCCTTGTGGGTAAGTCCAGGTAGACAAAGGCTAGGGGAGCATACCCATAAGACAAATGCAAGCTATGGCAGCAAGCTTTGATGTAGCGCAATCCCTATCCATATGTTCAATGCGCAGGCATCTACGCCCACTTGTTGGGAGTCACAGGCTGGTGACGGGAGCATGGCTGAATGACCTGGGAGCTCCTAATAAGATCCATACACAGCAGCGGCCCTCAGTCCTGAGTGGCAGCCTCTGCAACTGCTTTTGGCTGCCTTTGCATGTCTGAGCAGCTCTCTTTAGCAACCACCCTGCTCACCCTGAATTGTGAACGATCTAGAAAAGGTGGCCTAAATGTTGCCCACACAAACTGTTCTGGGATAGGCTACCGCACCTATGAGGTTATTCCGCTTGCATTTGAAAACAGAGCAAAGTTGAGCTAATTCCATTCCTCCTACCAGCAGTTGGATGATGCCCCCTCTGAAGTCCCTACGAATGATACAATTATTTTACTGGGAGATTTCAAGGTTAGAGTCAGGATAATCATGAGATGTAGAAAAGAGTGATCGGACACCGTGGAGTTTGACACGTGAATGCGAATGGCCTTAGGCTATGAACTTCTTTGGCAACCATCAGCTCTCCATAACCTACCCCATGTTCCACATGAAGAATAAATACAAGATCTCCTGGATGCATCCACGGTCAAAAAGCTGGCACCTGATTGACTACATAATTGTAAGAAGAAATGAAAGAAATTAGGGTTGTTTGCATCACTTGAGCCATGAGGAGCCTGGTGTCACACAGAACACTGAATGATAGTAGCCAAACTCCATCTTAGGGAACACCTAGTTGTTCACCTGATTAAGTCCACCAGACTGCATTGTGCTAACCTCAAGGATGCTGAGGCGTGTAACAACCTGCGGTGTGCTCTTGCAGAAAAGCTTAGAGACACTGAGCTCCTGCTGAAGAATAATGACCCCATTGATAAAAAGTGGGCTGCCATCAGCACTCTGTTGTATGCATCTGCAGCCCAAACCAAATGGCAGCAGCATCAAAAAGCACCAGGATTGGTTTGAGATAGACAGATAATACCACATACATCAGCACTCTTCTGGGCAGTATGCACAAGAGTGCAGAGTGCACAACACCAGCCTGGATCACCCTGCCCTACAGCCACTAAAGCAAAAATGGCAAAAGCAAAGGAAGATAGTCCAGCAGGAACTGTGAGGCCTGCAGAATAAATGGTGGGTTTCCAAAGCTCAAGAAATTCAAAACTACGCAGACAGGCATGATTTACACAACTTGTATGATTACATAAAAACCATCTTTGGGCCAAGAAGTTACTCTGTCAGTCCCTTTCGAAGCGTTGATGGACCAAAATCCCAGTGTGGCTTCAGTAGAAGAACAGGAGCACTGTGGACGTGATCTTCAAAGCATTACAACAGCAGGAAAAGTGCAGAGAACAGAAGCAAGAACTGCTCATTGCCTTCTTGGATCACTCAAAGGCCTTTAACACAGTAGACCACGACCTCCTTTAGGAGATCCTCCTGCACTATGTCTGTCCCACAAGTTTTGTCAACACCTTGTGCAAATTTCACAGAGGGATGACTGCTAAGGTTATAGTGAAGGGAATCTTCTGATTCCCCACCAGAACATCATAACTTCTATACCTCAGACTCTTCTCTTGCACTTGTACAACACTTTGGCAGTATCCTAGCTAGTGACTGCAACATAGATCAGGATATCCAGAACAGGATCCGACAGGCCTTGCACTCCTTTGGACACCTCAGGCAGTAGGTCCCCCCCAAAAAAAAAACTTCTGCCACAACACAAGGGTTGCAGTCTACCAAGCTGTGTGCTTATCCACACTCCTGTATAGGTGTGAGACATGGACACTTTACAGCTGCTACCTGAAGCAACTAGAGGCCTTTTTATATATAATGCCTCAAGCACATTCTGAAAATAACCTGGCAGGACAACGTTTCACACCTGGAAATGTGAAACAGACCAGCACCAGAAGCATGGAGGCCACCATATTACATATTACATATTAGAGGCTAGCTAGCTGGTGGCTAGCAGGCCCTGGAGCTGACCAGAGGATAGCAGGCCCTGTAGCTGCGGGAGGCTAGCTAACACTAGAGCTGACAGAAGGCTAGCAGGTGGGTGGCTAACAGACACTGAAGCTGACAGCTGAGGCATGGCAGTGTCCATGAAACAAGATGGTACCTTGTCTCTCAGCCAGGGCTTTGAGGAAATCCTTTTGTCAGTAAAGAAATGACAGACTCTTCATGCCCCGTATAGGTGGAACTCATACCAAATCCTGAATTAACTCGAGTAGTTCGTCTGTGATGTCTGCTGGGTCCATTGTGGCCAGATTGTTCTGTGATGATTTGTGGGTGTTTATAGCAGGAGCCAAAAGCGGACAACCAGACTGGGCTAGGTTTAAAGGAATTTATTGAGCAAACTCAAGTGGAGTGCAGAGGTAGTAGTTGCTGGCCTGGGCTGTGGTAGCAGGTGGCGTTGCGGGGCTCACAGCAGAGTCGGCAGTGACTCAGTGGGGACACAGGAGGAGAAGACACAGGTCTAACACAGGTGGAATGCAGGTGGAACACAGGTGGAGGAGACACAGGAGGAGGCTCAGGCTGTGGGTCAGCTGGCATGGTAGCTGAGGAGATGCTGGTGGAATGAGGCACGAAAGGTCGAAGGTGGAGTCGAGGCTGGTGGCAGAGGTGCGGAAGGCTGGGTGGCAGGGTGGCTTGTGGAGCTAGGGCTTAGAGGTAAACCATCACACGTTGTGGAGTCGAAAACAATCTGGTAGCGAGTGGAGAACAGACCACAGTGTTTAGATTGGAGCTGATTATAAGATGAGCTGCAGGTGTTTGAGGCAGGAGCTGATAATCAGATGTGCTGCAGAAGTACAAAAGTACAAAAAAACAGCCACACCAAAAGTCCCAATCATGACACAAATCTTATAATCCATGTACTCTGTGTCCTATAATTCATATACTCTTTGTTAAAAACACGTTTTAAAAGTGTAGATTTGTGTGAATAAAACTTTTTAAAATATAGTCTGAAAAGGCCTGAAAATAATGGTGTTCACGGTTGGAAAGTCCCAGGCCCAGATACTGTAAGAACATGCCTGAACATGCCTGAAATATGATACCAGTATAACAGTCCCTTAGAGGCAGAGACCCAGACGAGACACCAAAAGAATTGTCTTTAGTAGGCGTATCTTATGAAAATAGGTGAAGGCTCCAGGAGTCTCACTGGGTACAATCGTGGTCAAAAGTTTACATACAATTGTAAAGAACATGTACAGTATATAAGAGAGAGCCTCAGAGGCTCTAATTTAGTCGGGTTCCAGAATGCACTTGGGTTTGTTGGTGTTGCTGACTGGGAGAAAACAATTAATTCTTTTGCAACAGATTCTGCTCATCTCCAGTGGTATCCTTTCTGTAATTTTGTGACTCCAATAGCTGCTAAAGAGGTGTTTTTGACAAAGTGTTGGTGCTGGATCCAGCCATTTCCTCTGGCCCAAATCTGGCCTTCTGACAAACAACAAAGCACACCAACAAATACACAGTGACTAATTAACTAATAAAATGCAGGGAACACAGAGTACAGGCAGGAAAAATACTAGTGTATGTGGAAGCGTACAGCAAAACATGACACGTGGAGTATCCTTCAACATACAACGGGAAATAACAAAACAAAAACCCCAGACAACAGAAAGATAAGTTTGTTTTTAACATTATAACTCAGTTGTAAACAAAGGACTCTAGCCCAAGTACAGTGCCTATAAAAAGTATACACCCCCTTTTATTGCTTTTATAAATGGAATCATGGTCAATATAATTTGGCTTTTTTGACAGGAATTGACAAAAAAAACTTTAATGTCAGTGTGAAAACAGATTTCTACAAAGTAATGTCAATTAATTGAAAATGTATAATGTATATTGTAAAATGCATAAATATTCACCCCATTCAAGTCAGTATTCAATCTGCTTGCACATCTGGACACTGCAGTTTTACTCCATTATTCTTTGCAGAACTGCTCAAACTCTCTCAGATTACACAGGGCTCAGGCGTGAACAGCCCTTTACAAGTCCAGCCACAAATTCTCTAGTGGATTGAGGTCTGGGCTTTGACTCAGCCTCTCCACAACAATCACCTCGTTGTCTTTAATCTATTTCTCATTCAGTCATTCAGCTTGTGAGGACGGCCTGCTCTAGGCAGATTTACACATGCCACATGTGGCATGTACCTTCAATTTCTTATTGATGGATTTAACTGAACTCCAGGGGATGTTCAGTGACATGGAAATGTTTTTGTATCCATCCCCTGACTTATACTTTTCAATAACACAGAGTTGCTTGGAGTATTCTTTTGTCTTCATCCTGTAATTGTAGCCAAGAGCACTGACTAACTTGTGACTGGACCTTACAGACACAGGTGTCTTTATACTACAATCACTTGAGACACATTCACTGCACTCAGGTTATCCTCATTTCACTAATTGTGAGACTACTAGCATCAACTGGCTGGACCGCTGTTGAATTAGGTCAGTCACTTTAAAGGGGGTGAATATTTATGCAATCACTTACACATCACATACACATACAAGGAATTTGACTACAGTTTTAAGTTGCTCTTAATGGGCCTCATGCATGAAACGTTCGCACAAATTTTATCCTAAATTGTGCGTAGGAACAATTTAAGAACTTCTGTGGCACTCATCAATATTTCTTACGTCCACTTTGTTCTTAGGTAAGACCAAAATGCACCCTGGACCACACGCAACTGAGTAAGAACAAAATCTGACTAATGACTATGAAAAACCGATATACTTCATGAGACCAAAGGAGACAATTATTGTTCAAATATTCATTTAATAATTTTAAATGTTTACACTCATTAAAGACAATTAGGTTAAATGCGCTGAATCAAATTAACAAAATAAATTTGCAGACACACACACACACACACACACACACACATTCAATGATGATAGTCCACATCATCAGGACTTTTCACAGTATAAAAAGCTGGATACATCGGCCAACCAAGGCTTGAGAAGAGAATTTTTTTTAAAGATCCAGCAGATTTCTTTTCAGAGTGATGAGTCACAATCACTCCACTGCTTACATTTGAAAATTATTTTGTTTTTGCTTCCCTTTGCTGGCATGTGCTTTCCTTTTTCTTTTGTTTGACCCTCCCGTACCTGTGACTGTTTGTGTGTGGTTCGCACACTGCACTTAAGTCTGCTGCACTTATATGGGTTTATTGGGGCATTGGATAAAGTGAGCAGGGATACACAGAAATTTCTCTTCTACTGCATGAGCATGGGAAGGATAGATATGGATTACTGACAAAACACAGTGATTACTGTTTGAATACAGAGCTATTTAAAACTTATTTTAATAGGAAAACAACACCTATAGCAGCTTTAATTAAAAGTTTGGGGAGTTTTTATTTGTTTATTTGTCCTAGGCTACCCTTTCACAGTTCACATTTATTTCTGGTAACATTTACAACCATAAAACAACAACAAAAAATCACTGGAATCCCTTTTATACTAACACTTTCAAAAGGTATAAAGGAGCATAAGTAAAATGCAATGCTTTATAAATCTAATATGGTCAGTAACATACAAGGTGGCGCCTGTTGCCATTTTAGGTTTGCACATGCACAGTACAAAGTTGACAGTCCATATTTCAGTTGCCCTATCTAAAACCTGGTGTCAAATCTGCAAGTAATTTTCATATTGTATGGAAATGAGCTGAAACCTACTTACAGTTTTTTGCCGGGGACAGACGCTGTTTTTCGGGGCAGAAATGTGACGAAGAGTCGGTAGGACAGACAGGAGCACAGACACTTCTCCACGTATAACTGCAGTATGTTTTTCCTCATACAAGTTGCCAAAGACACTACTAGTTACTACGTTACTGTTGTTTGGTCATGTAATGCTGCTTTGTGGGTCATTTCTCTTTTTTTTTGATGAGTGAAGGATCTGTTTAGTTGTAAGACTGTGAACACCATCAGATCGACGCGCCTCCAGCTTTTCCATTCACACAGATGCCGGCTCGCCTCTACTGCGGCTCTGATACTACCGCTGGAGGCGAATCAGAGCCGTAGAAAAACTGTTCCCCCTCTCCGGATCTGAGACTTTCACACAGAGGACGATGCGGAAGCAATAGCTGTTCAGTTCAGTTATTTCACTTTGGTAAAATGACAAGCAGAATAACCAACCAACCAAAACTCCCATCCCTACAAAAAAAAAATATATCGGACACAACAGCACTGATGCTCACATATATGTACAGATAAATGTGCAGAACTTAATTAACAAGTCAGTAAATTTCCTGTCTAACTAAAGGGAAAACATCACTGAACAATCCAGTTCAGTCATGGGGAGCCAGCATTACATTGACATTAAAAAGACCTGAAATGTCTATTCTGCCAATGGCATGTTGCAAACAAACTTCTTAGGTTGAGTCTGTAGCCCTATTTAACCTTGCACTGGACCTGAAGGTAACAACACAAACCTAGATCCACACAAGCTGGAATACTGTTACATTAGATCCAATCAGCTGACTGTAATCTGATGCTGATAAGATAACATTTCACACTGGTAAGAACCTGGGATAGGATATCAACACTAAGCTCACTGACGTGAGCCAGCAGAGCCATACAAAATCCTACACCAACCTTCATAAATTATTTTCTGAAAAAAATACACTGTAATATACTGTATTCTTTAATATCTGCATACTTAATATTACATATTGATGCCATAAGTATATACTCTGACTACCTACGATCTTCACATTACATTGATTTCAATTTCATATGTTGAAGACTGTTTAATACATTTTTTTTCATCTTCATATCCCCACCACTTTTCAACACAAAGTGCTGAATACACATGACGATAATTCAACCAGATTTCAAGTGTAGTTGATCCAAACAAACCCAAACAGCAAGTGAACACTGGTAGCAAAATATTTCTCCAACAACTAACAAACAGCTGAGGTATTATACTATATGTTATTTTATTTATGTGAATTTGTGTGTTTTACAAACAGAAACCTGCACATGGTGGACTTCTTATGACTCAAAACATGAATAAAGGTTCAGGCATTTCTGCCCCAGAATTTTGCTCCTGACCCTGTGGCAAAGGCTTTGAAACAGTTCTTATAACTCCATGTTGGGAAATAGAAGAACTGTTTACTAAAAATTGATAAATACACTATAAACAATCCAAGTGATTAAAAAATGTAGAGATTTTTTTTGTGTGTGTGATAAGGGTTGAATTGGAAGAAGTCTCTAAAATGCTGATGGTCCTTCCTACTCTGCTCAGCATTTCTATCACAGCGCGTGTAATAGGTGTAAAATATTCTGAGTCAATAGAAAAGTATCTCAAGACAGGACTAAAGACTGAGACGAGACCTTTATCATTTCAGTTTATATATTGCTCACATGGAGCATTTTCTGAAATAATCTATGTTTCTTCCATTTGCCACAAACTAACACACACTGAAAACCTGTGGCCAAGTAGCAATATTTCAGCACATAAGCACTAATAAATATCTTGGTGCTTGTCCAGAGGAACTGTTGTTTCTACTCTTCCCATTCATTGTCGATCTAAGCAGCTTTGCAATGCATTCTGGTAGTGCCCTGTTGTGTTTGAGAGCAACTAACTGCTTCTGGAAACTCCTTTAAAAATATAAAAACTAACCATGATAATTAACAACAGTACAAATAACAAAAATAGATAACTTTTAGTTTTTCTTTTAGTCTTATTTTTTAAATGCAAACAATAAGTGCAAACCATGATCAGATTAGTACTCTCTCAATACTTAAAGTGCAAACAGAGAAGGACCAACTTTTTCTTCAAGCATGATACAGAGCTGAGAGCTGGCTCCAACTAAACTGCCCTGCCCAAGCTATGGTCATGTTCTTTTTCAAGAATATAAGCATGTCTACGTTTCCTGGCAACAGTTGAGACCTTTGGGCACTAACTACAGTATGTCTCCTGCAGTTGCAAAGACACGCTCACTTGGAATGGAGGTAGCAGGGATGGAAAGGTATGCTATCTTTGTAGAGGTTCTGGACCACTGTGCAAGTAAAATGTGTGTGTGACGGGATGGTGTACTTCAGTTCTAATGTGTGGAGGAGTCGCCGATTTCCACCACAGAAAATGGCCTCATATCAGTGTATTTCGTTATTGCCGTGGCTCTAGAACTTGACTGTGGAAGTTGAGATGCAAAGGCATTTGTCAGCGTTGTCTGGCCTTTCAGTGTTTTGTTCACAGGCGCAGTTGATTTTAGTAGAGAGCTGTAATGGTTCTGTAGTTGTCTTGGCATAGTGCTCATGTTATATATATATATATATATATATATATATATATATATATATACACATATATATATATACACATATATATATACACACATATATATATATATATATATATATATATATATATATATATATATATGTATACATATATATTATATAATATTTTCCTACAGTGCTCACATATTGTTCATGTCTTGTCAAGTGGAGGGGGAATCTTCAATGCTAATTTTGAGTTAAACGTCAGACTCTAGCTTACATGTTTGTCCAACCAATGGAGAAACGCAGCAATGTTTGCAAGGTATGACCAGATAAAGTTCAGCTTTTCCTTCATTAATGGCATTAACATTTAATTTATTCATTCATTCATTCACAGCTCTTTTTCTGACAATGACTAATCGATTAATCACGTTTCTAATCTAATGTTGTATGGTGTATTTTTGTGGATTTGCTTGTAGTGTGCTGCTTTTATGATATTTGTTTCTAGTGTAATGCTTTTATGTTCACATGTAAAGTGTCTTTGAGTCTCTTGAAAAGCGCTATACAAATAAAATGCATTATTATTATTAAGTGATATTTCAGCACTAGAGGCCTCATTATTTTTGGGAGAACTTCACATATCTTTTTATTTGGATCGGACATTGTCCTTATTGACCAAAGTATCCCATGTGAGAAAAACACACTGTTAAGCTAATTTAGCAAAAGCTTGAGAATGATTATTTAAATAGAGAAAGAATATGGAGCATCCTACCGATGCCATCCTTAAAGTGTTTAAATTCTGTTATATACTAGTCCATCTCCTCTTTAAGTGTTCTCGCCAAAAGAACAAATAGGCTGACATGAGGAAGTGTTTTTGAGATCACCGAGGTCCAGACCTTGGCCAATATTTTTCTAAAGGGCCTATATAAAATTAGAATTAAAAAAATTGTATTAAAACTTAAACATTTAATATAGACACACCATATATGCTTCAAAACCACTATTACTCCTGATTTCTGCCGTAATGTAGCGAAATATTCTAGCTAACGTCTGCATTTAATTAGTCACGCTCATTAGTGTAGCCTGTGGGTGGGTCACATAGGGACCTGGGGCATCTATACTGGATTCATCAAAGTTTAAGGACACTGTTACATGTTGACACTATTTATATTTACTTTTTTGGCATAACAGACATGGTCTATTATGCACATACACACAATTTGCCCATTTATTTTCCTGATCATAATATGATATAGGAGACAACAAGCAAACAGTATCATTTTAACTTAGTAGAGTATAATAATAATGTAATATTTTCGTCACACTTGAGAGATACAAACTGGGAATATTGTCCTGGTGTCTATGTGGCATTTAATCTAAGCAGGAAAAGATCATTTAATTACAAATAAATAGAGATGTCTGATCACCTCTTTACCTTTACCAATAGAAGACCATCTGTGGTTAAAATAAACAGATCAGTGAGATCAAATAAAAGACAGTAGTGTGCTTGGTGAATTGTCACTACCTTTACTTTTGTATGCCTAGTTGTTTTTGCAAAGTGACAGTACTTATACTTGAGTACAATTTTTGGCTACTCGACCCACCTCTTCTTCAGCTATATTAAACTGACAGTTCTGAATAAGACAGCTAACTGTGCAGGAGAGACTAAATGAAGAACAGATCATCCTCACTAATTACTAAACCCTGGTTACGGCTCTGTTTATCAGTAGCACTTACAGAGGACGGGACACGAGCTCAGTTTGGACCGAAAGTAGGCTACTTCCCGGTGAACTCTGCTGCTTGAGCGGAACATTTAAGCAGTCACTCCAGCAGATGGTTTTTACTCGAAAACAATGACTTGAAATTTTTTTTATCTGTCGTACGGAGTATGAAGGCACTGACGGGATGTAAAGTTGGCGAACGGCGGCTGTGCAAGCAAAATAGAAGTGAACTTACGAGGTTACAGAGCTCAGAGGCATCCATCTCGTCGGTGGGGACAGCATCTCCCCGAAACCCCTGATAAATTCCCGCTCCGACCCGACTGTCTCCACGGACCCCGTCGTTTCTGCCGTCTCTCTCCGGTGTGTGTTGAGCTCCCTCGACTGCTGCTGAACCGTCATCACTTCCACGTTTTCACAAAGAGACAGAGAGAGAGAGAGAGAGAGAGAGAGAGAGAGAGAGAGAGAGAGAGAGAGAGCGATAAGCGCTCAACGCTGAAATTCTGTCAAATTCAGGTGTGTGCTCTATTGACATGGCCATAAAACAGTAGACCTAATGCAAAAGTAAGTTTTAAAAATGCAGTCAGTTTAAAGTTGTCAATAAAAAAGGAAAGAGTGGAAGACCTTAAACCCGAGACAAACTAACCTGCACTATGACTGTAACTTTCTATTCATTATAATTGTATGGTGCCTACTGTAGTGAAACTTGGTTGTGGTGGCAATGTAAGGAGCCATAGAGGACGTCATGAGAAGATAACCTGAGCCGGAGCCTTCGAGATGCTTATTAGTATTTGTACTCCCATAACCAACAGGAGGAGACCGATGCAGAAGGAGCTCAGTGGTTTTAAGACCTGAGGTTTCCCCTCAGGCTGTACATTCATACATGTTGAAAGAGCAGATCCTGCTGCTTCTGTTTCAATATCAGTTTTTTTCCCTGAGTTACCAATGGTTTTTATTTTGGTCTAAGTTAACAGGTTTGTTTATGTTCATTAGTCTCTTATGTTCAGGCTGTAGTCAGTCTGTAGGTTTTCTCACTCTGTGTTCTTTTCTTTGAGTTCTTGATAAGTAGATAAGATAAGTAACCCAAACTACAGTATAATGTAAAATACTAAGTCTATATAATTGTCAAGACAAATCATATCAAAATAAGTTCAAATAAATCATTCATCACAGAAAACCAGATGATTCCCATCTATTTGGTTATTTCAAAACATAAAAAGTTATTAAGATAAAATATTACTCCGGTAAAAGTGAGAGTCACCCATATGAATAGTGCTTGAGTAAAACTCTAAAAATATCTGATATTGAATCTACTAAAGTAAAAGTAATTGTCTGGCAATAAATGTACTTGATTATCAAAAGTAAAAGTAATGATCAGATCTGATTTTCAGCATTTTCCTGATTGTCGTAATTCGTGTTTTGTGTTTAATCAGATTGCAGATTATATATTGCATCACAGCCAACGTAGTACAGTATAACATTAATGTATTTGATCTGCAAAGTAACTAGTGACTAAAGTTATCAAATAAATATAGTAAAGTAAAAAGTACAGTATTTGTGGAAGTATGAAGTAACCAAAAATGGAAACACTCAAGTAAAATACAAGTACCTTAAAATTGTTTTAAAATACAGTACTTGAGTAAATGTACTAATGTCCTATCACAAATCAAGTCCATATACCAGGTATTTTTGAAGCTTTGAACAATATTGCACAGCTTCATGGTTGCTCAGCTGTCGTGGAATGGGAGCTGCTGAAACTTCCCATTGGTCTTAGATTTTTTCATCCATGTCGGTATTACAGTTCATCCTGAAAGTTAGTGACTGTTTAACAAAACCATCTCAACTGAAGGTCAACTTACTCAGTTGATCCAAAGCTTTCAAACCATCATGAAAACTTCCCAAGTTGGAGTAAAGTGGAGTGGTGTTAGATATAATGCAGGTACATTTGTAATGTTCGCGTTCTACTAAACATAACTTGTGATTGACCTGGGGCTGCTGCTTAGTCTGTAAAACCATTCTGACAGGTTTGAACAGCCTGCTTTCCAGAAGATCTCCAGTGATGTTTTTGCTGAAATTAAAACAAATTATTGTCTGCGTTTCCATTCCCTATTATGGCAACCGTTTTGAAGATGAAGTTTGTATACTCTGAATCTGTAGGCCTACGGCAGGGGTCGGCAAATAAGTTTGGCCTCTGGTCAATTTTTTTCTGAGCAATTGGATGGTGGGCCAAAACATCTTTTTGTTTTATTGTTTATTGTTTGGTTTTATCTCGAACAACAACAACAAATAGCCATCAAAATGAAATGTCCGAACAACAAAATAATGTATTCGAGAGGGAACAGGAGGAAGCAGAAAGCTTATTTAGTCCTTTAATTTTCCTCTTAGATGATATTTACCTTCTCTATCTTGAAACATTTTTTGAATGTTTTCAGGCAGTGCATTATTTCTTGCTTTAAACATTATTATTGCTGTTTTAACTTTCACTAAGTCCATAAATTTCAAAGTCTGTAATTTAAAAAATAGAGGATTCGTATGATCAAGATACCCAGCATGATTTATTATCCTTACTGCTCTTTTTTGCAATGTGCATATCCTTTGTAAGGTACTCTTGTAAGTATTACCCCAGATTTCAACACAATAGATCATATATGGTTATATGAGTGCACAGTACAGAGTGTAGTGTTGCTTGATTCAAGATGTGTCTACATTTACTCAGCACTCCAATGCTCTTTGCCATCTTAGTACACAGATACTTAATGTGGGCCTTCCAGCAGAACTTGTGGTCTATTAAAACACCCAAAAATTTGTTTTCATAAACTCTTTCTATTACAACATTATTAATTTCTACATGAACATCTTCATTCATTTTATGATTTCCAAATAACATAAATTTAGTTTTGTTCAGGTTCAATGATAATTTATTTGTATCAAACCAACTTTTTAATTTATACATTTCTTCCGTGACCACTTCCAAGAGCTGCTGCAAGTCTTCCCCAGAACAAAAAAAAAATTGTGTCATCCGCAAAGACAAAACTTAAGTACATTTGAAACTCTACAAATATCATTAATGTACAAAATAAATAGCTTCGGGCCCAAGACTGACCCCTGTGGGACACCACAGGTAATGTTCAGGCTCTTTGACTTGTGATAACCCATCTGCACAAATTGAAGCCTGTTTTTAATGTAACTCTTAATCCAATCCAATGCAACCCCTCTGATGCCATACCTCTCCAGTTTTTTAAGTAGTATCTCATGATCAATTGTGTTGAATGCTTTTTTTTAGGTCAACAAATATTCCCATAGCATATTTCTTATCATCTATACAGTTTGTTATTTCCTCTACCAACTCAATTAATGCCATAGCACATCAGATCTTCATCAGGTGTTTTTTCTTCTAATTTAAATTCTCCTATATTGTACAAAAAATAAAAGGCTAATTTTAGAAATTTACAGGTTTAAAAAAAGTAGCTGTAGTTTGTTACAGATTGTTATTAGTGTCTTTTAAATGCCAGTCTACTGCTCCACACTGTGGTTAAATTGTGTAGCCACATTTGTGTGCTGCGCTATGAAATAGCCTACAATAGTAGCCTAGTGATGATGTGGCTGCTGTATTCAATCACCAACTTGTTACACAAACTGCCTTTTAAGACATGAATGTGTGTGTGAGATGTGGTGAATGAAATGTCTTAAAATGCTCTCAACAAACTCTATTTCCCCTTTCAGTACTGTCAATAATAAACGTGTATCATTTCAATTGTGAGAATCAGAATCAGAATCAGAAATACTTTATTATCCCCGCCAAATTTTAGATTTTATTACTGGGCCTGTAACCTCAGAGCAATTCAGTTCTGGCTTCATTTTGAGGGCTCCGGTTCTCCCCCAACATGGATAGTTATGGAATCCATGTCTGCCAAACCAGCCTCTCTGTCTGCCCTTGTTCATGCTCCTGTAAATCTCCCAATCTCACCCTATTCAAAGAGCATAATAGTTAAATCTACTGTGAGGATATGGAGACAATTCAGACGATATTTCGGCCTTCAGGCTCCTTCGCGACTGGCACCAAATCTGTTATTTCATCCTTCACTATTAGATAGAGCGTTCTCTTCCTGGCAGGCGTGGGGTATCAAAACAATCAAGGACTTGTATAATGATGATATATTTTCATCTTTCCAGCAGCTTTCAGAGAAGTCGGCTCTTCCTAAAAATAACTTTTTTAGATATTTACAGATCCGTAGTTTTGTTAGAAATGTTTACCCCAGTTTTCCTAATTTACCGGAACCTACTGGCCTGGACCCATTCTTGACCCCACTGCCTGCTACGAGGGGCATGAGCTCTGTGTTATATAATCTCGTTCACTCTATAAACCCAGTCTCACTTCGTACTAATAGGACGCTATGGGAGAATGATTTACAATGTGAACTTGCAGATGATGTTTGGGATGAGTGTCTGCGGCTGGTCCATTCTTCCTCCATATCTGCTAGGCACGGGTTGCTACAATGTAAGATTCTTCACCGCTATCATTTAACTAAGGTCAGACTGTCTAAAATATATGGTGATGTTGATCCTATTTGTGACAGATGTCGCCAGTACCCGGCTACCTATTTTCATATGCTTTGGGCGTGCCCTTCCCTGAATACCTTTTGGATTGAGATTTTTATTACTATTTCACAGATCACCTCTGTCTCTTTTACATCATCGGCGGTTACTGCCCTATTTGGAGTTACCCTCATACCTGCTATACCAAATTATAAGAAAAACTTGGTAGCTTTTGTAACCCTCTTAGCTAGACGTCTCATTCTTATGAAATGGAAATCCCCGACTCCACCAACCTGTCATGTATGGATAAAGGTAATTTTTTTCTTTATCAACATGGAGAAAATCCGTTCCACACTGAGGGGATCGTCTGCTTCTTTCAGGAAAACATGGGGCCCATTTTTTGTATACACAAATAAATTGACTTTTCCTAACATCCCGAACTGACAAACAACCCTTTGTACGTTGTCTGATCTGTTTTAATGTCATGCTTTGTACAGATGTATGTGATTGTACACTTTAATAACTGCCATCTATGCTACTGTCCAATTCTTCATTTAGTATAAGTGACCTACCCTTTTTGTTTGTTGGCTTGTTTATTTTTATTTTGTTTTGTTTTGTTTGTTTGTTTATATATATATATATATATTTATATACAAGTATCTTGATCATTGTTTGTTTTTATTCAAGTTTTGTAACAATAATGAGAAACCTGATACTTGCTTTCTTATAACTGTCACTAATGTGTTTGGAAAATCAATAAAAAAAGAAATGAAAAAAAAAAAAGAAATACTTTATTATCCCCTAGGGGAAATTGTTTAATTGTGAGAATGATTGCTTCTTTGTTGAGCCTAACTTGCTCTAATAGTTATTTTACAGACATTTACTCTCAGAATTAGGTTATTTTCTTCCATCAGTGATGCCCCTCCTCACGTTACTCTGTTACTGTCTGTTGAGAGATGTTAGAAGTGAGCAAGAGAGAATAAGTTACCACGCAAGAGAAACTAAGTTATTATTGTGGGCAAGAGAGATTGAAGGCTTATTACTGTCGGTGCAAGAGATAGAAGGGTTATTATTGAGGGCAAAAGAGGTTAAAGATGTGCGAGAGACAATGGATTATTCATGTGGGTGAGAGACATTAAAGATGCACTAACCATGTATGTGACTTCATTCATGGTGCAAGAAATGTCTTAACTGTAATCTATGACAAACATTTGTAGAACTAGTGTAAACAAAGAACAAGACTGATCACTGTGTAATGGTTAAAATTAGTGGTGAATCGGAACACATTTAATCACAGTTTGCCTCTGCTTTTTTGCTTCTAATACATTGCAAAGCATACTGGGAACCTACCCCTTCACGTTACACTATGAGTACATCCCAATTCCCTCAATTGCATCAACTTTTCCGTCTCTTGCATCTTTTGCTGGCACCCAATTCCCTCCTACCAAGGAAACTGTGTGAGGGGAAAGAAAGCGAGGGAATATGTTTTTAGAGAAATGAGATGTTCCATTCTCTGAAGCATCACATGAAGTAATGTCAGGTCTTGATGACGCCGGCACAGCTGGATCTGCCACTGAAAGCAGTCAGCGCGTTATCGTTACATACCAACAGTAGCACCTCCGACCTATAAGTCAGTTTAGACACAAGCACATTAAAGGTCCCATATTATGAAAAACATGTTTTCTCTGGTCTCTACATATGTAAACTGGTCCTCCCTGAGCCTACCAACTCCCAGAATGAGGAAAGCAAACAAGTCCTGCATCGTCTCTGCAGCCCACCCACTGGTAAAACGAGGCTCCTACAGGCTGTTCAGATTCAGCTCCATTCGTTACGAAACGAAAGGAGTGATTTTCATTGGCCGGCCTCCTCTGTGCGAAAATACTCCCCCCTCTCCCTGGAGATATCCGAGAGGGGGGCGTTCATCCCCGAGGTGAAGTTCGGTGTGTCCAGCAGTAAGCTAGCAGTGTTTCGCAATGTCGTCGCTCAGAGCTAGACACGCAAATTGCTCTGTTGTTGGTTGTAAAAATCAACATAAGTGCCTATATTCTGTCCCAGCTACAGAAAAACAGAAGAGACAGTGGTTGCGTTTCATTGTTAACGACAACGTGCCGGCTACGGTTCCTGTAAGTTTGTTTGTGTGTGCTAACCACTTCACATCGGAATGCTTCAGTAATGAGGGTCAGTACAAACCATACGGGACCCAGCACCGCACCCGAGCCACAGGTAAGTGTTGCCATGTTTTGATAGTATTTACAGTTGCCTACGAGTATGGTGAAGTCAGCTTGAAATTGGCTAACTAGTTAGCTCCGCTTCGGTCCGCTATGCAATGGTGTTTGAAGTGAGTTTAATGTTAATAATATCACGAGGGAGCTTGTTTGTCACAGTAAAAAGTCTGGAAATGTGCAGACTGGAGACAGAGACTATGCGAACAGTGTCCAAGAGTTTGGAGACTGTGTTGGAGACAAACACAGCTTTCGCTAGCTGTTTTTAGATGTTACCTGTTGCAGGTCAGTGGGGGATGGGAGCTGGGTGGTGGTGTTGGGGAGTCCTGCTGCAGCCGCAGAGTCTGTATTTTTCTGAGCCTCTCCTTCTGAGTCAAACTGGTATGGTTGAACGACAGCATCTCGGCGAGCCATAGCGATACATCCACCGTAAACATTAGGGCATGCTACCGCTAGCGTAAGCGGCATCCATTCCCTGAGAGGGGCGTGTAGCAGGCAAGGCAGGCGTTGACAGACGGAGCTCATAAGCATTAAAGGTGCAGGCACAGAAACAGCCTGGTCTCAGTAGAGCTCACTTGAGCGACTTTTAGACAGCTGAAATTCAGGACCATGGATGGGTTTGGGGCAATACATTTCGAATACAGTGTTGTTGGACCTCTGACAGCTGTGTGAAATTGATGAAAAACAGTATAATATGGGACCTTTAATGGAGTTAATCACACTGACATACTACCTGCTCATGTATGCTTCATTCAATTCAACCACTGTCAGCAGTTCAGCTGCTGAATCCAATGAGCCAATGTGTATTCATGCCAGCTGAGTCCTGTCAACTAATCAAGTCAATCATGAATGCCAAGTACTAGGCCAATATAAGTGTCAGACAATGTTTGGCAATTTTTTATTCACTACGAGAAGTCAAGATGTCCATTGAGACAGTAGCTACTGATGTGTGGGACATGCTCCAAAGCTCACAAGCCAGAAGGTGTAGAGCACGACAGCTGCGTGACATCCTGTGTTTGCTCAAGGTAATTATCACAAAAGCCTAATGATTTAATAGCATTTAAACTTACACATCACAATTAATGCAAAAATACATAATGGCAATAATTGCACATTGGAGTGGATTAGATCGTGGCCCTTTGCCAAGAAGTCATCAAACCCCTGGAACACTGGCCAGACATTTGCACAGCTTCCCATCTGTACAGCTGCAGGCAGTATGTGTTGGACGGGGCTCTTCATCAACACCTTTGTGAGGTATCCTGGCCGTGTCCATGACACTAGAGTCCTGAGGAACAGCAGGATCTACAGAGAGGCTTTTTCATTCCCTGCATGCTACTTTATTGTGGGTGATGGTGGCTAGACCTAGGCCTTGAAAGGCCTGTGGCAATCATCACCCCATACAGAGAACTACTCGAAGGCAGGGTGCAGAGCTGCTTCAACCACCATCATGCCAAGGCGTGTTGCGTCATAGAGTTGGCCTTTGGCATGTTGAAGACCTGGTGAAGATCGCTGTTCTCCAGGGCTCTGGAGGTGGACCACATCTTTGTCCCCTCTGTCATCACCACCTGTCCAGTGCTCCACAACATCTGCCTCACAGCAGGGGACATCCTTGATCCTGTTGAGGATACCCCTACATATGGTACACTCACATGTAACTTTTCAGTTGGAGAGAACTGACTGACAAGACAATGGTGGAGGATTTGTTATAAAAGCGAAAGGCAAACACGCTTGTTTGGCAATATGTTGGATTTCAACTCATCACCAAGAATGTTATGACAGGTAACCTGATAATGTTAACTAGGGAAAAAGATTTGTTACCTCTCTGATAAGTTAGAGGTGTGCAGCCTGTCACCTGCAGCTCTTCATCAAACAGCTCCTTCTTGTTCATTACTCCTACAGACTGAATAAAACTGCTCCCAGGCAAATTTAAAATTGATCCACTGTCTACAAATGCCAAAAAGTGACTGCTGTTTTGCTCTGTAGACCAGTTTTTTTGATTTTAGCCAGTGTTTAGTGGTCATGGGGCCGGTAGTTTGAGACCCGATTTGTACTTAGCCGTGCGTTAGCTGACCGTTTTCTGGGAAGGCTGCTCTCGTGTAGTCTCACTCACCGCTTATCAGAGATTGCTCCTCGGTCCTCGGTCATATTTTTCCCAAGAGCATTGGCGTGGCCTTCATGACAGTGGAAAGGAATGACTTCCACTGTGGAAGTATATTAACAGAAACTTTCATAATGAAAAACTATCTGAAACATCTCATTTAGAGGGGCACCTGAAGCCAAAAAATAAATTAAATTAAAAATAATATATCATATTAAAATCAAAGGTAAATCAACAAATGGCAGAAAAAAGATGAAACAAGATAGAATACTAATGTACCAATGAAGGCTAGTAATACTGGCCACATTTGGGTGAATGATAATCATAATGTGGCGGAGCTGAGAAATTTGATTTGTAGAAGCACATATCATTTTTAGCCTTGTTTTTTTTCATTTTCCCAGATACTTAAAAAAAACAACCCAATACTTAGGCCTATGTGTTCATATTTATTACATCACATCAAGTACATTTGCTGCAAGTTAACGACTTTCAGGTCCTGTGTCCCGTCCAGAACAAGTGCAAAGCCACAATGGTCTGTCTATGTTGGGTGACCTCCTTACTTTTTAAAAAAAAATTTGTCAAACCTTATAGTCTTCTTCTACACCCATGTTTTTTCTTAAAACTTCATCAGCCTCAACATGTATCGGCTGCAAAATCATTGCACATGCTCCTTTAATAACCTATGTCACATCCACTAACCTGTCAGCAGTTGCCAAATGTGGCTAAATGAATAATCAAAACTATACAGCACTCAGGTTTACAGCACATATAATCCTCAATAGCAGCATACTGTAACAGCAACATACTGTAAGTTGAAGGGGGTAAGTGGGCAGAGTTTTCCAGCATGCTTTAGAACAGTGTGTTTGAAGCAAAAAGGAAGAAACTTACTAAACTTGGCACGTCAATAGTAGCAAAACATGATATTCGATATGGGTCTTAAAATCTTAAGACCCATATCAAATATCATGTGGAACAATGGTTCTGTTGTGCCCCCTACAAAAGTTTAATGAAGTAACCCTCGCTCTATGTTTCCCCTGAGGTGTACGAAAGGCAGATAGAACACCTCTAGACATAAAAATCTCTTGGAGCGAATGCGTAAACCCAACAGGAAGTTGGCCATATTGAATTTTGTGGGAAAACTGAGTATTTATCATTCACAGAAGTCATACTTTAACAAACTCCTCCTAGGTGGTTAATCCAATCAACCTCAAACTGGGTCAGCCTATACAAAACACCTTAACGATGAAAGGTATTCAGAAGGTTGTGCAGAAATTAAACAGTGTGTGTTCAAATCTGTCTTCAAATGTAATCAAAATGGACATGGACATTCTCTAGATGATAAGATGGTATGTTTTGAATTTTGTTCAGCGTGTTATTAAATATCTAGCTGTGATTTGCATTTTTTATTTCTTTAATTTTAAAGAAATTCCACCAAAATGTGAAAAAAACAGCAAAAATTATGTTATTTGTTTCAGAAGTCAGCAACAGTTTAATTCTGATTAATTTTGCATACATAGCAACCAAACACGGCAGAGCACACAGCAGAATGTCCCTCCGCCCTTCCTCCATCCCATCCATTTTAATATTAAACTTCACTGAATTAGTCTTTAAGAAAATATTTGATAATATATATTTTTAGATGAGCAGTGTAGTGTGTGTATTATATAGTTAGCAAGTAAAATGTACAATGCATTAAAAGTCTAGATTTGGAAATGTTCTCCGTTGTCGAAGTTGGCAAGAAGTGACGTATTTCCAGTATGCACAGTTTGCTCCTCTTCAGTGCAAGAGAGTTTGCGGGCCACAATGGCATTTAGCTGAGTTGCACACCAGGGTCCGGTTGCACCAACTGGTCTTTCCTAAGACTTGTCTAAGTCGGTCTTAGTTAGGACCAGTATTTAGAATGGATTCTAACACACTGGATGCATGTGCAATGCTGCTGCCTGGCGTTACCTCTCGCTTTTCATTTCAGCGTCCATGTTAACAGGTTCGAGCAGCCACACTGGATGCATGAGTTACCGCGACACACACGTAGTTCTCGGCAAAAATAGACCTCAAAGGACCTACGTCATATCGACATCATACCAGCGTTTAGCTACAGTTTTAATGTCTGTATGAGTAGACAGCACGTAATGTTTGTGCCTAGCATGTGAGGCGAGGGAGAGCGAGTGGCAGAAAATGACAGTAACTATAAGTCAATAGAGACGAAAAATTTGCAGTAAGTTGTCATGTTAAGAGTAAATGTAAAGTGTAGATTATAGTCTGTCAGTGAATAAAGGCTGCAGCTTCTGAAGACCAAAGTAGGCTGAACCTCATACCAGACTATATATATATGTATATATATATATATATATATATATATATATATATATATATATATATATATATATATATATACACACTATATATATATATATATATATATATATATATATACACTATATATAATAATTTATCCCACTTATCCCATTGTGTCAGCCACTCTATGACTAAGTGACTAGATAGAGTAAAATGTATACCTAGTTAACCGCTGATTAGCTGCACAGATGAGCAGCTCACAGCCTCAATTTTGACTTGACCCTGCTCCTGACCAGATGTAAGATTTACAATCGATCTTAGCAGGCAGAAGGCTCAAGCCCAGGAGGGGCAACTGATGTAACTGTCAGGTCAGACTTAGAATGCCAAGTTATGACTTACTTAGCTTAAGACCAGGCATAAGCCCTGTTGGTTCAGCTGGCGCTAGGTGGCAGTGGAGAGTGAGTGGCTCAATGTGGTAGCGTGGACCTGAGCAGTTTGACATCAAGACAGTGGAAGAAAACACCCTCTGTCTTTTTGAACTGGATTAACAAGTAGTCTTCACTGAATGTTTAATTTGCTTTCCATGCCTCAGACGACATACTGCACTTCGTGAGAGTGGTGTAGATGGCAGATTAGAAGGCCTTTCTCCAGCAGCTGTTGGAGGCTTCTGCAAAAATGTGTGTGCATGTGGACAGTTATAGAGTAGATTAGCCTGACTATTACTGTACAAGCAAAAACATGTAGCTGCAGCTGACAGAGAAGGACAAACAACTGCTGCAGCCTGCACACTACTACTTGCACCAGTGGTTCAACATAACAAATAATTACCTATTTGTGATTATGTATTAGTAAAATACAAGAAGTTGCACTACAATTAGGTAGTTACACATGCCCAACAATATGGGTAATTATTTATTTGTCCATATTGGTCAGCAAATTTCAGCACAATGTCTAACATTCTAGGTAGGAGGAGGAACACTAAACAGCAGCAGCATTTAACCAGACAGCAGCAAGTTAGCCACATAAGTTAACAGGCTTGAGATTCAGATGATTCATAAACATCCTGAGCAGCTAACATAGCTTCATTATCTAGCATTATTAGCTGGTTTTCCTTTATTTCAATTTAGCTAGCTAGTACAAATGAAACGTCTTTATACAACACAGTATTTTTTTAATGATGTAAAAGACAACATACATCAATATTGGGATTCATTTCCTCCTCTTCTTTTCTCCATTTTCTAAATTGCGCATCTGAAGGCTTGCACCTTTTCACTATGAAAAAATTAAATGTAAAAACAGATATGATAGTCTGCCTCTTGATATCTGTCAGTCAGGCATGTCGCTCTCTCTCTCTCTGACTGTGAGGGGTGTCTTGTCCTGGGATTTTTTGTCTCGTGAATTTCATGTTTTATTTTGAAAAGTAACTCTCCTCTCGTTTCAGGTCACTTGCCCTTCCTCTTGTGTCACCGGTCTGACATCTTCCCTAATCCCTGATTGTTTCCACCTGTTTCCCATTACCCCCATGTGTCTTATAGTTCGCGTCTCCCTTTGTCCTGTGCCAAAGTATCTCGTTTGTTCGTGTACCTCCAGCCCCATGACCACAGCCCTTGTCTCGTTCTTGTCCAGAGCTTCCACATTTGTATTCCTGATTCCTTGTTTCCTCTTAAGAAGAGTGATTTTCTGTTGTAAGTTTTTTCAGCTCAGTTTGAAGTTAAGTTTAATTCCATAGCCGTTTTTTCCCTTCCTCTGTTGGAGTGAGTTTTGTTTCATAATTTTTTCAGCTCAGTCGTGTAGCGTAGTCTAATTTTATAGCCTCAGTATTTTTCCTCCTTTGGAGCGTTTTCAGTTGGTAAATTTTTATAGTCAGTCCTCGATAGAGTAGAATAGTTTCAGCCTTTTCTTTTTCCTCCCTTTTGGAGCGATTTTCTGTTGTGTTTTGGTTTTGCTTTATTTTCTGTGTGTTGTCCTTTTGTGTGAATTTCTGATTTTCATATTAATCTAGATTCTAGAAAGGTTTATAGCCTGTTTGGTTGTCACTCTACCTTAAGAGCAAAAAAGAGAATTTTCAGAATAAAAGCCTGCTTGAACTGTGAACCCTCTGCATCTGAGTCCTCTTTCTAGCCCAGGCCTGACACTGACCTGAGATGCTCATCAGTGGCACCCCTCCAGCATGTGGTGCTCTAGGCGACTGCCTATATGGCCTATGCCATGAGCTGACCCTGCACCTGATTGCATATGCTGACACAATATTTCATATATCACCCAATTTTATTTAATATTAAGATACAGGAGGTGGTTTATTGAAACCTTATGTACCACAACCATTGATTATTGATGCAACTACATTGAGATCAGGCTTAAATTCTCAACATAGCAATCACAATAACAATTAGCTAAATATTAAAGTTTACACTTGATCCTGAACAGAAACTTAAGCACAACTGATAATCTCTTTTTGTACTCAAACAGACCATGCTCACCATCAACTGTTAACATGCCAGTAACAGATTTTTTTGTAGGAAAATAGGTTGACAGTAAACTGCAACATAGGATTTCCCCATATATGTGTTGACTCTTTCTGTATATATAGTTTTTTTCTCTCTTTCTTTTTTCCTTTGCGGTAAGATGAAGACATAGGAAAACCTACCAAATTGACTGTCCCTTATAGCCCTTGATTAGACTAGAGATAAGGATTTTTAGCATCTAGCTTTTTTCTTCCATACAATGCCTATAAAACGAATTCATTCTCTTGGATGTTTTCCCCTTTCCTTTTATTGCTTTTATAAATGGGTCATTTCATGCCAACTCACCCAAAATCCAGAACTTTTCCCAGTTCACGTAATGGATTTTCTCGAAAACAAAAATCATGTTGAAAGTTGTATTAAATTCATGGGACCTTGCAAAAATTCTATAGCTGTATCCAAATACTTTATAAATTATGCATTTTTGAAATTTTACCCTTAGAGCGAAATTTCAGCATTTTTGTGATTTTCTGTAGGTGTATTCTAAACCTCACCAATTGCTTATTTTTCACTGGATTGGGTTGAAATGTGTCCTGAACATTCAAGAGACCCTCAGGAAACTTGGCAACATCAATTTAAATAGATAGCACTATCACATCAAAACTGCTTAATGATGGATTACACTTTTTAAATAATTCTTGTTATTTTGCAGTCCATTTTGCAGTAATCCACCCAAACCTGTTTCAGATTCTTCGTTCTGGTTAAAAACAAAAGAGTTCCTATAGTTAGTTATAATTTGATTACTGTAACCATTCAGCAACAACTATTTAAATTAAAGTTTCCTTAGGGTCTCTTGAATGTACAGGACAATTTTTAGGTTTAGAATATACTTACATACAGAGTCATTAAAATGCTGAAATTTAGCTCAGAGGGCCAAACAAAAAATCATAACTTAAAAAGTATTTGGTGTACAGCTATAGGATTTTACAAGGTCACATGAATTTAATAGAAGTTTCAACATGATGTTATTCAAGAAAATGGCATGAACAGGGAGGTCCTAGATGAGTTGGTATGGAATGACCCAAATGGAATCATTGTCAATATAATTTGGCCTTTTTTTTATAATGTAAAATAAATGATTGCAAAGTATTCACCCCCTTCGAGTTAGCATTTGTCTATTGTCTTGCTGGAAAATAAATTTTCTTTCAAGTTGTAGTTCTCTTGCAGACAGAGTCAGGTTTTCCTCCAGGATTTCCCTATATTTTGCTGCACTCATTTTAAGCACATGTGCATACATTTTTACACGTGTCATATTCCTTCCATTTCTTAATGATGGATTTAACTGAACTCTGAAGGATGTTCAGTGACTTGGAAACGTTTTTGTATCCATCCCCTGACTTATATATTTTAATAACCTTTTCACTGAGTTGCTTGGAGTGTTCTTTTGTCTTCATGGTGTAATTGACCTTCCAGACCCAGGTGTCTTTATGCTACAATCACTTGAGACACATTCACTGCACTCAGGTGATCTTCATTTCATTAATTGTGAGACTCCTAAGCACCAGTGGGCTGGACCTCTGTTGAATTAGGTCAGCCACTTTAAAGGGGATGCATACTTATTAAATAACTTTTTTTACATTATACATTTTTAATTGACATTATTTTTTAGATATCTGTTTCCACTTTGACATTAAAGAGCTTTTTTGTTAAATCTTTTGTTATACATTTTAATAGGCCCTGTATATTAATTTAAATTGCATCAACTCTACCAACAAAAAGCTGATGCGTTACCCTGCTTTGTCTTCACCTATATTTACCTCATTGCCCAAAGTTCCTTCACCTGCAACATTGATCCAAAAGGAGGGATGAACTGGACTGAACACAGGAATATATGAAGAAACTAAATTCTTTCATGAACATTTTGATGGTTTAATCAAAAGACTCTCTGTGCCTGTGTTGGAGTGCACAGAGACACACACAGACCCAATGACCTCTGACCTTAAGGAGGAAGGATGTCAAGAAAGACAAGGAACAGAACTGAGAAATCATGCCTTGTCGCAACAACCACTGACTTTGTATCCTCATCCATATGTCTTAAACCTATCAAGAGTCATAACGGCATTCCTCAATATGTTGGTTCCTCCTTCCTGGTTAAAGGTGCTGCAAAATTTTGCATTAGCTGCAGTGAGCACCAACAACCACCAGGTGGCACATGTGAGCAGCCAAGATTACAGTGAACACATCAGGGCCCTGAGTTTCTCTCTCCTCCCTCTCGAACCAGACACGGTTTTATTTCTTCATTGACTCAGTCCATATGAAAGCGTGTATCGAAGCTCATTAATAAGCTTGTAGTTTAGATCAAAATCCTGGTTGGATATAAGTTCGTTACTCAGGACTAAGTTACTCAGGATATCTAAAGTTAGGGTTAGTTTATTGCACACAATGTGTAATCATGCATCGGCTCCATGCCAAGCTGCTGCTGGGCAAACCTATATTTTGTTAGCCTGCAAACTAGATCTTGGTGGTGTTGTAAATAGTATTAGCTATGCAACGTCTAAATGTATCCTAACTAATAACAAATTAGCAATTATAATGTGTGTATATATGTATATATATATATATATACATATATATATATATATATATATATATATATGTATATATATATATATATATATATGTATATATATATACATATGTATTATATACATATATATATGTCATCTCCAAGTAGAAGATTTTTGATGTTTACAAAAAGTAGTTTGTAATACACTTACATTAAGGCTTTTTTCATCTTATGTCAAATGCAAACAGCAACAGACAATAAACAAGGCTCAAAATCAATGTGCAAATAAAAAATAAATAAAATGTAGGCATTAAACATTGTAAATTGGCACAGGACATTGAAAAGGCTGACAATCCTGCTCTATGCTTTATCATATATTCTGTTTATTTTCCATAATTTCTAGTAACTTAATCAAACAAATGCATTGTTTACATTATGTGCTTCAAACAATAACACAAACAATAAAATTAAATGCTCTGGCAGACGCTGCAGCAGGAGCTAGAATCCTGGTGGTCCTAGCGTTAAGGAAATGTAGGTTAAGCCTGGTAAATAATGAATCAATGGACAACACAGAATAAAAATTTGTGTTAATTATTGACACTTTTCCCTGCTCTTTTTCAAATATAAACGCGCACAGTCCGCATATATCCTACTGCATGTGTTGTTTTTGTGAAAACAAACAAAACCAAAAACACAGAGGTGTTTTTTATTTTATACCAGATGAAATGAAAAAATATGAAATGACAACATGCTGTATCACTGGCATTTAGAGTTCAGTTTGAAATAAACACAGGTATCACATGCAATTGTTTACACGAGAGATACATTCACCTGAAACATTTTCACTCTGTCTCAGACGTTTGTACAGTGCATCCGGAAAGTATTCACAGCGCTTCACTTTTTCCACATTTTGTTATGTTACATCCTTATTCCAAAATGGATTAAATTCAATTTTTTCCACAAAATTCTACACACAATACCCCATAATGCCAACATGAAAGAAGTTTGTTTGAAATGTTTGCAGCTTTATTAAAAATAAAGAATGAAACTATGACATGTACATAATTCACGTACGTATTCACAGCCTTTGCCATGACACTCAAAATTCAGCTCAGGTGCATCTTGTTTCCACTGATCATCCTTGAGATGTTTCTACAACTTGATTGGAGTCCACTTGTGGTAAATTCAGTTGATTGGACATGATTTAGAGAGGCACACACCTGTCTATATAAGGTCCCACAGTTTACAGTGCATGTCAGAGCACAAACCAAGCCATGAAGTCCAAGGAATTGTCTGTAGACCTCCGAGACAGGATTGTATCGAGGCACAGATCTGGGGAAGGGTACAGAAAATTTTCTGCAGCATTAGAGGTCCCAATGAGCACAGTGGCCTCCATCATCCGTAAATGGAAGAAGTTTGGAACCACCAGGACTCTTCCTAGAGCTGGCCGCCCGGCCAAACTGAGTAATCGGGGGAGAAGGGCCTTAGTAAGAGAGGTGACCAAGAACCCAGTGATCACTCTGACAGAGCTCCAGCGTCTCTCTGTGAAGAGAGGAGAACCTTACAGAAGGACAACCATCTCTGCAGCACTCCACAAATCAGGCCTGTATGGTAGAGTGGCCAGATGGAAGCCACACCTCAGTAAAAGGCACATGACATGATTTTCGTTCTTTATTTTTAATAAAGTTGCAAAAAATTTCAAACAAACTTCTTTCACTCTTACTCTCACTCTGTGAGTAAGAGGCAGCTGAGCTGGGAGCGAATTAAATAAATCCACATTCTAGCAGATTTAAATTTTGACCTACCTCTTTTGTCTTATCGAGTGATATGTTTTAAAATGGCACAACAGTAGAAATTTTGGTCACACTGCAATATAATAGCCTGTACGTATGATTTATCACATCAAATTTCATTCTAGATCGTTATATAAGTTACAATGTTATAAGTTAAATAAGAATTCAAAATGCCTCCATTGAAACCAAATGTATACTCCTCCTGTACAATACACAGTCCTAAATAATGCAGCAGTGAAGTCTCAGGCCAGTGCTCACATAGTATTTGACTCATGGGGATAGAAACTACCCCTTCTGCTCAGAGTAATGTAGCCATTTTATGTGTAAGAGATGTTTTTCTTGGTGCCAAACCTACCCATATAATCTGTTGTCTGTGCCTCCCTTGTGCGGTAGAGTTGGAGGGGTTTTAGAGACTAAGAGACCCACAAAAGACTTCTTTGTTTCCATGAACAGAGAGGTAACATGAGCCTATACCAGTCACTCTCACAGGGGTGAACATTGCATTGTGTAGGTTCTGCACCCCCCAGCGTGCGCGCGCGCGCACACACACACACACACACACACACACACACACACACACACACACACACACACACTCATCCTTTGCCCTGAGAGGATGGCATTGTGTACTACTGCAGGTGTGTTGTGTGTGAGTGTGTGTTGAAGCTAGGTGATATGTGGCAGGTTATCATGAAGCTACACAGACATAAAGCAGGGCTTTACTGCTTATGATTAAACCGATATCCCCCTCACCAATCCTTTATAAACAGAATTCCAGTTGAAATCAGCTTCAATGTGCATATTAAAATTGTTAAATATTATTTTCTCCCTTCCCTCTAACCCCTTTCCATGCTAATTTGAGAAATGATTTTACCAAGTTTGAAGATGTGAGATTTCTGCCTACCAATACAAAGAATTGCAGTGCTGTTTTTTTTAAATGATGTGAAAATCTACAGGGTTCACGTCCATGTTTGCTTGCTGGCAGTTTTCTTCCTATGTTCGCTAGTGTTTTGCCACATTTCTTGTCCAGTTAAAACATTGCTCCACTAGTGGTCAAAACCTTCACTGGGTACTTTTATTATCTTATATTCAAACCCAAACCTTTATTTTTGATCAGTGTTTGAAATACACTCTCTTTTGGGGGGTTAGGGGGTTGGAGGGTATTGTACACGTGCATGTGCATACATGAACATTGTTATAAAAGTGACATGTTACAATAATATATTACTGTAATTGTTATGGAGTAATACAGGATTTGGATAATATTATTATAGTTACTATGTTGAGTAAAACGTTACCATCTGAAATAGTTTATTGATGTTTTAAGTATTTATCCACACCACGCAGCTTCAGCCAGTCCTCCACCAGAAAAAATATCCATCAGAGAAGAATTGTATTGGTAAAATGCCAAAATGGCTGTGGAGTTATACACTGCATATATTCCCATTTATTTGAGTTTGTCAGAGAAAAGGACAAAAAAGATAACAGTAAAGTCCAATCTACTGTATGCATTGGGAAGCCAGGGAAAATCTCTACAGCTAGCAACAGGTTTCAACTATTAATAATTTATCAGACTTTGATACTTTGTTTGCCAGTCCATCTCAGAGTGCAAGGCTATTTGTTTATTTAACTAGATCATTACACTATTGTAATTTAAGCGGGCATGAATGGGCCAGCTATGCCCCAGATGAAAGCCTTCAATTAGACAACATCGCCCATTTGTAATGAACTGCAGTTTATTGCAGTTCATTACAATACATGTTGTCTGAGCTAAAGGCAGTGGTCAGCTCGGCACTTGTCCCATACCAGTTTACTTAAAGGCAAGGGAGGGGTACTAATGACGCCATTACCAGCATCATCCGCCTCACTGTCAAGCACTTAGAAGACCCCAAAGCTTATGCACAGATTTTATTTGTTGATTTTAGCTCAGGTTTAAATACACTCCAACCTTATCTGCTCATCTCAAAACTGAAGCAGATGAGTGTCAATCCTTTTTAGGGCCCGAGCAGTGAAACTGCGAGGACCCTATTGTAATTGTAATGATTATTATTATTATTATTATTATTAGGGCCCGAGCAGGGAACCTGCGAGGTCCCTATTGTAATTGCAATGATTATTAGGGCCCGAGCAGGGAACCTGCGAGGACCCTATTGTTTTTCGAATGATTAGGGCCCGAGCAGGGAACCTGCGAGGACCCTATTGTTTTTCGAATGATTATTATTATTATTATTATTTTTCGGCCAAAATGATCGCATTTTTCACTGCCTGAACATACCCCAAAAGTCACCAAACTTGGAATATAGATCAAACCTGGCGAAAAATTTTATAATCTGTTGTCGTTGTGGATTTTCACCGCTAGGTGGCGCTGTAATAAGGAAAGTGCGTTTTGGCTAATAACTCCCACATACTTTGTCGCACATTCAAAAACCTTGTATCCACGTGTTCAGTGAATTGTGCTGAATCTCCTGATATAGGCCACGCCCATTTCCGCCTACCGTTTTTATGCTAGCTCACGAAATGTCGAAAACCTACTTTTTCGAACTCCTCCCAGGCAATTTCACCAATTTGCACCAAACTTTGCACACAGCATCTGTGGACCCTCCTGACAAAAAGTTATTAAAAGAATTTTGATATTCCAAAAAATACTCAAGTTATTAAATAACAACTTCCTGCAGATTTCGTTCCAAACAGGAAGTGTTGCATATCTCCACATTGGTTTGTCCAAATGACGTCAAACTCAGGATCCTACTTCCTCATGATGCTCTAAGGCTCTGTGCTAAATTTTGGCCGATGACCACTAGGTGGCGCTATTTAAATTGAAGTATTTAATATCTCGACATCGGTTGGTCGGATTAACACAAAACTTGGTACACTCATTGCCAATGGCCTCCTGAGGACAGCTGATGAAGGTGTTACCGATCTGACACTAGGTGGCGCTCTGGTGGCAGTTTCATTTTATAATTGGCACTGTGCCCACACCATAACACTTATGGATATGAAATTCATAGGGGCGGTATAGACTGGCATCTGTAACTCACACACCAAAAATCACCAGCAGGTGGCGCTATTATCAACACAAACCGTTTTTGCCTAATAACTCCCACATACTTTGTCGCACATTCAAAAACCTTATATCCACGCGTTCAGTGAATCTTGCTGAATCTCCTGATATAGGCCACGCCCATTTGCGCCTAGCGTTTTTTTTCGCTAGCTCGCGAAATGTCGCAAACCTACTTTTTCGAACTCCTCCCAGGCAATTTCACCGATTTTCACCAAACTTTGCACACAGCATCAGTGGACCCTTCTGACAAAAAGTTATTAAAAGAATTTTGATACGCCAAAGAATACTCAACTTATTAAATAACAACTTCCTGTGGATTCGGGTCAAAACAGGAAGTGTTGCATATCTCCACATTGGTGTGTCCAAATGACATGAAACTGAGGACACTACTTCCCCATGAGCCCCTAAGGCTCTGTGCAAAATCTTGGCCCATGACCACTAGGTGGCGCTATTTAAATTGAAGTATTTTATATCTCGACGTCAGTTGGTCGGATTAACACGAAACTTGGTACACTGATTGCCAATGGCCTCCTGAGGACAGCTGACGAAGGTGTTACCGATCTGACACTAGGTGGCGCTCTGGTGGCAGTTTCATTTTATAATTGGCACTGTGCCCACACCATAACACTTATGGATATGAAACTGATTGGGCCGGTATAGACTGGCATCTGTAACTCACACACCAAAATTCACCAGCAGGTGGCGCTATTATCAACACAAAACCGCTTTTTGGCTATCAGTTAAGACATGCGCGCACAATAACGGGGCAATGGGTCCGGGTAAGGAGCACGCCCCGACAGCAGCACGGCCCGACCCGCGTGGCCTGCGAGGGCCCGTTCATCGCTGCTTGCAGCTTTAATTAGGGCCCGAGCAGGGAACCTGCGAGGACCCTATTGTTTTTCGAATGATTATTATTATTATTATTTTTCGGCCAAAATGATCGCATTTTTCACTGCCTGAACATACCCCAAAAGTCACCAAACTTGGAATATAGATCAAACCTGGCGAAAAATTTTATAATCTGTTGTCGTTGTGGATTTTCACCGCTAGGTGGCGCTGTAATAAGGAAAGTGCGTTTTGGCTAATAACTCCCACATACTTTGTCGCACATTCAAAAACCTTGTATCCACGCGTTCAGTGAATTGTGCTGAATCTCCTGATATAGGCCACGCCCATTTCCGCCTACCGTTTTTATGCTAGCTCGCGAAATGTCGAAAACCTACTTTTTCGAACTCCTCCCAGGCAATTTCACCAATTTGCACCAAACTTTGCACACAGCATCTGTGGACCCTCCTGACAAAAAGTTATTAAAAGAATTTTGATATTCCAAAAAATACTCAAGTTATTAAATAACAACTTCCTGCAGATTTCGTTCCAAACAGGAAGTGTTGCATATCTCCACATTGGTTTGTCCAAATGACGTCAATCTCAGGATCCTACTTCCTCATGATGCTCTAAGGCTCTGTGCTAAATTTTGGCCGATGACCACTAGGTGGCGCTCTTTAAATTGAAGTATTTAATATCTCGACATCGGTTGGTCGGATTAACACAAAACTTGGTACACTCATTGCCAATGGCCTCCTGAGGACAGCTGATGAAGGTGTTACCGATCTGACACTAGGTGGCGCTCTGGTGGCAGTTTCATTTTATAATTGGCACTGTGCCCACACCATAACACTTATGGATATGAAACTGATTGGGGTGGTATAGACTGGCATCTGTAACTCACACACCAAAAATGACCAGCAGGTGGCGCTATTATCAACACAAAACCGTTTTTGGCTATCAGTTAAGACATGCGCGCACAATAACGGGGCAATGGGTCCGGGTAAGGAGCACGCCCTGACAGCAGCACGCCCCGACCCACGTGGACTGCGAGGGCCCGTTCATCGCTGCTTGCAGCTTTAATTATTATTATTATTATTTTCCTTTGTCCGTAATGATCGCATTTTTCACTGCCTGAACATACCCCAAAAGTCACCAAACTTGGAATATAGATCAGACCTGGCGAAAAATTTTATAATCTGTTGTCGTTCAGAATTTTCACCACTAGGTGGCGCTACAATCAAGGACAGTGTGTTTTGGCTAATAACTCCCATATACTTTGTCGCACATTCAAAAACCTTATATCCACCCGTTCTGTGAATTCTGCTGAATCTCCTGATATAGGCCACGCCCATTTCTGCCTACCATTTTTTTCGCTAGCTCGCCAAATGTCGTAAACCTACTTTTTCGAACTCCTCCCAGGCAATTTCACCCATTTGCGCCAAACGTTGCACACAGCATCTGTGGATGCTCCTGACAAAAAGTTATTAAAAGAATTTTGCTATTCCAAACAATACTCAAGTTATTAAATAACTACTTCCTGCAGATTTCGTTCCAAACAGGAAGTGTTGCATATCTCCACATTGGTTTGTCCGAATGACGTGAAACTCAGGATACTACTTGCTCATGAGCCCCAAAGGCTCTGTGCTAAATTTTGGCCGACGACCACTAGGTGGCGCTATTTAAATTGAAGTATTTTATATCTCGACATTGGTTGGTCGGATTAACACAGAACTTGGTACACTCATTGCCAATGGCCTCCTGAGGACAGCTGACAAAGGTGTTACCGATCTCACAATAGGTGGCGCTCTGGTGGCAGTTTCATTTTATAATTGGCACTGTGCCCACACCATAACACTTATGGACATGAAACTGATTGGGGTGGTATAGACTGGCATCTGTAACTCACACACCAAAAACCACCAGCAGGTGGCGCTATTATCAACACAAAACCGTTTTTGGCTATCAGTTAAGACATGCGCGCACAATAACAGGGCAATGGGTCCGGGTAAGGAGCATGCCCCGACAGCAGCACGCCCCGACCCGCGTGGACTGCGAGGGCCCGTTCATCGCTGCTTGCAGCTTTAATTATTATTATTATTTTTCTTTGTCCGTAATGATCGCATTTTTCACTGCCTGAACATACCCCAAAAGTCACCAAACTTGGAATATAGATCAGACCTGGCGAAAAATTTTATAATCTGTTGTCGTTGTGGACTTTCACCACTAGGTGGCGCTATAATCAAGAAAAGTGTGTTTTGGCTCATAACTCCCACATACTTTGTCGCACATTCAAAAACCTTACATCCACGCGTTCAGTGAATTGTGCTGAATCTCCTGATATAGGCCACGCCCATTTCTGCCCACCATTTTTTTTCGCTAGCTCGCCAAATGTCGTAAACCTACTTTTTCGAACTCCTCCCAGGCAATTTCACCAATTAGCACCAAACTTTGCACACAGCATCTGTGGAGTCTTCTGACAAAAAGTTATTAAAAGAATTTAGAAATGCCAAAGAATACTCAAGTTATTAAATAACAACTTCCTGCAGATTTCGTTCCAAACAGGAAGTGTTGCATATCTCCACATTGGTTTGTCCAAATGACGTGAAACTCAAGATACTACTTCCCCATGAGCCCCTAAGGCTCTGTGCTAAATCTTGGCCCATCACCACTAGGTGGCGCTATTTAAATAGAAGTATTTTATATCTCGACATTGGTTGGTCGGATTGAGACAAAACTTGGTACACTGATTGCCAATGGCCTCCTGAGGACAGCTGACAAAGGTGTTACCGATCTGACACTAGGTGGCGCTCTGGTGGCAGTTTCATTTTATAATTGGCACTGTGCCCACACCATAACACTTATGGACATGAAACTGATTGGGGTGGTATAGACTGGCATCTGTAACTCACACACCAAAAATCACCAGCAGGTGGCGCTATTATCAACACAAAACCATTTTTGGCTATCAGTTAAGACATGCGCGCACAATAACGGGGCAATGGGTCCGGGTAAGGAGCACGCCCCGACAGCAGCACGCCCCGACCCGCGTGGACTGCGAGGGCCCGTTCATCGCTGCTTGCAGCTTTAATTATTATTATTATTTTTCGGCCAAAATGATCGCATTTTTCACTGCCTGAACATACCCCAAAAGTCACCAAACTTGGAATATAGATCAAACCTGGCGAAAAATTTTATAATCTGTTGTCGTTGTGGATTTTCACCGCTAGGTGGCGCTGTAATAAGGAAAGTGCGTTTTGGCTAATAACTCCCACATACTTTGTCGCACATTCAAAAACCTTGTATCCACGCCTTCAGTGAATTGTGCTGAATCTCCTGATATAGGCCACGCCCATTTCCGCCTACCGTTTTTATGCTAGCTCGCGAAATGTCGAAAACCTACTTTTTCGAACTCCTCCCAGGCAATTTCACCCATTTGCGCCAAACGTTGCACACAGCATCTGTGGATGCTCCTGACAAAAAGTTATTAAAAGAATTTTGCTATTCCAAACAATACTCAAGTTATTAAATAACTACTTCCTGCAGATTTCGTTCCAAACAGGAAGTGTTGCATATCTCCACATTGGTTTGTCCGAATGACGTGAAACTCAGGATACTACTTGCTCATGAGCCCCAAACGCTCTGTGCTAAATTTTGGCCGACGACCACTAGGTGGCGCTATTTAAATTGAAGTATTTTATATCTCGACATTGGTTGGTCGGATTAACACAGAACTTGGTACACTCATTGCCAATGGCCTCCTGAGGACAGCTGACAAAGGTGTTACCGATCTCACAATAGGTGGCGCTCTGGTGGCAGTTTCATTAGGGCCCGAGCAGTGAAACTGCGAGGACCCTATTGTAATTGTAATGATTATTATTATTATTATTAGGGCCCGAGCAGGGAACCTGCGAGGACCCTATTGTTTTTCGAATGATTATTATTATTATTATTTTTCGGCCAAAATGATCGCATTTTTCACTGCCTGAACATACCCCAAAAGTCACCAAACTTGGAATATAGATCAAACCTGGCGAAAAATTTTATAATCTGTTGTCGTTGTGGATTTTCACCGCTAGGTGGCGCTGTAATAAGGAAAGTGCGTTTTGGCTAATAACTCCCACATACTTTGTCGCACATTCAAAAACCTTGTATCCACGCGTTCAGTGAATTGTGCTGAATCTCCTGATATAGGCCACGCCCATTTCCGCCTACCGTTTTTATGCTAGCTCGCGAAATGTCGAAAACCTACTTTTTCGAACTCCTCCCAGGCAATTTCACCAATTTGCACCAAACTTTGCACACAGCATCTGTGGACCCTCCTGACAAAAAGTTATTAAAAGAATTTTGATATTCCAAAAAATACTCAAGTTATTAAATAACAACTTCCTGCAGATTTCGTTCCAAACAGGAAGTGTTGCATATCTCCACATTGGTTTGTCCAAATGACGTCAATCTCAGGATCCTACTTCCTCATGATGCTCTAAGGCTCTGTGCTAAATTTTGGCCGATGACCACTAGGTGGCGCTCTTTAAATTGAAGTATTTAATATCTCGACATCGGTTGGTCGGATTAACACAAAACTTGGTACACTCATTGCCAATGGCCTCCTGAGGACAGCTGATGAAGGTGTTACCGATCTGACACTAGGTGGCGCTCTGGTGGCAGTTTCATTTTATAATTGGCACTGTGCCCACACCATAACACTTATGGATATGAAACTGATTGGGGTGGTATAGACTGGCATCTGTAACTCACACACCAAAAATGACCAGCAGGTGGCGCTATTATCAACACAAAACCGTTTTTGGCTATCAGTTAAGACATGCGCGCACAATAACGGGGCAATGGGTCCGGGTAAGGAGCACGCCCTGACAGCAGCACGCCCCGACCCACGTGGACTGCGAGGGCCCGTTCATCGCTGCTTGCAGCTTTAATTATTATTATTATTATTTTCCTTTGTCCGTAATGATCGCATTTTTCACTGCCTGAACATACCCCAAAAGTCACCAAACTTGGAATATAGATCAGACCTGGCGAAAAATTTTATAATCTGTTGTCGTTCAGAATTTTCACCACTAGGTGGCGCTACAATCAAGGACAGTGTGTTTTGGCTAATAACTCCCATATACTTTGTCGCACATTCAAAAACCTTATATCCACCCGTTCTGTGAATTCTGCTGAATCTCCTGATATAGGCCACGCCCATTTCTGCCTACCATTTTTTTCGCTAGCTCGCCAAATGTCGTAAACCTACTTTTTCGAACTCCTCCCAGGCAATTTCACCCATTTGCGCCAAACGTTGCACACAGCATCTGTGGATGCTCCTGACAAAAAGTTATTAAAAGAATTTTGCTATTCCAAACAATACTCAAGTTATTAAATAACTACTTCCTGCAGATTTCGTTCCAAACAGGAAGTGTTGCATATCTCCACATTGGTTTGTCCGAATGACGTGAAACTCAGGATACTACTTGCTCATGAGCCCCAAAGGCTCTGTGCTAAATTTTGGCCGACGACCACTAGGTGGCGCTATTTAAATTGAAGTATTTTATATCTCGACATTGGTTGGTCGGATTAACACAGAACTTGGTACACTCATTGCCAATGGCCTCCTGAGGACAGCTGACAAAGGTGTTACCGATCTCACAATAGGTGGCGCTCTGGTGGCAGTTTCATTTTATAATTGGCACTGTGCCCACACCATAACACTTATGGACATGAAACTGATTGGGGTGGTATAGACTGGCATCTGTAACTCACACACCAAAAACCACCAGCAGGTGGCGCTATTATCAACACAAAACCGTTTTTGGCTATCAGTTAAGACATGCGCGCACAATAACAGGGCAATGGGTCCGGGTAAGGAGCATGCCCCGACAGCAGCACGCCCCGACCCGCGTGGACTGCGAGGGCCCGTTCATCGCTGCTTGCAGCTTTAATTAGGGCCCGAGCAGTGAAACTGCGAGGACCCTATTGTAATTGTAATGATTATTATTATTATTATTATTAGGGCCCGAGCAGGGAACCTGCGAGGACCCTATTGTTTTTCGAATGATTATTATTATTATTATTTTTCGGCCAAAATGATCGCATTTTTCACTGCCTGAACATACCCCAAAAGTCACCAAACTTGGAATATAGATCAAACCTGGCGAAAAATTTTATAATCTGTTGTCGTTGTGGATTTTCACCGCTAGGTGGCGCTGTAATAAGGAAAGTGCGTTTTGGCTAATAACTCCCACATACTTTGTCGCACATTCAAAAACCTTGTATCCACGCGTTCAGTGAATTGTGCTGAATCTCCTGATATAGGCCACGCCCATTTCCGCCTACCGTTTTTATGCTAGCTCGCGAAATGTCGAAAACCTACTTTTTCGAACTCCTCCCAGGCAATTTCACCAATTTGCACCAAACTTTGCACACAGCATCTGTGGACCCTCCTGACAAAAAGTTATTAAAAGAATTTTGATATTCCAAAAAATACTCAAGTTATTAAATAACAACTTCCTGCAGATTTCGTTCCAAACAGGAAGTGTTGCATATCTCCACATTGGTTTGTCCAAATGACGTCAATCTCAGGATCCTACTTCCTCATGATGCTCTAAGGCTCTGTGCTAAATTTTGGCCGATGACCACTAGGTGGCGCTCTTTAAATTGAAGTATTTAATATCTCGACATCGGTTGGTCGGATTAACACAAAACTTGGTACACTCATTGCCAATGGCCTCCTGAGGACAGCTGATGAAGGTGTTACCGATCTGACACTAGGTGGCGCTCTGGTGGCAGTTTCATTTTATAATTGGCACTGTGCCCACACCATAACACTTATGGATATGAAACTGATTGGGGTGGTATAGACTGGCATCTGTAACTCACACACCAAAAATGACCAGCAGGTGGCGCTATTATCAACACAAAACCGTTTTTGGCTATCAGTTAAGACATGCGCGCACAATAACGGGGCAATGGGTCCGGGTAAGGAGCACGCCCTGACAGCAGCACGCCCCGACCCACGTGGACTGCGAGGGCCCGTTCATCGCTGCTTGCAGCTTTAATTAGGGCCCGAGCAGTGAAACTGCGAGGACCCTATTGTAATTGTAATGATTATTATTATTTTTATTTTTATTTTTCCCAAATGATCGCATTTTTCACTGCCTGAACATACCCCAAAACTCACCAAACTTGGAATATAGATCAGACCTGGCGAAAAATTTTATAATCTGTTGTCATTGTGAACTTTCACCACTAGGTGGCGCTATAATCAAGGAAAGTGTGTTTTGCCTAATAACTCCCACATACTTTGTCGCACATTCAAAAACCTTATATCCACGCGTTCAGTGAATCTTGCTGAATCTCCTGATATAGGCCACGCCCATTTCCGCCTACCGTTTTTTTTCGCTAGCGCATGAAGTGTCGCAAACCTACTTTTTCGAACTCCTCCCAGGCAATTTCACCAATTTGCACCAAACTTTGCACACAGCATCAATGGACGCTCCTGACAAAAAGTTATTAAAAGAATTTTGCTATTCCAAACAATACTCAAGTTATTAAATAACAACTTCCTGTAGATTTGGGTCAAAACAGGAAGTGTTGCATATCTCCACATTGGTCTGTCCGAATGACGTCAAACTCAGGATACTACTTGCTCATGAGCCCCAAAGGCTCTGTGCGAAATTTTGGCCGTCGACCACTAGGTGGCGCTATTTAAATTGAAGTATTTTATATCTCGACATCGGTTGGTCGGATGAACACAAAACTTGGTACACTCATTGCCAATGCCCTCCTGAGGATAGCTGACAAAGGGGTTACCGATCTGACACTAGGTGGCGCTCTGGTGGCAGTTTCATTTTATATTTGGCACTGTGCCCACACCATAACACTTATGGATATGAAACTGATTGGGGTGGTATAGACTGGCCCCTGTAACTCACACACCAAAAATGACCAGCAGGTGGCGCTATTATCAAGAAAAAACGTTTTTTGCTAATTACTCCCACATAATATGGTGGACATTGTTAAACATTATATCTATATCTTCCCTGAATACAGCCGAACCGTGTGATATAGGCCACGCCCACGTTCGCACTGAATTTCCATTCGCAAATTCGCCAAATGTCGCAAACCTACTTTTTCGAACTCCTCCCAGGCTATTTTTCCAATTTGCACCAAACTTTGCACGCAGCATCTGTGGACCCTCCTGACAAAAAGTTATTAAAAAAAATGTGCTAGTCCACAGAACGCCCAAAATATAAAACAACAATTTCCTGCGCATTGTGGTTAAACAGACATTCTTGTGTATCTTGATGAAATACAGTCCGATTAACACAAAACTTTTGGCAATTGTGTTCCATGGGATGATGAGCATTTCTACAAAATTTCGTGCAAATCGACCAATAGGTAGCGCTTTTATTGCTAAATGACGAAATGACAGCTTCACTCCCTTCACTGTCATTTCCTCAATGGAAGTTGTTGCACGTTGAAGCCCCGACAGCAGCATGTCACGACAGCAACATGCCCCGACAGCAGCATGCCCCGACAGCAGCACGCCCCGACGGCAGCACGCCCCGACCCGCGTGGACTGCGAGGGCCCGTTCATCGCTGCTTGCAGCTTTAATTATTAGGGCCCGAGCAGTGAAACTGCAAGGACCCTATTGTTTTTGTAGTGATTCTTATTATTTTTTTTTTTATTTTTCTTTGTCCAAAATGATCGCATTTTTCACTGCCTGAACATACCCCAAAACTCACCAAACTTGGAATATATGTCACACCTGGCGAAAAATTTTATAATCTGTTGTCGTTGTGAATTTCCACCACTAGGCGGCGCTATTATTAAGGAAAGTGCGTTTTGGCTAATAACTCCCACATACTTTGTCACACATTCAAAAACCTTATATCCACGCGTTCAGTGATTTGTGCTGAATCTCCTGATATAGGCCACGCCCATTTGCGCCTACCATTTTTTTTCGCTAGCTCACGAAATGTCGAAAACCTACTTTTTCGAACTCCTCCCGGGCAATGTCACCGATTTGCACCAAACTTTGCACACAGCATCTGTGGACCCTCCTGACAAAAAGTTATTAAAAGAATTTTGATACACCAAAGCACACTCAAGTTATTAAATAACAACTTCCTGTGGATTCGGGTCAAAACAGGAAGTGTTGCATATCTCCACATTGGTGTTTCCAAATGACTTGAAACTCAGGATACTACTTCCTCATGAGCCCCTAAGGCTCTGTGCAAAATGTTGGCCCATGACCACTAGGTGGCGCTCTTTTAATTGAAGTATTTTATATCTCAACATCGGTTGGTCGGATTAACACGAAACTTGTTACAGTCTTTGCCAATGCCCTCCTGAGGACAACTGACGAAGGTGTTACCGATCTGACACTAGGTGGCGCTCTGGTGGCAGTTTCATTTTATAATTGGCACTGTGCCCACACCATAACACTTATGGATATGAAACTGATTGGGGTGGTATAGACTGGCATCTGTAACTCACACACCAAAAATCACCAGCAGGTGGCGCTATTATCAAGAAAAAACGTTTTTTGCTAATTACTCCCACATAATATGGTGCACATTGTTAAACATTATATCTGTATGTTCCCTGAATACAGCCGAACCGTGTGATGTAGGCCACGCCCACGTTCGCACTGAATTTCCATTCGCAAATTCGCCAAATGTTGCAAACCTACTTTTTCGAACTCCTCCCAGGCAATTTCTCCGATTTGCACCAAACTTTGCACACAGCATCTGTGGACCCTCCTGACAAAAAGTTATTAAAAGAAATGTGCTAGTCCACAGAACGCCCAAAATATAAAACAACAATTTCCTGCACATTGTGGTCAAACAGACATTCTTGTGTATCTTGATGAAATAGAGTCCGATTAACACAAAACTTTTGGCAATTGTGTTCCATGGCACGATGAGCATTTCTACAAAATTTCGTGCAAATCGACCAATAGGTGGCGCTTTTATTGCTAAATGACGAAATGACAGCTTCACTGCCTTCAGTTTTGATTCCTCAACAGAAGTTGTTGCATGAACAAAGCCCGATAGCAGGATGCCTCGACAGCAGCACGTAATGACAGCAGCATGTCCCGACAGCAGCACGTGACGACGGCAGCATGCCGCGACAGCAGCACGCCAAGACGCGCGTGGACTGCGAGGGCCCGTTCATCGCTGCTTGCAGCTTTAATTATTATTATTATTATTATTATTTTCCTTTGTCCGTAATGATCGCATTTTTCACTGCCTGAACATACCCCAAAAGTCAACAAACTTGGAATATAGATCAGACCTGGCGAAAAATTTTATAATCTGTTGTCGTTCAGAATTTTCACCACTAGGTGGCGCTACAATCAAGGAAAGTGTGTTTTGGCTAATAACTCCCATATACTTTGTCGCACATTCAAAAACCTTATATCCACGCGTTCTGTGAATTCTGCTGAATCTCCTGATAGAGGCCACGCCCATTTGCGCTGGCGTTTTTTTTCGCTAGCTCGCGAAATGTCGCAAACCTACTTTTTCGAACTCCTCCCAGGCAATTTCACCAATTTGCACAAAACTTTGCACACAGCATCTGTGGACCCTTTGGACAAAAAGTTATTAAAAGAATTTTGATATGCCAAAGAATACTCAAGTTATTAAATAACAACTTCCTGTGGATTCGAGTCAAAACAGGAAGTGTTGCATATCTCCACATTGGTGTGTCCAAATGATGTGAATCTCAGGATACTACTTCCCCATGAGCCTCTAAGGCTCTGTGCAAAATCTTGGCCCATGACCACTAGGTGGCGCTATTTAAATTGAAGTATTTTATATCAAGACATTGGTTGGTCGGATTAACACAAAACTTGGTACACTCATTGCCAATGGCCTCCTGAGGACAGCTGACGAAGGTGTTACCGATCTCACAATAGGTGGCGCTCTGGTGGCAGTTTCATTTCATAAGTGGCACTGTGCCCACACCATAACACTTATGGATATGAAACTGATTGGGGTGGTATAGACTGGCATCTGTAACTCACACACCAAAAACCACCAGCAGGTGGCGCTATTATCAACACAAAACCGTTTTTGGCTATCAGTTAAGACATGCGCGCACAATAACGGGGCAATGGGTCCGGGTAAGGAGCACGCCCCGACAGCAGCACGCCCCGACCCGCGTGGACTGCGAGGGCCCGTTCATCGCTGCTTGCAGCTTTAATTAGGGCCCGAGCAGGGAACCTGCGAGGTCCCTATTGTAATTGCAATGATTATTATTAGGGCCCGAGCAGGGAACCTGCGAGGACCCTATTGTTTTTCGAATGATTATTATTATTATTATTTTTCGGCCAAAATGATCGCATTTTTCACTGCCTGAACATACCCCAAAAGTCACCAAACTTGGAATATAGATCAAACCTGGCGAAAAATTTTATAATCTGTTGTCGTTGTGGATTTTCACCGCTAGGTGGCGCTGTAATAAGGAAAGTGCGTTTTGGCTAATAACTCCCACATACTTTGTCGCACATTCAAAAACCTTGTATCCACGCGTTCAGTGAATTGTGCTGAATCTCCTGATATAGGCCACGCCCATTTCCGCCTACCGTTTTTATGCTAGCTCGCGAAATGTCGAAAACCTACTTTTTCGAACTCCTCCCAGGCAATTTCACCAATTTGCACCAAACTTTGCACACAGCATCTGTGGACCCTCCTGACAAAAAGTTATTAAAAGAATTTTGATATTCCAAAAAATACTCAAGTTATTAAATAACAACTTCCTGCAGATTTCGTTCCAAACAGGAAGTGTTGCATATCTCCACATTGGTTTGTCCAAATGACGTCAATCTCAGGATCCTACTTCCTCATGATGCTCTAAGGCTCTGTGCTAAATTTTGGCCGATGACCACTAGGTGGCGCTCTTTAAATTGAAGTATTTAATATCTCGACATCGGTTGGTCGGATTAACACAAAACTTGGTACACTCATTGCCAATGGCCTCCTGAGGACAGCTGATGAAGGTGTTACCGATCTGACACTAGGTGGCGCTCTGGTGGCAGTTTCATTTTATAATTGGCACTGTGCCCACACCATAACACTTATGGATATGAAACTGATTGGGGTGGTATAGACTGGCATCTGTAACTCACACACCAAAAATGACCAGCAGGTGGCGCTATTATCAACACAAAACCGTTTTTGGCTATCAGTTAAGACATGCGCGCACAATAACGGGGCAATGGGTCCGGGTAAGGAGCACGCCCTGACAGCAGCACGCCCCGACCCACGTGGACTGCGAGGGCCCGTTCATCGCTGCTTGCAGCTTTAATTAGGGCCCGAGCAGGGAACCTGCGAGGTCCCTATTGTAATTGTAGTGATTATTATTTTTTTTTTTTTTTTTCTTCTGACGAAATGATCGCATTTTTCACTGCCTGAACATACCCCAAAACTCACCAAACTTGGAATATAGATCAGACCTGGCGAAAAATTTTATAATCTGTTGTCGTTGTGAATTTTCACCACTAGGTGGCGCTACAATCAAGGAAAGTGTGTTTTGCCTAATAACTCCCACATACTTTGTCGCACGTTCAAAAACCTTATATCCACGCGTTCAGTGAATTGTGCTGAATCTCCTGATATAGGCCACGCCCATTTCCGCCTACCGTTTTTTTTCGCTAGCTCGCAAAATGTCGAAAACCTACTTTTTCGAACTCCTCCCAGGCAATTTCACCGATTTGCACGAAACTTTGCACACAGCATCTGTGGACGATCCTGACAAAAAGTTATTAAAAGAATTTTGACACGCCAAAGAATACTCAAGTTATTAAATAACAACTTCCTGTGGATTCGGGTCACAACAGGAAGTGTTGCATATCTCCACATTGGTGCGTCCAAATGACGTGAAACTCAGGATACTACTTCCCCATGAGCCCCTAAGGCTCTGTGCAAAATCTTGGCCCATGACCACTAGGTGGCGCTATTTAAATTGAAGTATTTTATATCTCAACATCGGTTGGTCGGATTAACACAAAACTTGGTACACTCATTGCCAATGCCCTCCTGAGGATAGCTGACAAAGGGGTTACCGATCTGACACTAGGTGGCGCTCTGGTGGCAGTTTCTTTTTAGATTTGGCACTGTGCCCACACCATAACACTTATGGATATGAAATTCATAGGGGTGGTATAGACCGGCCCCTGTAACTCACACACCAAAAATGACCAGCAGGTGGCGCTATTATCAAGAAAAAACGTTTTTTGCTAATTACTCCCACATAATATGGTGCACATCGTTAAACATTATATCTATATGTTCCCTGAATACAGCCGAACCGTGTGATGTAGGCCACGCCCACGTTCGCACTGAATTTCCATTCGCAAATTCGCCAAATGTCGCAAACCTACTTTTTCGAACTCCTCCCAGGCAATTTCTCCAATTTGCACCAAACTTTGCACGGAGCATCTGTGGACCCTCCTGACAAAAAGTTATTAAAAGAATTGTGATAGTCTAAAGAATGCCCAAAATATAAAACAACAATTTCCTGCACATTGTGGTCAAACAGACAGTCTTGCATATCTTTACCAAATATAGTCCCATTACCATAAAACTTTTGCTGATTGTCTTCCATGGCCCGATGATGGTTTCTGCAAAATCCCGTGCAAATCGGCCAATAGGTGGCGCTTTTATTGCTAAATGATGAAAGAACAGTTTCATTTTCATTTTTGATTTTACATTTAGCACGTTGAGCATTGGACATGGTAGACCTCCAAGCCTACATAGCTCTGTTGTTTCTGGACGGAGCAAACTTGATAGAACCTGGTTGAAGCCAAAAGTGGACACAAGTCTGGAGCAGGAGGAAAAGGTTCTTTATTTGAATACAACTGAATTCACAGCTGATGATGGTTTGAGGTCGATGCTGCTGGAGAGCTGTGTGGTGTCTAGCTGCTCGTAGGACTGCAAGACAGGTTGAGTGTTGCAGAGGTGCTGAGGTATCGGTACGCTGGAGCAGAGTCACACGTTGGTCGGCGCTCAGATGGAGACTGTACACAAAGCAAGGCACAGTTCATCGTTGTACTGGAAAACACAGGTGGACTAGAGTAAGCCTAGAAAACACTATTGACGCGGCCCTATACCGTGTGTCGTTCACAAAATCCTCTGACAGCAGCTACAGTGAGAATCAGGGCTTTTAAGCAGGCGCTGATGATGAGTGTGATGCTACCTGAGATTGTAAACTGCCCAGCCTTACAGTGCACCTCTGCAAGCAAACACAACACACAAGCACAAAAAACACAACACAGACACTGCAGCCATAGGTCGTGACAAGATGATTATTATAATTTTCAGTGTCTTTGTATTTTCACTGCAGTTATGCAAGTTCACCACTAGTTACAAACACTGTTCACAGTATTAAAAGCTGTTAAATAAAATTTCATCATGATTATGTTTGAATGATGTTTTTTTGTGGTAATGTAAGGGGTAATTTGATGTTCATTTTCTGTTATACAGTTTAGTAACACTTATTATACATTTCATTGAGTAAAATATTGCCTTTCATGTAAATACCAAAACAATCAGCAAGACACCGCAGGGAATCGAACCCCGTCCCAGTAAACCAGGAGTACCATTACCAGTGCCTTTTGCTTTTTGAGCCTACATGAAAGGTAAAGCAAAACCTGCATTAGCAACAGCATATGACTGGCAGCAATTGATATTATGCAATTCCTGCAATATAGTAAGTGCTATATATGAGCTTAAACGTTTTCTATAAAATGTTTGCCTTATAGAACTCCAAATGTGTATCATTGAGATCAGTGATTACAATTATTATTACTATTTGTCAAAACATGTTTTAGTTTAAAATGCTGTTGTAATGCAGGAAACGAAACCCTTTTTATATCGAACCGTTTTTTTGTGTTTTTTAAAAATTTTTTATATTGAACACACTATATAGAACTACACAAAACTCCTAAGGAAACATGCATTTATAAATAACTAAACATTATGAAGAACTTTTTTTTTTTTTAATATATATTAAAACACACAACATATAACTCCTAATAAATAAATAAATAAATAAATATATATATATATATATATGTTTTACTACTGCTATTTCTGGTTTCTCCCTAACTGTTCTTCTAGGTCATAGATGTAAAAGAACACATGATCCCCTCATGGTCACTGAAATACGTTGGCACCACTAATGATTCAACAATATAATGTGTTGTTTTCACATACACATGATCAATTAGTGTGCCGTTTTCTGTTGTTGGTTGTTTCACAAATTGAACAAACCCTTTGTTTGTCATGAATTTGGCGACTGACGATGATTTCAAAATGTCGTCATTGAAATCTCCCATGACTGCAATTGTGTCACTTTGTGGATTTAGCCAATCAAGTAATTTGCCTAAATTTGGTTTAAACAAGTTCATGGGATAAGATGGTGGTCTGTAAATTACTGCCATCAATATGCTGTATGTAGTGCAGTGGTAAACCAAACATTCTAAATTTACATTTGGTACCTGGAGAACATTACATGCCAAATTGTCTGCACTATAAAGGCCAACTCCACCATGTTGTTGGCCTTGAATTTCTGTCAATATTGGGTTGCTGCTACTGTAGGACAAATTCCTTGACTGATTATGAAAGACATAACCATCCATCTTTACAGTTTCAAATGAGGAAACTGCAGGCAGCCATGTTTCTGTAACAGCAATGCAGTTAAGCTGCAAATGCTGTGTACACAATGCCAAATCAGATACATGTTGTGTCAAATTTTGCACGTTCATCAAAAACACAGTAAAGGTCTGCGTATTGAATATGTGCCTTGTAATGTTGGTGACCATGAAGGGAGGCATCTGTTCAATTGCTTCTTTAATTTTATCCTTACAATAGATGGCTTTCTCCTTAAAGTCCCTAATCACTAACCCTGACAAATTTCTAACCCGACTTAGAGCTACATACGCCTGTCCAGCTGCAAAAATCTTTTCAAGCGACACTACCGCTTTATCTACTGTAATGCCTTGTACTTTGTGGACAGTACAAGCCCAGGCAAGCTTCAGTGGAAATTGCCTTCGCATTCCACCTTTCGTAGTTGCTCTGTCTTCTTCTGGTTCAATGCCCGTGGAACCCATTTCTACTGCATCGGCAAATGCACAACGCTTCCTCTTCTGTATGCCTACCCTATCGTCATCAAATTTCACATACACCATCTGAGGAAACCGCCTTTCCTCATTCTCTGGATAAACTATGTGTGTCACAGTGCCACATACTCCATTAACTAGACCGTCTGCTACATCCAAGTTTTTAAACAACATTACACGGGCATCTTTCCCTAATAGCAGTGTCTCATCCAGACATGTGTCGTATGCTCTGGAATGATGTCCACTTATCAACTCCAGCTTGCCTGTTTTCTTACTATTAACATAATCCAGAGCCTCTATCCTAACATAGTCCACACAACTTTCAAACAACTGCTTTACATTATGCTCATTTACTTGTCTATTTGTCGGAAATATGTGCAAATCTGACCTGACTTCACCAGTTTCACAACGTTTTAACATTTCTATGTCACTCTCCAACATCGGGGTACCTTTTGAACGAGTTCTAACTCTGTTCAACAAGTCTGCAAATACCTTATCTTTTTGACGAACAACAGTTTTCAATTCTGCGACCTTAAACAACTGAGACCACAAATTAACACCTTCGTCGTCTAAATACAGAGCTCTCCCTTTCACTGGAGGCAACTGATAAAAATCTCCAACTGCAATTACACTAACATTTCCAAACGGGGAATAGTCACCACATTGCTTAATTTGTCTTAATCTTCCATGGATATAAGCCAATAGTTTGTGATCGACCATGGAGATTTCATCTATTATCAAAAGCTGCAAGCTACTGTATTTAGCACGTAAAGAATTCAGCTTCTCCTCACCCAATGGAGTGTAAGGTAAGCGTACATCTTTACCAATGCTAAATGCACTGTGAATTGTAGCCGCATTTATGTTGTGCGCCGCTATCCCCGTCGGAGCTGTTAGTAGAACGCAAATGTCGTCCGGATCGTGACACGCTCTCGACAACAACCTCATTGCCTCGTATTGTACAGCCCTGATCAAATGGCTCTTACCTGTCCCCGCACCACCTGTAATAAACACATGTATCGGATTTGGCTTTGCTCCATTTACCCTCTCTAAGCACCACTGCCTAATCTGATAAAAAATACACATCTGTGTGTCATTCAGAGACCTAACTAAAGCCAAACCGTCACGTCTGCAGAGGACATTGTTCCTCTTTTCTAAATGTGCAACATCTTTACCGTTTATCGTTAAATCTGGAATGCCATCTACATGTTCGTCCACTATCTGCTCGTTCTCTCTACGTTCCTCTATACACTCTAAACGCTCCAACTCCTGCTCTGGGCACAGCTCGCACCAGGCATCTTCCACAACACCCTCACTACTGATTGAATTTTGGATATCATCCAACTTGTTTGCATCTCTTTCAAATTTGCATCTATTCCGATCGACAACCGCTTTAACCGAATGTAGCGATTTATCACCTAATCTCACACGACCATGACTATAAAACTGCTCAAACGTCTCAAACCCTGCCGGTTTGAGCTGGCCGTCTTTACAATACGGCAGGAACAACTGCAAAATGCTCTGATGGAACAATTCCGGGTTCTTAGTCTCCGAAAAGCGCACGTAACGAACAACGGCAGGCTGCGTACGTGTTCTTTTCACAACAAAACCACAATTATTGTTTAATTTTACCCTATTGACACACGTTTCATTTTTACTCAAAACACGATACTCTGATGCAAATGTTGCCAAACACATGTCATTAAATGTACCATCCTTCGGCCTATTCTTGTACCTGTCAACAGTGTTCCTCATCCACATATCTTCATCGGTAAGATCATGTGATGATGCCTTTTGTTTTAACACACTTAAAGGCAAACTCATTCTAACTGTGTTCTCCCCTACCGGCACAAACACAACTTTCCTAGAGCACTCCTTAAGATGCATGTTTGTCAATCTATACACTGCCTCTTGAGCACAAACATCCCTGTTGTGTAAATACACACTTCCTAAATTTTTCAATGCATCTTTAGCACTACTATTACCCTCTTTAGCTGCTTCCCTCTGAGCATTTCCTAACAACAACCCCATCTCCTTTTCTGCCTTGGAGATGTAAGAAATAATGTACACGACACAAGCATAAGCATCAACGACATATTGGATGTCAATATTAGCATTCCAGCATTTTAAAAGTGGTTTGCTATACTGATTGATCCAAACCTCGTTGGCCTGCCTCTTCAAAACAACATGCGTCTTCCTGCCAACACGATTGTACGCAGCCTCAAAAAGGGTTTGATTTAATCCTAAATGTCTAAACAACTGTTCCACACTATCAAAACTGGCATTCTCATCCGAAAGAGCTGTTTTAATTTTTGTCATAATGGCGACTGCAATCTCTTTTTTCATGATCTCTGGTTTTTTCTGCCCCTCATTTTTGCATGCACAGCTGTCCAATGTATGTGCTTCATCTACCTTACATTTACAAGAGTTTTTGCCGTCCTCTTCACAGACTTCACGTGAAATAAAAGTTTTTGCGGACGGCGGCTTAGGAAAATTGAAACGACAAACAGTTTTATTCTTTTTACAAGATTTTGAATGTCGTTTTGAATGTTGTTGCACAGATGTAACAATGTCCAATAATGTTTCATCCTGTGCTGGTAATTCACATGTAACATACTGATCAATAAATTGAACTACCTCTTCATCTGTGTTTTTATCAATTATTGGGGCATTCTCTATCCAAAAGAGGCAGTGAACATGTGGTGATCCACGCTGCTGGAATTCCACCCTATAAAAATAATCCTTTATTTTGCCAATAGGATTAGATGGAGACATGAGCACCTCTCTCAAAAAACAATGCCAGCGAAAATCAAACATTGTGGCTGCAGTGACCGGATTGCCACGCAAAAGTTGACACCTATCTGCCCATTCTAACTCTTCAGCTGTCTCTGTTCTACCTGCCTGCTTCAAAATACTATTGAGGAGATTTTTCCACCGCATGTCAGCTGAAGAAAACGAACAAAACCAGGTGGGGACACCCAGCTGACGAACACAAGCCAACAAATCACGCTGGGCTCCCTGCCAAAAAGATGGGGTACCTCGAATAGGTTTAAGAAAACGAAACCCATCATCAAACTGCAACAACTTTTTCAAAGATTCTTCGTCATTCAATACATTTCTGCTAACTTTTTGACATCTAGCACCTCCTTTACCCTTCCGCAATGCTATTGATACATTTGACACAACCTGTTCTACCTCAGATAAGTACTGAGCAAAAAAGATGTATTCAACATTTTGTGCAAATCTACCATCAGCATGTAAAATCCTGTTATTAAAATAACGCGACAAAGTCAAACGATGCTGTCTACTATCACGATATGTACCAAGTCCACTAGGAAACAACACCGGGAAGCATTTTGCTTCATTTGTATGATCCGACAACAACCTGACAGGAGAGTTCCCTTCTGCTGGAGCCAAATTCAATATATCATCAAAATATTGATCCAGTGTTTCCTGACCAATATCTACAGGCATAAGACAAGTGTCCTGGAACATGCAATGTTGTTGTCTATCATGCAGAAGCTCATCTTCCCCAACATCTGCAGATGCTTCACCACCACCATTACAATCAGTATCCGGTTCCCTACAAAACTGGTTTATCCACGCTTCATTAAACTCTACATCTTTATAATGGACATTGGTCCCTTTTAAATACTGCAAGGCCTGCCTTACACGCGCACTATCAACAAACTGATACTCATAATGTCCTTTATATGTAAGCTTCCGCTTCAACTTTACCGGCAACAAAGATCCTTCCATGTCTGTACGTGGCAGCAAATTGCTCGTCTGCACAATATTTGCAGGAACACACGTTACAGGTCCATGTACTCCATTTTGCCCACCTTTGGGCAACGCCAACATCTTCATAAATGGAATATGCAACGCAATCAAATGTTGCTCTAAACTATTCAAACACGCCAATTCTGGTGGAATGGGACAAACTGCCAAATTGTTCAATGCACATTCAGGTGGCATTACACCTTTACTAATCTTACAATGACACGTGTTACAAATCCACAACTGACCTCTAGCTGTATCCAACCATTTGCACGGCAATACGCAGTCTTCATTACATTTATGTAAATACTTTTCACTAATACATTTATCTGCTATTAAACTTATTTCTTTCATTTTAGTATAATAATCTCTTTTACATTTCAAAACCTGATTCTTAAACAACCCTCTGTGGCATACGCAGCACACAAAATCTGGCCCATCTTTAACTTTTTCCCAAAACTGTTCTGTAACATAATCAAACTGCTCTGCCTTTTCTTTATTTTTTTCCCTCTTCAATTTGGTTGCTGTTATTACACACTTCTTATGCTCCAGACTTCCATGATACTTGCTTTTGCTCATGGCTTTTACATGCTGCCTGTGCACTTCACTGTCCCTATATTTCCTTTTACTCATCTCCTTAACTTTATGCTTATATACCACATTTTCCTTATATTTTCTTTTAATCATTTCAATAACTTTATGCTTATACACTACATTTTCCTTATATTTCTTTTTAATCATTTCAATAAGTTTATGCTTATACACTACATTTTCCTTATATTTCTTTTTAATCATTTCAATAAGTTTATGCTTATACACTACGTTATCCCTATATTTCTTTTTAATCATTTCAATAAGTTTATGCTTATACACTACATTTTCCTGATATTTCCTTTTATTGATTTCAATGACTTTCATCCGATGAAACACATTTGTCTTATATTTCTGTTTACCAATTTCCTTGACTTTCTCCCTATGCAAATCATTTTCCTGGTATTTTTTTTTTCCTTTTAAGTTCTTTTTACTTTTCAAATACTTAGAAGAATTAACATTAGTTGACTTAAATGTAAATGAAGTCTGCTCTTGCGTAGACACAGTACTATCCTGCTGTTCTAGACCATTATCTTCAATATTGATAACTTCTTCAGCTACACAACCTGAAGCTACAACTGGACTTAAACTCTCAGCACAAACACTACTCTCTCTACTTTGCTGTCTAAAATTGTACCCTCCATAACAAGACGCGCTCACTTTGCAGTACCTATAACAAGTCTGCATCTGAGGCTGCATGACACAAACAACAGTCTCATAATGGTTACCGTTACAATTCTCTAAATACACTGCCTGATTGGACAACTGCTTATTCTTACAACTGTACTCAAGCCAGCGATCCCCACAAAACGTGAAAATATTTACTCCTAAACAATCTGCTGCTGCTTCAATCTCTACCTCAGTGGCCCAACTACCAAGATAGCGCATTCTCGATCTACTGAGATACTCTGCCATCGAGGAAAACTCAGGACGCAAAGTATATGCTTGAGGATTGGCACGTAATTGCTTACACACAGCTAATCTAATTTTTCTATGATTCTTCTGTGTGCCACACACAGCTTGACTAACCGCTCTAAAGAAACAATTACCATCACCAACTATTTGCTCGTTCTTACAAGGAGCCCCTAATGCACCGACCTCTGTCGATACCAGATCAAGTTTCTCCGACTCTACGTTCAACTGTTTGCACAAAGCTTGTGCAACCTCACTACGCAGCGGATTAAACTCAAGACTTTTACTTGTCACATCGCTGACAAATACAACGTCTGAATTAACCACATTAACGTCCCTGCTTTTCAACTTTTTCGATCCACTATTACCCACTGAAATCTTGCGCTTCACACCTCTCTGACCGTTGCTGTCAAGTGTTACCTGTTCAGCCAACACTTTAAGTGCTGGCTGAAGAGGTAAGCTACAACCAAAGTCAACCACTCTGCTTTCCTCATTTACACTTTGACTTTTGTGAGTGACACAAACACCGGCAATCTCAAACGGCTTTGGAGCGTTCATTGCGGTGGCAAATTTGCACATGTGGTCAAACACGCGGTCAAGGGAACTAAAATACACAACAACGCTTAACCCGTTCTCATCTACCATGCCATCTGCATCGCGTGCGTGGGAATCAACTACGGCATACTGCCCATCTCGACCAATGATAGCACACGTGGTGCCACTCACAGTCAGAAAGCATGTGTCATATTTACTACACATCTTTCTCAAACCATTCCTGAGAGTGGTGTACACGCCTGCATCAATAAGCTGTCCGTCAACCACATCAACGTCACCAGAAACGTAGTCACCGTACTCAAACTGAAATTTCTGTCCATCAATAATTGACTCTTTGGGCAAATCTGGAACAGACAGCAGTTCAGACCTCCCACTGATGGAATTACTTTCCCGCAACGACGTGTAGAGCTCATCCCCTAACTCTACAACCTTATCCAGATCACCAGACTGCCACGAAAACACAGAATCGATGCTGTGTTTGGCTAAAGCTACCAAACTTACAGCCATACACTGGAGCCCTCCGTGTTCGAACCGATCGTCCCCTTGATGAAAAGTTCCCCTGATGGAACTTACGTCGATCTCTGGCCTTACTGAAATGCTATCCTGGACCTCTGCTGCAACACCAACATCAACAGTCTCGCCTGCAAACAATGTAGCACTCTCCCTGTCGCCATCAACTGGACACAACACGACAGAAATGCCATGGACGGCATACCACTTCGCACCTAAAGACTCCTTCAAATGACTGATGTGAAGCATCAAGTCATTCAGGCACGTGTTGAACACAGCCACAGATGTGCCGATACTAGACGCCATCCCAGATGCATCACGCGTGCCACAATCAACAACCACAAAGTACTCATTATGCAGAACAATGGCACTAACCGCACCCCCGAGGTTCAACAGACACGTGCCGTGGTTAAACAAATGCTCTTGTAGCTTCTCGTACATCACGGTGTCCTCCTCCAGCCAATTAAAATCACTACGTGCTGGAGGAGGAATAGCTACCTGCCACTGCCTGCCAAACACATTGTGCTGTTCAATCAACTTGCACAACTCCTGTTTAGCACCGCTCTTCTGCCTAGCTTCAATGTAACTGGCCAGTTTGCCACCTTCTACGCCTATGCTATCAATATCTGTCCCTTTCCACGTACACACTGGAGAAATTACATGTTTCATAACTGCTGCAACACCACATGCCATGGGTGTATTTATGTCATAAGTGACTGGTGCACTTCTGACATAAATACCAGCAACAACAGACTGCAGGGACTCTGCACACCTGCAAGAAACGGGGTTAGCATCACACTTACCTTTGTTGGACCTTGGTGTCGGCGAGACACCAAGATCGACGACAGGCTGAAGGTCCCCCCCCGGCGCAGCGACGACGGTGGCAGCGGCGGCGACGGCGGTGGCGACCTAGAAAAAAAAAAAAAACATTAAATGATCTGGACAAATAAACTGTACTACCATTATTATAAAAAGGTCCTAGACACACATTTTGCACAAACTGTACTAACCTCCCCCCTGGCGTCCACTTTCACATGAGCAGTTGCAGGCGGTGGCACACGTTTCACCACGGGCAAAGCTCTCGCCGGGACCTAGAGAAGATTTTTTACAATGATTATCCAATTATTGCCGTAATACTGCAGACACGCACCAAAAAAAAGTCACAATAACTGAAATATTGAATAAAATCAAGACAAACCTTCTGGCTTGCAGAAGTCCGACGATGTTCCACTTTTGGACGCTAATGGAAGAAAAACAAAATACACTTTATTAAGCCATATTTGAGCAAAAGTCATTGTGGAACATATTGTGAAGTTTTGCATGTTGTTGTGAGTGTATCAGCAAAAAGGAGATACTAAACAGACTTCAACAAACCAAGAGAAACAACTTGCATGCACTTTACCTTTGAGCTTCGTGGAACAGCAGTTGATTCAGGGCTAGGAAGATGGGATGGAACAGCAGCATCCATCGCAGCCAACACTGAACTGCTGAACCAAACAGGGTTTGGCTGGATGAAACAGTGCTGCAGTGCACTTGCGTCAACCTGTGAGATACATATAGAGAACAACTACTCTGTCAAAACGCCATCATCTACTCAACAATCATGTCAAAAACCGTCCAGGTGAATTGATCGTAGCATACCTGCTGCTGAACCACCCTCTCTGCACCAGAGGACTGCTCAAGTTCCTCAGGTGCTCTCCTCTGTAATGACAAAATAAGATATTTTGTATTAAACACCCCGTCAACCATTACAGAGGTCAGCTGATCAAAATTACATCAACCACAGTGTTACAATGTGTAATCAATTACCTTCCCGCCCTTGCCAACAGCTGTCCACCCAAAGGGGTCTGATGGACGAGGTACGGTGACCTGTCCCGTGACGACCACCTTTGGGACGACGTGCCTACGAGGCGGCGATGTTCTGGGAGCGACCAGTAGCTTTGGTGTTGGAGGCTGCAGTTGCTCGAACGCAGCCGTCCACAGCAGCTCAGCTAGAATGGGCATGCCGTCACTATCGCTGAGGTGAACCTGTGAAAATAACAAAAATGAAACAGATTAAATGATATGGAGCTGCAATAAACTTGTCATTCAACTACAGAGAAAGTGTAGATGACACTATGTGTTCTACTTACACCATCTCTGCTCCACAGCTCACGGCGGTTCATCGGGAAATGCTCAGCTGTAGGGAAGTACCTGACACCTAAAACAGAAAAATAACAAACATTATTGTAATATCTCTCTATGTAATATCTACATTTTAAAGGAATGATTATGGAAATTATAATATTCATCCAAACAGTCTGCCTAACAACATATCGTGCATCATACATGGAACTGTGGTCAAACTAGTCTTTTTAAAGCTTACCCATACGTGCTGCCACACGGCGGAACTCTTGACGCATGAAGTCTTGCTGAAGGACTTCAGCGGCCAAACGAGGTGGGAAGTCTGCGACACACACCTGTAGAGCAAAGTGGTTGTTAATAACAAATACATTTTGTCTGAAAATGCCATAACTAATAATATAAATATACATTATTCTGCAACAGTTCATACAACTACATTAACTATGGTAATATATCAATACATACAATAGAAAAAAACCTACGTTAGACCATCGATCGCAGGCAGCGTGCAGGAGCTTAGCGAAGTCTGCCCCTGCCTCGTCGATGGTCCTGCTGGATGTGAGGTTGTTGCTAGGTGCCAACACCAGGACTGCGTCAGGAGACCGAGGAACAGCAGCATGCAGCAACTCGGTCCTCAGCTCCCTCGCACAGCCCCCGGGCGTCGACATGATGCCAAAGGAGAGGGACCCCTCTGGCATCGGGACAAAGCCATCTGCGATAGCACGCAGATGGGAATCTCCTACAAGAAGAACGAACTGGGAAAAAAATTGGACTGTTATTGAATGAAATGCACTAATTATTACAAGCGCTGTTGTTGTTATTATCATTATTTTACCTTCTCGTCAGGGAGTTGGCGCGGAATGACCAACTTGTGCTGTCGTCCCGTCAGAGACGACTTTGGCCATTGTCGCACAGGGTTGCGGTAACCAGTACCGCGCTCTATTAATACACAGAGAAAAAAAATACATCAAGATCACACTGTTAATGAAACCTTACAAATCATGTAAACACAACACACCCTGCCACTAGGCAAATCTATACACCATACAAGCAAAAAATGTACATACGTGCAACAGAGACATTGGCGGACCGCTGCGGTTCCACGTCAACCGTTCGCCGTTCTGCCATGCGTCGTTTGGCTGCCTCCGAGCGACGATAAGACTTGCCCCGTGGCATCTAATAACATGTAGACAATTGATTAATATTGACATTACAACCCATCTTTAGCCTGCAATAATTGGACAAAATACATCTCAAACACACATTTAACAAGCAAGCAGTGATGGAAGAAGAAGAATTAAAATTGTTACTTAAGTTAAAGTATTCATACAACACAGAAAAATACTACACTAAAATGGTGATGGTTTACTTTAACCCTTGTATTATATTGTTTCTCCCCCCTTGCTTTGATGTTCCCGGTCAAATTTCACCGGTCTGGTTCAACTGCTCTTACATTAACACAAAAAACATCATTCAGACATTCAAATTGTATTTAACACCTTCTAATGCTGTAAATAATGTATCCAACTAGCGGTGAACATGAATAACTACAGTGAATATCCAAAGAACAGATACTGAAAATTAGAATAATAATGAAAACAGACACCAAATTCACAGCACATCAGAAAATCAATATGAACAGTCATCTCTCTCTCACTGTGTGTTTGTGTGTGTGTGAGTGAGTGAGTGAGTGTGCATGGGGATGTTTTCCATCTATTGGATGAAAATAATCTAATACTAACCCTTTCATTTCCAGTAATTTTGGAGTGGCAACCACAGCTGTTACTAAGTTGATTAGACCACTCAAAATTCAATGAAACTGATGATAAACAATTTTATATACAAATGCCTAGTGTGGGGGACATCATAAGGCTTTGAGGCAATCAGAGGAAAAATCACATTTGTATGATATTATGAAGTTATAGATCAGTCAGATTTAACCTGAACAGCACAGGAGGGTTAAAAATACAATTTATAGCCATGTTACAATAACATTCTCCGCAATACATAGCTATATTAATGAAAACAATAATTACTGAAAAGCTCTTTACAGTTAGTGTATTGTTGTTCTACAGTTTGATTATATTGCTAAATTAGGAGTACAGTAGAGGGTGCAATCAGTAACTTGCTTGTTTCTTTTTCTCTGTCTGTCTGCAATGAAGCGCTACAACGCCCGCGAAGTTCAAAAATGTACTCCAGCCAATCATGGCGCAAAACGCCTCGAAGTTGAAAATTTACTCCCGACAACCACCGCGCGAAAAGACCAGCGAAATATGAAATGTACGGAGTTGTTTACCAGTGCGCCGATGTGACAGTTGAAATGACTTTTGATATTAAATTAAATGAATATTGTCTAAAGACTGGCGTTGCTAGCAGCTTGTCGCTGATTTAGCAAACAAACCAAAGGCATATGCTGCCAAACATGTGCTTAATAACCTCTGCTAACAGCCAACCACCTCTCCTATGACAACCGCGAAGTTCAAAAATGTGCTCCAGCCAATCACGGCGCTAAACGCCCCGCAGTTGAAAATGTACTCCCGACACCCACCGCGCGACAAGACCACCGAAATTTGAAAAATACTCGCACCGATCACAGCGCAATAACGGAGTTATTTACCGGTGCGGTGATATGACAGTTGAAATGACTTGTGATATTAAAATAAACGAACATTGTCTAAAGACTAGCACTGCTAGTAGCTTGTAGCTGTGTTAGCAAACAAACCGAAGGCACTCATATGCTACCAAAGACGTGGTTATAGTCCCCAAAGGCACTCATATGCTAACAGACATGTGGTTATAACTGTGCTAACAGCCAACCACCTCTACTATGACAACAGGGCAGCTGGTTACAGTAGCTACAGCAGGAGAAGGCTCGGTAACGTTCAGCTCGTTTAGAACAAAGCACCCAAAGGTTTCTGCTGCCGAGCAATGCTAACAAAGTTCGCTAACTAGCTCTGTCGTTACAGCAAACCAGCCAAAAGTGTTAATAACAGCACTGATAATACTCATTTCCAAACCATATACACGCAATTAACCTTACTAAAGTTAGCAGTATTTTAGAGAAATTCAGAACTACACATTCAACATTACAGGTCGATGAGGCAGCTAGCCTGCATGTTAGCTCGTATCCCGGCACAAAAGCCCTCTGTGTGCCGCGACGGCAAACAGCGAACTTAATCAAAATTAACTCACCGTGTTGAGCAAGTTGAGGTTCCTTGAAAGAATGCTGCTGTCTTGATCCGAAAGGTTTTGGAAGTGTATTTTTGTAAATCTCTGTGTATGTTGTGAAAAATCAGTGAGCCAAGGTAGATGAGTCTGTACGGGACGGAATCCAGATACAGACAAAGAGATTCAAACGTTGCAGCTGAGACGTCACGTTCTTCTCACGACGTGATTGGTTGATGCGTTCAAGTCCATTTCAAAAGCTAAGTCAAATCAAACTCCGCTGCTATTTCGCAGCGTTTTCCATAAACAACAGATATGATACATTGTTAGACTATGGCCGCCAGGTAGGCATATTACCGCGAGAAAGACACAGATTACCATAAATGCCACCTAATTCTTCAGTCTGATATATTAAACATTTGGCCATGTGCCAACACCAGAACACTTATGTCAACAAAATTCATCAGTAATATAAACTGGCGACTGTAACTCACACACCAAAAATGACGAGAAGGTGGCAGATGACAGATTTTACATAACGTAGCAGCGACACACAGCCTCACTCCATGCAGGCAAAATAACCCCATGTTCTTATTGGTGGAAAAAGACAATGTGTTGACAGTAATAAATCGCACTTTTTCCTACTGACATTGTATTTTTTGTGCGATTTTAAGTTAAATATATTAATACAACATGTCAAAATGAAAATATTACAGGAAAAGTAATGTATCACCATAAGCACCTTTCTTATCTTGCACTACTTAACATTTCTACCTCCACCATCTTCTGCAATTACTGTGTGCAATATTTTTTTTCCTACATTTTTATATTTTTTCTTTGTCTTATTTAAATCTTTTTTCAGTATTTTTTAAGTCTACTTGTTTGTTGTCCCCTGTACATGTTGGAGGTCTGTGTACCTGCTATTGTATTACAATTACATTTCCCCAATGTGGGATGAATCAAAGTCTAAAGTCTAAAATCACACAATTGAAATTGTACTGAAAACAATAGCACCAAACAAGTCAAAGTAAACAGCTTTTAAGGAGAAATATAAACTTAACTTTATACTTCAAATAATGCTTACTTGCCTCCATCAATGATGTTAAGTTTTTCATTACAAAACCAACCACCTCTCACATGCTAGTCAAACATCACAAAAATTGACTTCCATCTTTTACTAACACAAACATAACTAATGACTAACACTAACACACCTGGAAGACTTTACCCCACAATACTGTAAAATTATGATTGTTTGTGTGAAAACTTATGACAATTTCAAACGCCCTCAACACCATACAAAATGTATACAGAAGTAAACAAACACACATCCAAATTTCAAACAATAACTTTATTTAACACCACAAACACGAACAGGAACAGGAACATGAACTAATAATATATACAAAATTTACATAACAGGAGAGCCAGGAGGAGCTGCAGGACCGGCACCTTCTGCTCCTACAACAACATAAAACACACAATCAAATAACTTATTACACTTCAATTACACTCACATATAAAGGCAAATTTAACACTTACAGTCCTCACATGCTGCCAGCATCTCTGCATCACTGATTTCTGAAAATACCCACAATCACCATTCTGTTACATGAAGTCATTAAGTTATTCCCACACTTCATTTCCATACACTTATATTGCTAGCTTACACAGTAACTCTACTTACCAGCACTAACGCTGTAATGCGCTTCCTACACAATGACCATACTTACCAGTTGTAACAGGCTGCAGCTTTTCCTTGCACTCCTCCAGCTGTGCCTGCAGCTGGAGGAGTGCTGCTTCCTTCTGCTGGCACTCCCTTCTTAGCAGCGCCACCTGCTGGGAAGCAGCGCTGGCCCTGCGCTTATGCCTCATGGCAATACTGATACTTTCTTTTCCCAATGAAAGTATTTGGCGATAGCGGTCATCGTCTGTAATCGCCGGGTCAAGACAACCATACTGCAACATACACAACGTACACAAATTTACCTAACAACACACACAAATAAAACAACTCGCACACTAACACACATTACACATGTATTAAAGAAAAAGAAAAATATGTTGACTGAAATGGTTCGTCAAGCTGTAGCCAAATCATATTCCCAATTTGTAAGTTCTCATACATGTTACACACCATTTTACTAGATAAGTGCTAAAAAAATTAAAAACATTTACAACCTCACCCTACACCATGTTGTGTAGTGCAAAAATGACAGTTGAATATTTGACCAACACTGTTTTGTCGTAAGATGATCTAAAAAACTATTGTATTCACAGTTAAAATGTTTTTTGTCTTTTCAACATCATTTTCTATCTATGAAATCAATTTGTGCCTTTTCTTGCCAAGCTTCTCTCAAGTTCTACTCTTTTACATAATCAACAATCTACACAAATTTTCAGAAAGCTATTTTTCTACTTCTTCTTCGCATCACTATTAATTATTATTATTAATAATATTGTTTAACGTGAACCTCTCATCGTTTCACATAAAAATACATCAAAATTATCACTTCTTATTGATAATTATAAAGTTTCAGGACGTTCCTCTAACCATGATAACGCACAGTGACACAGGTAAGGGAGAGATGCTGAATGAAGCCATTTACACACATACACTGCACACAAAGTCCAGACGACAGTTGTTAATTCACACATGTAGCACACAACATGAGAATCTCCGTGTCACACGAGTTCTCACGTGCTGACTGAACTCAATTGATAACGTAGCAGCGAGACGAATCCTTGCTAGCTAAGCATCTACACTATAGCGCCGCTCCGTGCTGACATCCCGCTCTGTGTGGGTAACTGCACTGTCATTGGTCAGGCGCGCACCGCTGTTAACGATACAATTGGCTGTACAGTTCAAAACTCTGTCAATAAATATCAGCCAACAGTTCTACTCTAATCTACATTGATCTCACAAGTCGCCTCTGTGAAGTTTGAATCGTAGCGACCGAAAACTTTAATCCATGCATTACATTACACCACTCTCACTCAAAGCAACATAAATAGGCACACTTACAGCAAAAAGACTAAATTTGTCCCGCAGCTGCCTGATCTCGGGGTCCTCGCTGTTGGGGAGCTTCGTGGGAGAAGTTATAAAGGCCATGTTCTGTAGAAAAATACAACCCATCCACAATTATTACATATCACTCAATCACAGCACTAACAACACTAATATTAATATTACTTGTAAACTGCACTTTTTATTTGTGTTCACCCAACGCAAACGTTGCCACTTCATAGCTGACGTTAATCAGATAACTAGCTAACCAGCAATAACTTGCAACATGAGTAGATACTTTCAACACAATTTCCAAAAGATAAAACAACCTAACTTAACAACTATCAGTGTTACTAATAGGTATGTGTCGTTGTTAACCTTTAATATTGTCATATTAGCTGTTGTCTTACAGGTGAATGAGAGGTGAGGTACTTACCTTTTATTCCGCAGAGAAAAAGACCGGCAAAGCAGAGGTACCGCGAAATTTATAGCCTGCTAGAAGATGGGAGTAGACGTTTTTCAAACAACCTATCAGAAATCTCTGGAATCCATGGAGACAAGGTTGACCGACAATCACGTCGCACTTGACGTAACAACCATACGCAACCACACGCAGCCGAGTCGTTGTCTTCCAAAACTTGTATCGAAAGTGCCTACTTCTGACTATATACCACTTCTTGCATTTGCTGCTAAGCAAAGTAAAACCACACTTATGAAAAATAATTTACATAATGACAATATGTTGTACTCACGTTTGATGTGCGTTTGCTGAAGGAAAAACGATAAATATTCTCAGGACAGTGCTCGCAAACGAAATTGATTGCGAGAACATGAAAATGACGACACCCTGTGATTATTGATGGAGAAATGCAACACATTAATCAATCTACAAATGACATGGCAGCGCACGGTATTTGGTTGCCCAGCAACAGCGGAAAGTTGTCAAAGTGACGTCAGCGAAAGAGTGAAAACAATAGCGACGAGATAGCGATAACTAGCTAAGTAATTTCTGAGATCTGGGAAATTTACCCTGTTAAGAGTGTACAGTTACCACATTCACACTGTCATTTACATGCGGGAAAGCTGAGCTAATTCTCCGCATCCGCATCCGACTCTGATGCGACTCCGGAGGTGGTAGCCTGTCAGAGGCGTAGTCGATCTGACAGTCCGATAACTAAACATGTCGTTCACTCAACAAAATACAGACAAATTTCCCAAAAAGCAACTTTACAGGACAAAACACCAGTGACGTAGTAATTCATACCGTCTTTGGCAACTTATGCGAGCAAAAAATACCGCAGTTATACGTCGAGAAGTGTCTTTCAGCCTGTCGGTTCGACACACTCTTAGTGACATGTCTGCCAGAAAAACAACGTCAATCCCCGCCATAACACTCTAACTCACAAAGTCTTTGTCGCGGTACCGCGACGATTATCCCTTCCTTCACTTCAGTGAAGTTTCCCCCAGAAAACAGCCTCCCTACCCGCGACAGAATGAGTCAGACAGCGTCATGTTCACTGATGGCGATTATGTTATTATGTAATTTAAAACGCAAATCGTCACTTTGTCACTTTCCATGACGATCGGTGGGCGAGGACGTCAATGACAACACATTAAAAGACATCTCTATGATTTAAAACAGTCAGCGAGTATACTTTCAAATTACCAGGAGGACACCGGGGAACCACCTTGAGAAAAACACACACGTGATCATTATGACGTGCACCGTGACGCACCTTTTGCAGGAGGAGTGTCGGCTTGCTGTGTGAATTACAGTCTGGTTAGTCCTTTACGCTGGAGGTGCTGGCCATGTGTGTACAAACAACATCGGACAATTGGCGAAACACATGAGTCCCCATATAAAAACGGTCAGTGTGTAGTGCAGTGTCCTTAGTGTGTTGTGTAGTCCAGTGATTTTTCTTCAAAGTGTCAAAACAATACAACAAAAGCCAGACACACAAAAGCAAAGACAGACAAACACACACACACACACACACACACATACATACGCACACGCACACGCACACACACTCTCTCACACATAACACAGGCACAAATTTAAGTAACATCTCCTACAGATTGCAGATGAAAACCGTCACTGTTGTGTTTTGGGTAACATGTATCATATTTAGGTAGACACCTTTCCAAGACACCACCCACTGAAAATAGGAAGTCAGCCTCACATCCATCAATCACACTTTATTGATATAGCACATTTTATACAAATAACATATAGCTGTAAAACTATATGTTTACATTCAAGCAGAAACATCACCATTAAGGAGAAGGCAACAAAGTTGTCAACTTAATGATAAACATGGCTACAACTTATTTTCAGGTTTTTGTGATAACAAAATTAATCATGTGGACATTGTTAAAATTATATGCATTCTTTAATCTGCCATTATATACAACAGAAAACACTGACAATGTTCACATTTCTATGATGACACAATAAATGTATTCTTCATAACTGCTACATTTTACAATCACAATCATTAAAAAGCTAAGGATAGTCCCAACCAACATTAACACTGACTAAACTGGATTCCTCACAGTTTTAAATCCAAACTCATTACATCCTGTTTCAAGCAGACAAACAAATGTCATAGCCCTTTCAGAGGACATTTACATGCAACATTAATGCAGAGAAGGCAGAAGTGCTTACAATACAAACTGCTGTCCTCTGCTAAATCTTTTTCACCTTTATTGACATGCATCAGTAAAAAACAGCACTACATCAAATTAAATCACTGTAGAGTAGTTACAGTACAGTAACATAGTCAGCCAGTAGGCCAAAATTATTGGATGCATTTGTGATACATTAATAAACACTTCAAGTGTCCCTGATGGCCGTCTTTTCTGTTGAATGGCAGAGCAAGTTTGTGTTTCACAACAATCTGATTTTGGTTATACTGTGAAAAGAAAGCAGAAAAACAGTTCAATAAGTATTGGAAATTTGACAAGTTGTTACTAATTCGCTTTAGTTGAAATGACAGGAGAATCTGACAATACTACTTTTAAGACCATTGAAGCTCTGCTCAAACATTTGGCCAAACATCTATTCACAGCCGAAATGATATTTGTCTTAAATTTTCTAAAGGAAGGATGTGCACGCCCCGACAGCAGCATGCCGGAACACCAGCACACCCCGACGGCAGCACGCCCCGACCCGCGTGGACTGCGAGGGCCCGTTCATCGCTGCTTGCAGCTTTAATTATTAGGGCCCGAGCAGGGAACCTGCGAGGTCCCTATTGTTTTTCTCGTGATTATTTTTATTATTATTTTTTTTCTGACGAAATGATCGCATTTTTCACTGCCTGAACATACCCCAAAACTCACCAAACTTGGAATATAGATCAGACGTGGCGAAAAATTTTATAATCTGTTGTCGTTTTGAATTTTCACCACTAGGTGGCGCTACTATCAAGGAAAGTGTGTTTTGCCTAATAACTCCCACATACTTTGTCGCACGTTCAAAAACCTTATATCCACGCTTTCAGTGAATCCTGCTGAATCTCCTGATATAGGCCACGCCCATTTCCGCCTTGCGTTTTTTTTCGCTAGCTCGCAAAATGTCGCAAACCTACTTTTTCGAACTCCTCCCAGGCAATTTCAGTGATTTGCACCAAACTTTGCACACAGCATCTGTGGATGCTCCTGACAAAAAGTTATTAAAAGAATTTTGATACACCAAACAACACTCAAGTTATTAAATAACAACTTCCTGTAGATTTCGTTCCAAACAGGAAGTGTTGCATATCTCCACATTGGTTTGTCCGAATGACGTGAAACTCAGGATACTACTTCCCCATGAGCCCCTAAGGCTCTGTGCGGAATATTGGCTGATGACCACTAGGTGGCGCTATTTAAATTGAAGTATTTTATATCTCAACATCGGTTGGTCGGATGAACACAAAACTTGGTACACTCATTGCTATTGCCCTCCTGAGGACAGCTGATAAAGGGGTTACCGATCTGACACTAGGTGGCGCTCTGGTGGCAGTTTCATTTTATATTTGGCACTGTGCCCACACCATAACACTTATGGATATGAAATTCATAGGGGCGGTATAGACTGGCCCCTGTAACTCACACACCAAAAATCACCAGCAGGTGGCGCTATTATCAAGAAAAAACGTTTTTTGCTAATTACTCCCACATAATATGGTGCACATTGTTAAACATTATATCTATATGTTCCCTGAATACAGCCGAACCGTGTGATGTAGGCCACGCCCACGTTCGCACTGAATTTCCATTCGCAAATTCGCCAAATGTCGCAAACCTACTTTTTCGAACTCCTCCCAGGCAATTTCTCCGATTTGCACCAAACTTTGCACGCAGCATCTGTGGACCCTCCTGACAAAAAGTTATTAAAAGAAATGTGCTAGTCCACAGAACGCCCAAAATATAAAACAACAATTTCCTGCACATTGTGGTCAAACAGACATTCTTGTGTATCTTGATGAAATACAGTCCGATTAACACAAAACTTTTGGCAATTGTGTTCCATGACAGGATGAGCATTTCTACAAAATTTCGTGCAAATCGACCAATAGGTGGCGCTTTTATTGCTAAATGACAAAACAGCAGCTTCACTGCCTTCAGTTTTGTTTCCTCTACGCAAGTTGTTGCATGAACAAGCCTCGACAGCAGCATGCCCGGACAGCAGCATGTAACGACAGCAGCATGCCCCGACAGCAGCACGCCCCGACAGCAGCATGTCCCGACAGCAGCACGCCCCGACGCGCGTGGACTGCGAGGGCCCGTTCATCGCTGCTTGCAGCTTTAATTATTATTATTATTTTTAGGCCAAAATGATCGCATTTTTCACTGCCTGAACATACCCCAAAACTCATCAAACTTGGAATATAGATCAGACCTGGCGAAAAATTTTATAATCTGTTGTCATTGTGAATTTTCAGCACTAGGTGGCGCTATAATCAAGGAAAGTGTGTTTTGGCTAATAACTCCCACATACTTTGTCGCACATTCAAAAACCTTATATCCACGCGTTCAGTGAATCTTGCTGAATCTCCTGATATAGGCCACGCCCATTTCCGCCTAACGTTTTTTTTCGCTAGCGCGCGAAATGTCGAAAACCTACTTTTTCGAACTCCTCCCAGGCAATTTCACCGATTTGCACCAAACTTTGCACACAGCATCTGTGGACGCTCCTGACAAAAAGTTATTAAAAGAATTTTGATATGCCAAAGAATACTCAAGTTATTAAATAACAACTTCCTGTGGATTTGGGTCACAACAGGAAGTGCTGCATATCTCCACATTGGTTTGTCCAAATGACATGAAACTCAGGATACTACTTTTACATGAGCACCTAAGGCCCTGTGCGAAATTGTGGTCGATGACCACTAGGTGGCGCTCTTTAAATTGAAGTATTTTATATCTCCACATTGGTTGGTCGGATTAACACAAAACTTGGTACACTGATTGCCAATGGCCTCCTGAGGACAACTGACGAAGGTGTTACCGATCTGACACTAGGTGGCGCTCTGGTGGCAGTTTCATTTTATAATTGGCACTGTGCCCACACCATAACACTTATGGATATGAAATTCATAGGGGTGGTACAGACCGGCCCCTGTAACTCACACACCAAAAATGACCAGCAGGTGGCGCTATTATCAAGAAAAAATGTTTTTTCCTAATTACTCCCACATAATATGGTGCACATTGTTAAACATTATATCTATATGTTCCCTGAATACAGCCGAACCGTGTGATGTCGGCCACGCCCACGTTCGCACTGAATTTCCATTCGCAAATTCGCCAAATGTCGCAAACCTACTTTTTCGAACTCCTCCCAGGCAATTTCTCCGATTTGCACCAAACTTTGCACGCAGCATCTGTGGACCCTCCTGACAAAAAGTTATTAAAAGAAATGTGCTAGTCCACAGAACGCCCAAAATATAAAACAACAATTTCCTGCACATTGTGGTCAAACAGACATTCTTGTGTATCTTGATGAAACACAGTCCGATGAACACAAAACTTTTGGCAATTGTGTTCCATGGCACGATGAGCATTTCTACCAAATTTCGTGCAAATTGACCAATAGGTGGCGCTTTTATTGCTAAATGACGAAATGACAGCTTCACTGCCTTCACTTTTGATTCCTCAACGGAAGTTGTTGCATGAACAAGCCCCGACAGCAGCATGTAACAACAGCAGCATGTAACGACGGCTATCAGTTACGACATGCGCGCACAATAACGGGGCATTGGGTCCGGGTAAGGAGCACGCCCCGGACGGCAGCAAGCCCCGACCCGCGTGGACTGCGAGGGCCCGTTCATCGCTGCTTGCAGCTTTAATTATTATTATTATTATTTTTCGGCCAAAATGATCGCATTTTTCACTGCCTGAACATACCCCAAAAGTCACCAAACTTGGAATATAGATCAAACCTGGCGAAAAATTTTATAATCTGTTGTCGTTGTGGATTTTCACCGCTAGGTGGCGCTGTAATAAGGAAAGTGCGTTTTGGCTAATAACTCCCACATACTTTGTTGCACATTCAAAAACCTTGTATCCACGCGTTCAGTGAATTGTGCTGAATCTCCTGATATAGGCCACGCCCATTTCCGCCTACCGTTTTTATGCTAGCTCGCGAAATGTCGAAAACCTACTTTTTCGAACTCCTCCCAGGCAATTTCACCAATTTGCACCAAACTTTGCACACAACATCTGTCGACCCTCCTGACAAAAAGTTATTAAAAGAATTTTGATATTCCAAAAAATACTCAAGTTATTAAATAACAACTTCCTGCAGATTTCGTTCCAAACAGGAAGTGTTGCATATCTCCACATTGGTTTGTCCAAATGACGTCAATCTCAGGATCCTACTTCCTCATGATGCTCTAAGGCTCTGTGCTAAATTTTGGCCGATGACCACTAGGTGGCGCTATTTAAATTGAAGTATTTAATATCTCGACATCGGTTGGTCGGATTAACACAAAACTTGGTACACTCATTGCCAATGGCCTCCTGAGGACAGCTGATGAAGGTGTTACCGATCTGACACTAGGTGGCGCTCTGGTGGCAGTTTCATTTTATAATTGGCACTGTGCCCACACCATAACACTTATGGATATGAAACTGATTGGGGTGGTATAGACTGGCATCTGTAACTCACACACCAAAAATCACCAGCAGGTGGCGCTATTATCAACACAAAACCGTTTTTGGCTATCAGTTAAGACATGCGCGCACAATAACGGGGCAATGGGTCCGGGTAAGGAGCACGCCCTGACAGCAGCACGCCCCGACCCACGTGGACTGCGAGGGCCCGTTCATCGCTGCTTGCAGCTTTAATTATTAGGGCCCGAGCAGTGAAACTGCGAGGACCCTATTGTTTTTGTAATGATTATTATTATTATTATTATTATTATTATTATTTTTCTTTGTCCGTAATGATCGCATTTTTCACTGCCTGAACATACCCCAAAAGTCACCAAACTTGGAATATAGATCAGACCTGGCGAAAAATTTTATAATCTGTTGTCGTTGTGGACTTCCACCACTAGGTGGCGCTATAATCAAGAAAAGTGTGTTTTGGCTCATAACTCCCACATACTTTGTCGCACATTCAAAAACCTTACATCCACGCGTTCAGTGAATTGTGCTGAATCTCCTGATATAGGCCACGCCCATTTCTGCCCACCATTTTTTTTCGCTAGCTCACCAAATGTCGTAAACCTACTTTTTCGAACTCCTCCCAGGCAATTTCACCAATTAGCACCAAACTTTGCACACAGCATCTGTGGAGTCTTCTGACAAAAAGTTATTAAAAGAATTTAGAAATGCCAAAGAATACTCAAGTTATTAAATAACAACTTCCTGCAGATTTCGTTCCAAACAGGAAGTGTTGCATATCTCCACATTGGTTTGTCCAAATGACGTGAAACTCAAGATACTACTTCCCCATGAGCCCCTAAGGCTCTGTGCTAAATCTTGGCCCATCACCACTAGGTGGCGCTATTTAAATAGAAGTATTTTATATCTCGACATTGGTTGGTCGGATTGAGACAAAACTTGGTACACTGATTGCCAATGGCCTCCTGAGGACAGCTGACAAAGGTGTTACCGATCTGACACTAGGTGGCGCTCTGGTGGCAGTTTCATTTTATAATTGGCACTGTGCCCACACCATAACACTTATGGACATGAAACTGATTGGGGTGGTATAGACTGGCATCTGTAACTCACACACCAAAAATCACCAGCAGGTGGCGCTATTATCAACACAAAACCATTTTTGGCTATCAGTTAAGACATGCGCGCACAATAACGGGGCAATGGGTCCGGGTAAGGAGCACGCCCCGACAGCAGCACGCCCCGACCCGCGTGGACTGCGAGGGCCCGTTCATCGCTGCTTGCAGCTTTAATTATTATTATTATTATTTTTCAGCCAAAATGATCGCATTTTTCACTGCCTGAACATACCCCAAAAGTCACCAAACTTGGAATATATATCAAACCTGGCGAAAAATTTTATAATCTGTTGTCGTTGTGGATTTTCACCGCTAGGTGGCGCTGTAATAAGGAAAGTGCGTTTTGGCTAATAACTCCCACATACTTTGTCGCACATTCAAAAACGTTGTATCCACGCGTTCAGTGAATTGTGCTGAATCTCCTGATATAGGCCACGCCCATTTCCGCCTACCGTTTTTATGCTAGCTCGCGAAATGTCGAAAACCTACTTTTTCGAACTCCTCCCAGGCAATTTCACCAATTTGCACCAAACTTTGCACACATCATCTGTGGACCCTCCTGACAAAAAGTTATTAAAAGAATTTTGATATTCCAAAAAATACTCAAGTTATTAAATAACAACTTCCTGCAGATTTCGTTCCAAACAGGAAGTGTTGCATATCTCCACATTGGTTTGTCCAAATGACGTCAAACTCAGGATCCTACTTCCTCATGATGCTCTAAGGCTCTGTGCTAAATTTTGGCCGATGACCACTAGGTGGCGCTCTTTAAATTGAAGTATTTAATATCTCGACATCGGTTGGTCGGATTAACACAAAACTTGGTACACTCATTGCCAATGGCCTCCTGAGGACAGGTGACAAAGGGGTTACCGATATGACACTAGGTGGCGCTCTGGTGGCAGTTTCATTTTAGATTTGCCACTGTGCCCACACCATAACACTTATGGATATGAAATTCATAGGGATGGTATAGACCGGCCCCTGTAACTCACACACCAAAAATGACCAGCAGGTGGCGCTATTATCAAGAAAAAACGTTTTTTGCTAATTACTCCCACATAATATGGTGCACATTGTTAAACCTTATATCTACGTGTTCCCTGAATACAGCCGAACAGTGTGATGTAGGCCACGCCCACGTTCGCACTGAATTTCCATTTGCAAATTCGCCAAATGTCGCAAACCTACTTTTTCGAACTCCTCCCAGGCAGTTTTTCCAATTTGCACCAAACTTTGCACGCAGCATCTTTGGACCCTCCTGACAAAAAGTTATTAAAAGAAATGTGCTAGTCCACAGAACGGCCAAAATATAAAACAACAATTTCCTGCGCATTGTGGTCAAACAGACATTCTTGTGTATCTTGATGAAATACAGTCCGATGAACACAAAACTTTTGGCAATTGTGTTCCATGGCATGATGAGCATTTCTACAAAATTTCGTGCAAATCGACCAATAGGTGGCGCTTTGATTGCTAAATGACGAAATGACAGCTTCACTGCCTTCACTTTCATTTCCTCAATGGAAGTTGTTGCAAGTACAAGCCCCGACAGCAGCATGTCACAACAGCAGCATGTAACGACGGCAGCATGTAACGACGGCAGCATGCCGCGACCCGCGTGGACTGCGAGGGCCCGTTCATCGCTGCTTGCAGCTTTAATTAGGGCCCGAGCAGTGAAACTGCGAGGACCCTATTGTAATTGTAATGATTATTATTAGGGCCCGAGCAGTGATCTTTGAATGTATTGCATTTAAGCAAAAGGAGAAAGTTTGAGGTTATAAATCATTATAACGAAAATGGAGCCCAAGGTTGAATCTCGTACTTTCTAGTGTAGTCAACCTCATCAAGTCTGGGAAAGTGTTGAACCTGGCACTAGTACATCCGAGGAGATTTGAAGGGGAAAGAGGAGGTGTCGTTCTTGTCAGCCTTTTTTGGCGTTTCTCTCTTTTACATCTCTTTCTAGTTTCATGCAGCCCTCTGCTGGGTGTGCATGCTGGTTAGTTTCTTTAGTCCTTACATTGTTGTGTCAGGACGCAATCATTGAACAAGCTTCTTGCTTGGAAGTTCTATCTGCCTAGCATGCACTGAGTTGCTAACATGCAGCTGAGATACGAGTAGGGGCCAGTTTAATCCTGAAGGAGGACCAGGAGTCTTGGGAATAGGAGTTGATGTGTGATGTCACCAACTGCGACAAGCAACTCATCCTCCTCTTTTCCTCGTCATGTATTAAACTTTACTAATTTTTAATTATTTAAAAATCATTAAAGTCTGTTAAAACAATTAGGTTTACAGATTTAAAATGTCGTTTTTATATGCATTTTCCTCTTGTGTGTTTTTTGTATTATGTTGCTCTGGTTGTGTCTGTGTTTTTCTTGTGGTTGGTTTGTACAACAAACAGCCAGCGTTGGTGCTGATACAGCAGACTATGATTTGTAGTTTTTTTCCGGTAAAACAGTTCACAATCAGCTCAACCACTGGCAGTTTATTTTACAAACAAAACTGGAACTCAAGCTGACTATGACTCAAACTGTCAACTCATGGTCCTTCAGAATTGATTTTAAACAGTAACTTTAAATCATAACTGGGGCACCCTAGTATCTGAGTTGGTAGAGCTTGCACCCCACGTATAGAGACTGTGTCCTCACCGCAGTGGCTAAATCCGACCTATGTCATCCGCTGCATGCTTCTTGTCACTCTTCAGCTGTCCTATCAAACAAAGCAATGCAAAATGCCACAAAATACCCTCATTAATTTCATTTTAAATCATTAAATTCATTGTGTTTTCATCTAAACTGGGAAAGCATGAGAATATCATGGTAAGCCAATCAGAGGCAGACTAGGGCGGGTCTTGCAGAAAACCACTGGGATCCATGAAAATGCCACAAAGACTATTTTATGGCAAATTATATCACTGATATAGTCAATGTAATGTAAAAATATTGTCTCCAATGCTAAATATGTTATTTGTTTTTTCTCCACAACCATCTGGCGATCCCTAGAAATTAACTGGTTAGGAGGGGCCACATGATCAATGTGACTTTCTGTATTGAAAACTGAAAGAACTCATTGCGTAACCATGCAACACAGCTGCATTGTTGGTAACTTCTGATTTTTATGCCTCCACAGCAACAACCGCTTTATGTCCGCATATCCTATTGCTGTGAATGCAATATCTCAAGAATGCCTTCTCACATTTGGTACAAATGTCCATTATGAATCAGGGATGAAAAGAATTTGGTGGCCCAAGGTCAAAGGGTCAAGGTCACTGTGACCTCACAAAACACGTTTTTGGCCACAATTTAAGATTTATCCACTAATTACAATAAGATTTTACACAAATATCAAGTAGAATTAAAGCTGCAAGCAGCGATGAACGGGCCCTCGCAGTCCACGCAAGTCGGGGCGTGCTGCCGTCGTGGCGTGCTCCTTACCCGGACCCATTGCCCCGTTATTGTGCGCGCATGTCTTAACTGATAGCCAAAAACGGTTTTGTGTTGATAATAGCGCCACCTGCTGGTGATTTTTGGTGTGTGAGTTACAGATGCCAGTCTATACCACCCCAATCAGTTTCATATCCATAAGTGTTATGGTGTGGGCACAGTGCCAATTATAAAATTAAAGCTGCAAGCAGCGATGAACGGGCCCTCGCAGGCCACGCGGGTCGGGGCGTGCTGCCGTCGGGGCGTGCTCCTTACCCGGACCCATTGCCCCGTTATTGTGCGCGCATGTCTTAACTGATAGGCAAAAACGGTATTGTGTTGATAATAGCGCCACCTGCTGGTGATTTTTGGTGTGTGAGTTACAGATGCCAGTCTATACCACCCCAATCAGTTTCATATCCATAAGTGTTATGGTGTGGGCACAGTGCCAATTATAAAATGAAATTGCCACCAGAGCGCCACCTATTGTCAGATCGGTAACACCTTCGTCAGCTGTCCTCAGGAGGCCATTGGCAATCAGTGTACCAAGTTTTGTGTTAATCCGACCAACCAATGTCGAGATATAAAATAGTTCAATTTAAAGAGCGCCACCTAGTGGTCATCAACGAAAATTTAGCACAGAGCCTTAGGGCCTCATGAGGAAGTAGGATCCTGAGGTTGACGTCATTTGGACAAACCAATGTGGAGATATGCAACACTTCCTGTTTGGAACGAAATCTGCAGGAAGTTGTTATTTAATAACTTGAGTATTTCTTGGAATATCAAAATTCTTTTAATAACTTTTTGTCAGGAGGGTCCACAGATGCTGTGTGCAAAGTTTTGTGCAAATTGGTCAAATTGCCTGGGAGGAGTTCGAAAAAGTAGGTTTTCGACATTTGGCGAATTTGCCAATTGAGTTCTGGCGAGAAAGTGGGCGTGGCCTACATCACACAGTCCAGCTGAATTCAGGGAACACGTAGATATAAGGTTTAACAATGTGCACCATATTATGTGGGAGTTATTAGGCAAAAACGGTTTGTGTTGATGATAGCGCCCCCTGCTGGTCATTTTTGGTGTGTGAGTTACAGGGGCCGGTCTATACCACCCCTGTCAATTTCATATCCATAAGTGTTATGGTGTGGGCACAGTGCCAAATATAAAAAGAAACTGCCACCAAAGCGCCACCTAGTGTCAGATCGGTCACCCCTGTGTCAGCTATCCTCAGGAGGCCATTGGCAATGAGTGTACCAAGTTTTGTGTTAATCCGACCAACCGATGTCGAGATATAAAATAGTTCAATTTAAAGAGCGCCACCTAATGGTCATCAACCAAAATTTAGCACAGAGCCTTAGGGCCTCATGAGGAAGTAGGATCCTGAGGTTGACGTCATTTGGACAAACCAATGTGGAGATATGCAACACTTCCTGTTTGGAACGAAATCTGCAGGAAGTTGTTATTTAATAACTTGAGTATTTCTTGGAATATCAAAATTCTTTTAATAACTTTTTGTCAGGAGGGTCCACAGATGCTGTGTGCAAAGTTTGGTGCAAATTGGTGAAATTGCCTGGGAGGAGTTCGAAAAAGTAGGTTTGCGACATTTCGCGAGCTAGTGAAAAAAAACGCCAGGCAGAAATGGGCGTGGCCTATATCAGGAGATTCAGCACAATTCACTGAACGCGTGGATATAAGGTTTTTGAAGGTGCGACAAAGTATGTGGGAGTTATTAGCCAAAACGTACTTTCCTTGATAATAGCGCCACCTAGTGGTGCACGTTCACAACAACAACAGATTATAAAATTTTTCGCCAAGCCTAATGACTTTGCCAAATAAAATCGACTTTTCATTCACATTCAGGCAGTGAAAAATGCGATCATTTTGGACGAAGGAATAAAATAATAATAATTAAAGCTGCAAGCAGCGATGAACGGGCCCTCGCAGTCCACGCGGGTCGGGGCGTGCTGCTGTCGGGGCGTGCTCCTTACCCGGACCCATTGCCCCGTTATTGTGCGCGCATGTCTTAACTGATAGCCAAAAATGGTTTTGTGTTGATAATAGCGCCACCTGCTGGTGATTTTTGGTGTGTGAGTTACAGATGCCAGTCTATACCACCCCAATCAGTTTCATGTCCATAAGTGTTATGGTGTGGGCACAGTGCCAATTATAAAATGAAACTGCCACCAGAGCGCCACCTAGTGTCAGATCGGTAACACCTTTGTCAGCTGTCCTCAGGAGGCCATTGGCAATCAGTGTACCAAGTTTTGTCTCAATCCGACCAACCAATGTCGAGATATAAAATACTTCTATTTAAATAGCGCCACCTAGTGGTGATGGGCCAAGATTTAGCACAGAGCCTTAGGGGCTCATGGGGAAGTAGTATCTTGAGTTTCACGTCATTTGGACAAACCAATGTGGAGATATGCAACACTTCCTGTTTGGAACGAAATCTGCAGGAAGTTGTTATTTAATAACTTGAGTATTCTTTGGCATTTCTAAATTCTTTTAATAACTTTTTGTCAGAAGACTCCACAGATGCTGTGTGCAAAGTTTGGTGCTAATTGGTGAAATTGCCTGGGAGGAGTTCGAAAAAGTAGGTTTACGACATTTGGTGAGCTAGCGAAAAAAAATGGTGGGCAGAAATGGGCGTGGCCTATATCAGGAGATTCAGCACAATTCACTGAACGCGTGGATGTAAGGTTTTTGAATGTGCGACAAAGTATGTGGGAGTTATGAGCCAAAACACACTTTTCTTGATTATAGCGCCACCTAGTGGTGGAAGTCCACAACGACAACAGATTATAAAATTTTTCGCCAGGTCTGATCTATATTCCAAGTTTGGTGACTTTTGGGGTATGTTCAGGCAGTGAAAAATGCGATCATTACGGACAAAGAAAAATAATAATAATAATAATAATAATAATAATAATCATTACAAAAACAATAGGGTCCTCGCAGTTTCACTGCTCGGGCCCTAATTAAAGCTGCAAGCAGCGATGAACGGGCCCTCGCAGTCCACGCGGGTCGGGGCGTGCTGCTGTCGGGGCATGCTCCTTACCCGGACCCATTGCCCTGTTATTGTGCGCGCATGTCTTAACTGATAGCCAAAAACGGTTTTGTGTTGATAATAGCGCCACCTGCTGGTGGTTTTTGGTGTGTGAGTTACAGATGCCAGTCTATACCACCCCAATCAGTTTCATGTCCATAAGTGTTATGGTGTGGGCACAGTGCCAATTATAAAATGAAACTGCCACCAGAGCGCCACCTATTGTGAGATCGGTAACACCTTTGTCAGCTGTCCTCAGGAGGCCATTGGCAATGAGTGTACCAAGTTCTGTGTTAATCCGACCAACCAATGTCGAGATATAAAATACTTCAATTTAAATAGCGCCACCTAGTGGTCGTCGGCCAAAATTTAGCACAGAGCCTTTGGGGCTCATGAGCAAGTAGTATCCTGAGTTTCACGTCATTCGGACAAACCAATGTGGAGATATGCAACACTTCCTGTTTGGAACGAAATCTGCAGGAAGTAGTTATTTAATAACTTGAGTATTGTTTGGAATAGCAAAATTCTTTTAATAACTTTTTGTCAGGAGCATCCACAGATGCTGTGTGCAACGTTTGGCGCAAATGGGTGAAATTGCCTGGGAGGAGTTCGAAAAAGTAGGTTTACGACATTTGGCGAGCTAGCGAAAAAAATGGTAGGCAGAAATGGGCGTGGCCTATATCAGGAGATTCAGCAGAATTCACAGAACGGGTGGATATAAGGTTTTTGAATGTGCGACAAAGTATATGGGAGTTATTAGCCAAAACACACTGTCCTTGATTGTAGCGCCACCTAGTGGTGAAAATTCTGAACGACAACAGATTATAAAATTTTTCGCCAGGTCTGATCGATATTCCAAGTTTGGTGACTTTTGGGGTATGTTCAGGCAGTGAAAAATGCGATCATTACGGACAAAGGAAAATAATAATAATTAAAGCTGCAAGCAGCGATGAACGGGCCCTCGCAGTCCACGCGGGTCGGGGCGTGCTGCTGTCGGGGCGTGCTCCTTACCCGGACCCATTGCCCCGTTATTGTGCGCGCATGTCTTAACTGATAGCCAAAAATGGTTTTGTGTTGATAATAGCGCCACCTGCTGGTGATTTTTGGTGTGTGAGTTACAGATGCCAGTCTATACCACCCCAATCAGTTTCATGTCCATAAGTGTTATGGTGTGGGCACAGTGCCAATTATAAAATGAAACTGCCACCAGAGCGCCACCTAGTGTCAGATCGGTAACACCTTTGTCAGCTGTCCTCAGGAGGCCATTGGCAATCAGTGTACCAAGTTTTGTCTCAATCCGACCAACCAATGTCGAGATATAAAATACTTCTATTTAAATAGCGCCACCTAGTGGTGATGGGCCAAGATTTAGCACAGAGCCTTAGGGGCTCATGGGGAAGTAGTATCTTGAGTTTCACGTCATTTGGACAAACCAATGTGGAGATATGCAACACTTCCTGTTTGGAACGAAATCTGCAGGAAGTTGTTATTTAATAACTTGAGTATTCTTTGGCATTTCTAAATTCTTTTAATAACTTTTTGTCAGAAGACTCCACAGATGCTGTGTGCAAAGTTTGGTGCTAATTGGTGAAATTGCCTGGGAGGAGTTCGAAAAAGTAGGTTTACGACATTTGGTGAGCTAGCGAAAAAAAATGGTGGGCAGAAATGGGCGTGGCCTATATCAGGAGATTCAGCACAATTCACTGAACGCGTGGATGTAAGGTTTTTGAATGTGCGACAAAGTATGTGGGAGTTATGAGCCAAAACACACTTTTCTTGATTATAGCGCCACCTAGTGGTGGAAGTCCACAACGACAACAGATTATAAAATTTTTCGCCAGGTCTGATCTATATTCCAAGTTTGGTGACTTTTGGGGTATGTTCAGGCAGTGAAAAATGCGATCATTACGGACAAAGAAAAATAATAATAATAATAATAATAATAATAATAATCATTACAAAAACAATAGGGTCCTCGCAGTTTCACTGCTCGGGCCCTAATTAAAGCTGCAAGCAGCGATGAACGGGCCCTCGCAGTCCACGCGGGTCGGGGCGTGCTGCTGTCGGGGCGTGCTCCTTACCCGGACCCATTGCCCCGTTATTGTGCGCGCATGTCTTAACTGATAGCCAAAAATGGTTTTGTGTTGATAATAGCGCCACCTGCTGGTGATTTTTGGTGTGTGAGTTACAGATGCCAGTCTATACCACCCCAATCAGTTTCATGTCCATAAGTGTTATGGTGTGGGCACAGTGCCAATTATAAAATGAAACTGCCACCAGAGCGCCACCTAGTGTCAGATCGGTAACACCTTCGTCAGCTGTCCTCAGGAGGCCATTGGCAATCAGTGTACCAAGTTTTGTGTTAATCCGACCAACCAATGTCGAGATATAAAATACTTCTATTTAAATAGCGCCACCTAGTGGTGATGGGCCAAGATTTAGCACAGAGCCTTAGGGGCTCATGGGAAAGTAGTATCTTGAGTTTCACGTCATTTGGACAAACCAATGTGGAGATATGCAACACTTCCTGTTTGGAACGAAATCTGCAGGAAGTTGTTATTTAATAACTTGAGTATTCTTTGGCATTTTTAAATTCTTTTAATAACTTTTTGTCAGAAGGGTCCACAGATGCTGTGTGCAAAGTTTGGTGCTAATTGGTGAAATTGCCTGGGAGGAGTTCGAAAAAGTAGGTTTACCACATTTAGCGAGCTAGCGAAAAAAAATGGTGGGCAGAAATGGGCGTGGCCTATATCAGGAGATTCAGCACAATTCACTGAACGCGTGGATGTAAGGTTTTTGAATGTGCGACAAAGTATGTGGGAGTTATTAGCCAAAACACACTTTTCTTGATTATAGCGCCACCTAGTGGTGAAAGTCCACAACGACAACAGATTATAAAATTTTTCGCCAGGTCTGATCTATATTCCAAGTTTGGTGACTTTTGGGGTATGTTCAGGCAGTGAAAAATGCGATCATTACGGACAAAGAAAAATAATAATAATAATTAAAGCTGCAAGCAGCGATGAACGGGCCCTCGCAGGCCACGCGGGTCGGGCCGTGCTGCTGTCGGGGCGTGCTCCTTACCCGGACCCATTGCCCCGTTATTGTGCGCGCATGTCTTAACTGATAGCCAAAAAGCGGTTTTGTGTTGATAATAGCGCCACCTGCTGGTGAATTTTGGTGTGTGAGTTACAGATGCCAGTCTATACCGGCCCAATCAGTTTCATATCCATAAGTGTTATGGTGTGGGCACAGTGCCAATTATAAAATGAAACTGCCACCAGAGCGCCACCTAGTGTCAGATCGGTAACACCTTCGTCAGCTGTCCTCAGGAGGCCATTGGCAATCAGTGTACCAAGTTTCGTGTTAATCCGACCAACTGACGTCGAGATATAAAATACTTCAATTTAAATAGCGCCACCTAGTGGTCATGGGCCAAGATTTTGCACAGAGCCTTAGGGGCTCATGGGGAAGTAGTGTCCTCAGTTTCATGTCATTTGGACACACCAATGTGGAGATATGCAACACTTCCTGTTTTGACCCGAATCCACAGGAAGTTGTTATTTAATAAGTTGAGTATTCTTTGGCGTATCAAAATTCTTTTAATAACTTTTTGTCAGAAGGGTCCACTGATGCTGTGTGCAAAGTTTGGTGAAAATCGGTGAAATTGCCTGGGAGGAGTTCGAAAAAGTAGGTTTGCGACATTTCGCGAGCTAGCGAAAAAAAACGCTAGGCGCAAATGGGCGTGGCCTATATCAGGAGATTCAGCAAGATTCACTGAACGCGTGGATATAAGGTTTTTGAATGTGCGACAAAGTATGTGGGAGTTATTAGGCAAAAACGGTTTGTGTTGATAATAGCGCCACCTGCTGGTGATTTTTGGTGTGTGAGTTACAGATGCCAGTCTATACCGCCCCTATGAATTTCATATCCATAAGTGTTATGGTGTGGGCACAGTGCCAATTATAAAATGAAACTGCCACCAGAGCGCCACCTAGTGTCAGATCGGTAACACCTTCATCAGCTGTCCTCAGGAGGCCATTGGCAATGAGTGTACCAAGTTTTGTGTTAATCCGACCAACCGATGTCGAGATATTAAATACTTCAATTTAAATAGCGCCACCTAGTGGTCATCGGCCAAAATTTAGCACAGAGCCTTAGAGCATCATGAGGAAGTAGGATCCTGAGTTTGACGTCATTTGGACAAACCAATGTGGAGATATGCAACACTTCCTGTTTGGAACGAAATCTGCAGGAAGTTGTTATTTAATAACTTGAGTATTTTTTGGAATATCAAAATTCTTTTAATAACTTTTTGTCAGGAGGGTCCACAGATGCTGTGTGCAAAGTTTGGTGCAAATTGGTGAAATTGCCTGGGAGGAGTTCGAAAAAGTAGGTTTTCGACATTTCGTGAGCTAGCATAAAAACGGTAGGCGGAAATGGGCGTGGCCTATATCAGGAGATTCAGCACAATTCACTGAACACGTGGATACAAGGTTTTTGAATGTGCGACAAAGTATGTGGGAGTTATTAGCCAAAACGCACTTTCCTTATTACAGCGCCACCTAGCGGTGAAAATCCACAACGACAACAGATTATAAAATTTTTCGCCAGGTTTGATCTATATTCCAAGTTTGGTGACTTTTGGGGTATGTTCAGGCAGTGAAAAATGCGATCATTTTGGCCGAAAAATAATAATAATAATAATAATCATTCGAAAAACAATAGGGTCCTCGCAGGTTCCCTGCTCGGGCCCTAATAATAATAATAATAATAATCATTACAAAAACAATAGGGTCCTCGCAGTTTCACTGCTCGGGCCCTAATAATAATTAAAGCTGCAAGCAGCGATGAACGGGCCCTCGCAGTCCACGCGGGTCGGGGCGTGCTGCTGTCGGGGCGTGCTCCTTACCCGGACCCATTGCCCCGTTATTGTGCGCGCATGTCTTAACTGATAGCCAAAAACGGTTTTGTGTTGATAATAGCGCCACCTGCTGGTGGTTTTTGGTGTGTGAGTTACAGATGCCAGTCTATACCACCCCAATCAGTTTCATATCCATAAGTGTTATGGTGTGGGCACAGTGCCACTTATGAAATGAAACTGCCACCAGAGCGCCACCTATTGTGAGATCGGTAACACCTTCGTCAGCTGTCCTCAGGAGGCCATTGGCAATGAGTGTACCAAGTTTTGTGTTAATCCGACCAACCAATGTCGAGATATAAAATACTTCAATTTAAATAGCGCCACCTAGTGGTCATGGGCCAAGATTTTGCACAGAGCCTTAGAGGCTCATGGGGAAGTAGTATCCTGAGATTCACATCATTTGGACACACCAATGTGGAGATATGCAACACTTCCTGTTTTGACTCGAATCCACAGGAAGTTGTTATTTAATAACTTGAGTATTCTTTGGCATATCAAAATTCTTTTAATAACTTTTTGTCCAAAGGGTCCACAGATGCTGTGTGCAAAGTTTTGTGCAAATTGGTGAAATTGCCTGGGAGGAGTTCGAAAAAGTAGGTTTGCGACATTTCGCGAGCTAGCGAAAAAAAACGCCAGCGCAAATGGGCGTGGCCTCTATCAGGAGATTCAGCAGAATTCACAGAACGCGTGGATATAAGGTTTTTGAATGTGCGACAAAGTATATGGGAGTTATTAGCCAAAACACACTTTCCTTGATTGTAGCGCCACCTAGTGGTGAAAATTCTGAACGACAACAGATTATAAAATTTTTCGCCAGGTCTGATCTATATTCCAAGTTTGGTGACTTTTGGGGTATGTTCAGGCAGTGAAAAATGCGATCATTACGGACAAAGGAAAATAATAATAATAATAATAATAATAATAATAATAATAATAATAATAATAATCATTACAATTACAATAGGGTCCTCGCAGTTTCACTGCTCGGGCCCTAATAATCATTCGAAAAACAATAGGGTCCTCGCAGGTTCCCTGCTCGGGCCCTAATAATCATTGCAATTACAATAGGGTCCTCGCAGTTTCACTGCTCGGGCCCTAATAATCATTACAATTACAATAGGGTCCTCGCAGTTTCACTGCTCGGGCCCTAATAATAATCATTCGAAAAACAATAGGGACCTCGCAGGTTCCCTGCTCGGGCCCTAATAATAATCATTCGAAAAACAATAGGGACCTCGCAGGTTCCCTGCTCGGGCCCTAATTAAAGCTGCAAGCAGCGATGAACGGGCCCTCGCAGTCCACGCACGTCGAGGCGTGCTGCTGTCGGGGCGTGCTGCTTACCCGGCCCCATTGACCAATTATTGTGCACGCATGTCTTAACTGTCCGTGTTTGGGTGGGCTGCTCCTACTGGTAGTAAATAATGTATGCTGGAGTCCAAAGAACTCCCTGCAATATACATAAAGAACAAATAATGAGAGGACTACACTGTGTGACCCTACAGACTCTTAAACAGAGGTTTGTGTCCCTTAGCCAGCCAGGACAGCCCTCTGTTGGATATCCTGAAATTACAATCAAAAGTGAATGCAGTCAAGTGGTTCTTTGGTCATTTAGCAATAAAAGCGCCACCTATTGGGCGATTTGCACCAAATTTTTCACAAACCGTCATCGTGCCATGGAACACAAAAAAAAAAAAATTCAGTGTGAATTGGACTGTATTTCATCAAGATATGGAAGACTGTCTGTTTGACCAGAATGTGTAGGAAATTGTTGTGTCGTATTTAGGGCGTTCTTTGGACTAGCACAATTGTTTTGATAACTTTATGTCAGGATGGTCCACAGATGCTGTGTGCAAAGTTTGGTGCAAATCGGAGAAATTGCCTGGGAGGAGTTTGAAAAAGTAGGTTTGCGACAGTTGGCGAATTTGCAAATTGAATTCTGGTGAGAAAGTGGGCGTGGCCTACATCACACAATTCAGCTGAATTCAGGGAACACGTAGATATAAGGTTTAAAACTGTGCGCCATATTATGTGGGAGTTATTAGCCAAAAACAGTTTTGTGTTGATAATAGCGCCACCTGCTGGTCATTTTTGGTGTGTGTGTTACAGGGGCCAGTGTATACCACCCCTATCAATGTCACAAGTGTTATGGTGTTGGCACAGTGCCAAATCTAAAATTAGACAGCCAGCAGAGCGCCATCTAGTGTCAGATCGGTGTGCAAAGTTTCATGCACATTGGTGAAATTGCCTGGGAGGAGTTCGAAAAAGTAGGTTTGCGACATTTTGCGAGCTAGCGAAAAAAAACGGTAGGCGGATATGGGCGTGGCCTATATCAGGAGATTCAGCACAATTCACAGAACGCGTGGATATAAGGTTTTTGAATGTGCGACAAAGTATGTGGGAGTTATTAGCCAAAACGCACGTTCCTTGATTATAGCGCCACCTAGTGGTGGAAATTCACAACGACAACAGATTATAAAATTTTTCGCCAAGCCTAATGTGTTTGCCAAATAAAATCGAGTTTTCATACATGTTCAGGCAGTGAAAAATGCGATCATTTGCGACAAAGAAAAAAAATAATAAGAATCACTACAAAAACAATAGGGACCTCGCAGGTTTCCTGCTCGGGCCCTAATAATCATTACAAAAACAATAGGGTCCTTGCAGTTTCACTGCTCGGGCCCTAAAAATAATAATAATAATCACTAGAAAAACAATAGGGACCTCGCAGGTTTCCTGCTCGGGCCCTAATAATCACTAGAAAAACAATAGGGACCTCGCAGGTTTCCTGCTCGGGCCCTAAAAATAAATAATAATCATTAGAAAAACAATAGGGTCCTTGCAGTTTCACTGCTCGGGCCCTAATAATAATCACTACAAAAACAATAGGGACCTCGCAGGTTTCCTGCTCGGGCCCTAATAATAATCATTACAATAACAATAGGGACCTCGCAGGTTTCCTGCTCGGGCCCTAATTAAAGCTGCAAGCAGCGATGAACGGGCCCGAGCAGTCCACGCGCGTCGGGGCGTGCTGCTGTCGGGGCGTGCTGCTGTTGGGGCATGCTGCTGTTGGGGCATGCTGCTGTTGTGACGTGCTGCTTTCGGGGCTTCTTCATGCAACAACTTCCATTGAGGAAATGAAAGTGAAGGCAGTCAAGCTGTCATTTCGTGATTTAGCAATAAAAGCACCACCTATTGGTGGATATGCACCGAATTTTGCACAAACTGTCATGTGGGCATGGAACACAATTGAAAAAAGTTTTGTGTTAATCGGACAGTATTTCATCAAGATATGCAAGACTGTGTCTTTTACCACAATGTGCAGGAAGTTGTAGTTCTATAGTTTGGTCGTTCTTTGGACTATCAGAATTCTTTTGATAACTTTTTGTCAGGCTTGTCCACAGATGCTGTGTGCAAAGTTTTGTGCAAATTGGAGAAATTACCTGGGAGGAGTTCGAAAAAGTAGGTTTGCGACATTTGGCGAATTTGCAAATGGAAATTTAGCATTAAAGTGGACGTGGCCTACATCATACAGTTCAGATGAATTCAGGGAACACGTAGATATAAGGTTTAACAATGTGTGCCATATTATGTGGGGATTATTAGCCAAAAACGGTTTTGTGTTGATTATAGCGCCACCTGTTGGTCATTTTTGGTGTGTGAGTTACAGGGGCCGGTCTATACCACCCCTATGAATTTCATATCCATAAGTGTTATGGTGTGGGCACAGTGCCAAATATGAAATGAAACTGCCACCAGAGCGCCACCTAGTGGTGGATTGGTAACACCTTTGTCAGCGATCCTCAGGAGGGCAGTGGCAATGAGTGTACCAAGTTTGGCGTCAATCCGACCAACCGATGTGGAGATATAAAATATTTCAATTAACAGAGCGCCACCTGGTCATCAGGTGTCATCAGCCGAAATTTTGCACAGAGCCTAAGGGGCTCATATGGAAGTAGTATCCTGAGTTTCATGGCATTTGGACACACCAAGGTGGAGATATGCAACACTTCCTGTTTTGAGCCTAATCTGCAGAAAGTTGTTATTTAATAACTTGAGTATTCTTTGGAATATCAAAAATCTTTTAATAACTTTTTGTCAGGAGGGTCCACGGATGATGTTTGCAAAGTTTCTTGCACATTGGTGAAATTGCCTGGGAGGAGTTCAAAAAAGTAGGTTTGCGACATTTTGCGAGCTAGTGAAAAAAAATGGTAGGTGGAATTCACTGAACGCGTTGATATAAGATTTTTGAATGTGCGACAAAGTATGTGGGAGTTATTAGCCAAAACGCACATTCCTTGATTATAGAGCCACCTAGTGGTGAAAATTCACAATGACAACAGATTATAAAATTTTTCGCCAAGCCTAATGTGTTTGCCAAATAAAATTACGTTTTCATCCATGTTCAGGCAGTGAAAAATGCGATCATTTGGGACAAAGAAAAAATATAACAAAAAAAAAAAAATCACTACAAAAGCAATAGGGACCTCGCAGGTTTCCTGCTCGGGCCCTAATAATCACTACAAAAACAATAGGGACCTCGCAGGTTTCCTGTTCGGGCCCTAAAAAAAAGGAAGAATAATTAAAACTGCAAGCAGTGATGAACGGGCCCTCGCAGTCCACGCGCGTCGGGGCGTGCTGCTGTCGGGGTATGCTGCAGTCAGGACGTGGCGCTTATCCGGCCCCATATCCCGATGATTGTGTACGCCTGTCTTAACTGTCCATGTGTTAAACGGACTGTATTTAGTCAAGATATGCAAGACTGTCTGTTTGACCACAATGTGCAGGAAATTGTTGTTTTATATTTTTGGTGTTCTTTGGACTATCACAATTCTTTGGATAACTTTTAGTCATGAGGGTCCACAGATGCTGTGTGCATAGTTTCGTGCAAATCGGTGAAATAGCCTGGGAGGAGTTCAAAAAAGTAGGTTTGTGACATTTCGCGAATTTGCGAATGGGAATTTGGCGCGAAAGTGGGCGTGGTCTACATCACACAATTCAGCTGAATGCAGGAAACACATAGATATAAGATATTTAACAATGTGCGCCATATAATGTAGGACTTATTAGCCAAAAACGGTTTTGTGTTGATAATAGCGCCACCTGTTGGTCATTTTTGGTGTGTGAGTTACAAGTGTTATGGTGTGGGCACAGTGCCAAAAATAAAATTAGACTGCCACCAGAGCGCCACCTAGTGTCGGATAAGTAAAACGTTCAAGGGATATCCTCAGGAGGGCAGTGGCAACAATTTTACCAAGTTTTGTGTTAATCTGACCAACCGATGTGGAGATATAAAATACTTCAATTTAAAGAGCGCCACCTGGTGGTCATCAGCCAGACTTTTGCACAGAACCTAAGGGGCTCATGTGGAAGTAGTATCCTGAGTTTCATGTCATTTGGACACACCAATGTGGAGATATGCAACACTTCCTGTTTTGACCCTAATCTACAGGAAGTTATAATAACTTGACTATTCTTTGGCATATCAAAATTCTTTTAATAACTTTTTGTCAGGAGGGTCCACAGATGATGTGTGCAAAGTTTTGTGCAAATTGGTGAAATTGCCTGGGAGGAGTTCGAAAAAGTAGGTATGTGACATTTCTTGAATTTGCGGAAAAAAACGGTAGGCTGAAATGGGCGTGGCCTATATCAGGAGATTCAGGAGAATTCACTGAAGGCGTGGATATAAGGTTTTTGAATGTGCGACAAAGTATATGGTAGTTATTAGCCAAAACACAGTTTCCTTGATTATAGCGCCACCTAGTGGTGGACGTTCAGCATGACAAGAGATTATAACATTTTTCGCCAGGCGTGATGTATATTCCAAGTTTGGTGAGTTTTGGGGTATGTTCAGGCAGTGAAAAATGCAATCATTTGGGCCTAAAAATAATCACTACAAAAACAATAGGGACCTTGCAGGTTTCCTGCTCGGGCCCTAATAATCACTACAAAAACAATAGGGACCTCGCAGTTTTCCTGCTTGGGCCCTAATAATCCTTACAAAAACAATAGGGACCTTCGCAGGTTTCCCTGCTCGGGCCCTAATAATAATCATTACAAAAACAATAGGGACCTCGCAGGTTTCCTGCTCGGGCCCTAATAATAATCACTACAATAACAATAGGGACCTTGCAGGTTTCCTGCTCGGGCCCTAATAATCACTACAAAAACAATAGGGACCTCGCAGGTTTCCTGCTCGGGCCCTAATTACAAAAACAATAGGAACCTCGCAGGTTTCCTGCTCGGGCCCTAATAATCATTCGAAAAACAATAGGGACCTCGCAGGTTTCCTGCTCGGGCCCTAATAATCACTACAAAAACACAATAGGGACCTCGCAGGTTTCCTGCTCGGGCCCTAATAATCACTCCAAAAACACAATAGGGACCTTGCAGGTTTCCTGCTCGGGCCCTCATAATATGTGGTCTGGATCATGTGATACCAGCTTTTATGCCTTGTTCAGACCAAACGTGAAGACAATATTCGCTTCGCATTACTCACGCTAGTTTGATCACGGGGTTATACATTTTTCATAAAAATAATCACGGACTACATCAATATGAACCCAAAATGAAGTGATTTCTCTGTGACCTGACTGCAATGAATGGATCAGAAGGATGCTGAAATAAGGGTCACACGGCAGCACCTTATTTGTCATGTCTCAGTACGAGTAGATGTGTTATTGCACAGCTCTGGGTGTCTGCAAACGGCCACGATTAGTGATTACAATCCTCTCCTCCATTTTTGTTCATGAATATCTGGCCATCAGCAATGTTAACGTCATGACGTCAGTGTGAAAGCCAACGGTGATAGGCTTTCGTGACACAGTGTCACACGAAAATTTCACATATTTAAATCACTAAGTATCATATTTTGATTTCTTTGGGAATGTCATCCCGATAACATTCAGTCCGGGTTTCATGACTTCATTTATTTATCTCATTTTGTATCATCAAAACGAGATTTTAGATCTAGATTTACATGACTCATGCATCATCATGTTAATCTATGTTTGTTTCTGTGTTTTTGTTCGAATAATACCTTGTTTGCCTGCTGGCCTTAATTTTTGCTGTCACATGACTTTCATTTCTGTCTGGTCCTTGCATTGAATGTTCATTCAAATTCATGGTCCTCGTGACCTCACGCATCTTTCATGGTATTTCTTTAATTTCTGTTTCGTCACTCGGACTTAATTTCAGTTTGGTCACTGGACCTTTAATTTCCATTTGGTTTTATGACTTTTGTTTCTGTTTGGTCCTTATGTGACCGTTTATCTATTTGCTTATATCATGGTCTTCGTGACCTCACACATAATTCATGATATCACACTGGTCATTAGACCTTCATTTCTGTTTGTCATTTGGACTTAATTTCTGTTTCGTTATTCGGAACGTTTATTTATTTGTTCATATTCATGGTCTTCGTGACTTCACATATCATTCATGATATTTTCAATTGATTTCTGTTTATCATTGTCCTAATTTCCGTTGGTCATATGACCTTTTATTCAGTTGGGTCCTCACCAACCTTTAATCATGCTGATCATGTCATAAGCATTAAGTTCTATGCAATCGATTCAGGGGGGCAGATCATAATATTTACATCTTTTTTCCCAGCCACGCATGTCTATGTCTAATACTGTTATGCTTCTTCTGCTAAAAATATGTCCCTGCGGTAAGGTAAGAATTGATATTCATCTAAAAATTGTGTCCCATCATTCTTTTCTATTTCTCACTTTTCTTTGGGGAGTTTCCAATGCACAGCTTCATCACCTCCCCAAATATAACTACATCACGATGGAGTCTAACAGCCAAAGACTTTATCATTCTCTTTTGTACACCTGGCAATAAATCTTCATGTTCACTCAAAAAATCGAAGTCTTGAGTCTCTCCTGATTGAAATGAAGCTCAGTGTAAGTTCAATCAGGAAGACTATCTTTTTATTCACCTCTCTCCCTGCTCCCTCCATTCACCTGACATGGGCATTTCTTCATGTACTCTCTCTCCATTTAACCAACCAGATTCTGCCTCGAACACTATCAGCCAATCATGTCTCTGATGTCAAACTTAAAACCACTCTCCTCTCTGCTGTCAGCTGTCATTTCAGGCATTCATACGACCTTCCTCCACCCCATTCTACTCCAGCACTTCATCCAGTGGCTACGTTCTACTCACCAGAATCAACTCCCCCCGTCATCAGATCTCCAGGATCCTTCTGCCTCCATCACCACCACCAGTGTCTGGACTCCATTGGGCGGTTTCCTATTCTACGCACAGCTTCATCACCTCCCTAAATATTACTTCATCTCGATGGAGTCTAACCGCCAAAGACCATCTCATTCTCTTTTGTACACCTGGAAATAAATCTCTTGAGTCTCTCCTGATTGAAATGCCAACATTGTCTAGAACCAGGATTTCCTCTGATTCTCCCGATGGCCAGTTTGAAAGTCTTGATATTGGCTCTATGGGCTGCTTCTGCTGCTGTGAGCAATCCATCCTCACTCCCCCGAACCCACAACCCAACATGTGAATAAGGTAGATAGGGGGAGAACCAATACTTTTGTTTCTACTTCAGGCATTGAGATTGTGGCGAGATTTTTGAATGCTCATGCAGCTACCGTGTGGCCATTTAATTCAATACTCGAGGCAACTATCAATCAAATCAAATCAAATCAAATCAACTTTATTTATATGGCACTTTTCATACAGCTTTGTAGCACAAAGTGCCTCACAGAGGGTAAAAACAAACAAACAGAGCAAGACAAAACATCATAAAAACCCCAAGCCTCCCACACCCATAAACATACACACAGATACACAGTTACATACACACTCACGTACATACATAGACATACTGACATACATACACCCCCACACACACAAACATACACACACCCACACACATACACTGGTTATTGCTAAGGAGACATGGCTCGGCACAAAGATCAGAGGTGAGGAACAGCTACCTTTGGGGGCCGTGCACACCGAGAGGAATCAAGGTCCACGACTGCAGGGGCGCCACCAAAAGGACCGTCCCAGCCCAGGTAGGCAGGAGGCTCCACACCAAGGTGTAAAGCTCTCCCGCCACTCCGGCCAGGGCCGTCCTCGGGACAGCACCCCCAACGGTGGACCAGAAGCAACTCCCGGTGTGGTAGGCCCCCAGGAGGAAACACTGGAGAATCGAGGGGCTAAAACAGTAAAATAGGATAAAAGGTATAGAAGCTAAAACTGAGGGAATAGAACAATGTAATGTATAAAATAGACCATAAATAACGACTAAAACATTGAAATAAAACATTGAGATAAAACAAGTAAGTAATAAAGCAGGATAGGCTTAACTAAGAATTAATATAAAATAGAATAATAATAATAAATAAATAAATAAATAAATAAATAAATGAATAAATGAATAAATAATAAAAAATGTCGGTAATTAGAAAGAGTTAAATGAGCTCAATTAAATGCCTGATTAAAAAGATGGGTCTTGAGCCTCTTTTTAAAAACATCAACATTCTCTGCGGCCCTGAGGTTCTCCGGGAGGCTGTTCCACAATCGGGGGCCATAATAACTGAATGCCGCCTCCCCATGTGTTCTAGTTCTAACTTGTGGTATCGTTAAAAGGCCAGCACCGGAGGACCTCAGGGTCCGCGAGGGTTGATAGGGTAAAAGTAATGCAGATAGATAAGAAGACCCAAGACCGTTAAGACACTTAAAAACAAGTAAAAGAACCTTAAAATTAATCCTGAAGCGCACAGGGAGCCAATGCAGCGATTTTAAAACAGGCGTAATATGCTCCCGCCCTCTGGTCTTCGTCAGCACACGTGCAGCTGAGTTTTGTAATAATTGTAAGTTATGCAAACTCTTTTTGGGAAGACCAGAGAGCAGGGCATTGCAATAATCTAAACGACAAGAGATAAAAGCATGCATCAGCACCTCCGTGCTGGCCTGGGAGAGAAACGGGCGGACTCTGGCTATATTTTTAAGATGGTAAAAACCTATCTTTGTTATGTTTTTGATGTGTGGAATAAAAGTGAGGTCAGAGTCAAAAATCACGCCCAGATTTTTTACTGATTTTGAGGGTTTAAAATCCTGTAGCTTTGGTAAAAGTTTCTCTCTCTGGCCTTCAGGACCAATGACTAAAACCTCTGTTTTGTCCTGGTTGAGCTGTAGGAAGTTTGCTGCCATCCATGACCTAATGTCTAAAATACAGTTAAAAAGGGCATCAATTGGCCCTGTGTCATCAGGAGACGCGGCAATGTACAGTTGTGTATCATCAGCATAACTATGGAAGTTGATGCCTTGCCTCCTGATGACGTCCCCAAGGGGAAGCATGTAAAGATTAAAAAGAGTTGGACCTAAAATTGACCCTTGGGGAACCCCACACTTTATCTTATGGGTTCTTGAGGAACATGTATCCATACTAACAAAGAAACTTCGATCAGTGAGGTAGGATGTGAACCAGTTAAAAACAGTACCAGAGAGGCCAACCAGGTTCCTCAGTCTATTTAATAAAATGTGATGGTCTACTGTATCGAAGGCGGCTGTTAGATCCAGTAGTACCAAGACTGTGAGTTTGTTGTTATCTAAATTACACCTGATGTCATTTAAAATCTTTAAAAGTGCTGTCTCTGTACTGTGGTTCATCCTAAAACCAGACTGATGAGACTCTAAAATATGTTTTGAGTTTAAAAATTCATTTACTTGATTAGAAACAAGTTTTTCTAAAATTTTACTTAAAAATGGTAAGTTGGATACAGGCCGGTAGTTGTTTAAAACATTGGGGTCTAAGTCACTCTTCTTCAGAAGGGGCTTCACCACCGCCGTTTTAAAGGAGGTGGGGAAGACACCCGTCTGAAGAGAGCAATTCACCAAATACAGCAGATGTTCCTCAAAGAATCCATAGAGTGTTTTAAAAAACGGTGTGGGAATGGGATCTAAAAGGCAGGTTGTGGGCTTTACCTGGGAGAAAACTCGACCAAGTGTCCTCGCATCAACCAGGGCAAAACTCTCAAGTGTTTCCTCAGGTAAAAGCAATGATCCAGATGTTAAAAGCTGTTGGGATAAAAGACTGGATCTGATGTCATTGATTTTTCTTC